>NC_050097.1:6590797-6898135 GCF_902167145.1 Zea mays
TCCAGTCAGCAATGAAGTCTGCCAACGCCTGGGACTGAATCGAAGATCTATGAACATATTCAATACAAAATTCATTGAGCTCTGCAGCCCATTTTCCAATCCTTCCAGTAGCTTCTCGGTTCCTCATAATATCCTTCAGATGTTGTGAAGAAGGAACAATTATGTTGTAAGCTTGGAAATAGTGCCGAAGCTTCCTGGAGGCCATCAAGACAGCATACAGTACCTTCTCCAACTCTGTATAATTTTTCTTTGATAAACTAAGGACCTCGGAAACAAAATATATTGGGGCCTGCCTCTTGACTTGACCATCAAGCTTCTCCTGGACAAGCGCTGCACTTACCGCTGAGTGCGAAGCTGCCACATATAATAATAAAGGAGCCCCTGGCATTGGTGGAGTCAATGTTGTTAGATCTATCAAATACTGTTTCAGTTCTTCGAAAGCCTTCTGCTGGATTGGTCCCCATTGAAAGACTTCGGCTGACTTCAGCACTTCGAAGAATGGTAAGTTTCTCTCTGCTGATCTGGATATGAATCTATTGAGAGATGCCAATCTTCCTGTCAATCTTTGAGCCCCCTTCTTTGTAGTTGGTGGCTCCATCCGAAGTATAGCTTCAATTTTACTTGGATTAGCTTCAATTCCCTTTGTTGAAACCAAGCATCCAAGGAATTTTCCCTTCTTTACTCCGAAGACGCATTTTTCTAGATTTAACTTTAAGCCAGCTTGCCTGAAACTGGCGAAGGTCTCCTGGAGATCAGCAATATGATTCTCCTGCTTCGTGCTTTTTACAATGATGTCATCAACATAAGTTAGCACATTTCTGCCTATTTGAGATTGGAGAACCTTCGCAGTCATTCGGCTGAAACTTCCTCCAGCGTTTTTGAGCCCCTCAGGCATCCGAAGATAGCAATATGTGCCACTTGGAGTTATGAAGCTAGTCTTCGGCTCATCTTCCTTCTTCATCCAAATTTGGTGATAGCCTGAATAACAGTCTAACAGACTCATGAGCTCTGAAGAAGCTGCTGCATCAACTAAAGAGTCTATCCTTGGTAGTGGGAATTCATCCTTCGGACAAGCCTTGTTAAGATCTGTAAAATCGATGCACATTCGCCACTTGCCATTGGCCTTTTTTACCATAACAGTGTTAGCTAGCCATTCTGGGTACTTCACTTCTCTGATAACTCCTGCACTGAGGAGTCTTTTGACTTCGTTGCGAGCACCTTCGGCCTTATCATCTGACATTTTCCGAAGCCTTTGCTTTCTGGGTCTGAAGGATGGATCAACATTGAGCGAGTGCTCAATAACATCTCTATTAACTCCGCAGAGATCATTGGCTGACCATGCAAAAACATCTTTATTATTGAACAAAAACTTTATCAAGGTTTTCTCCTGCTCTTCGGATAATTGAGAGCCTAACAGCACCTTCTGCTCTGCTATGTCCTCACATAAGAGCATAGGCTTCGGCTGATCTGCTGAAGCTGCTTTCTCCCTTCTGAATTTGTACTGTTCACAAGCTTCAGCTCCATCTATGTTATGAATTGCTTTTGAGTCAGTCCAATTGCCTTCGGCCCTTCTTGCAGCTTCCTGACTTCCATGGATAGCAATGGGTCCCTGATCCGAAGGTATCTTCATGCAAAGATAAGCAGGATGAAGGATTGCTTCGAAGGCATTGAGGGTACCACGACCAATAATTGCATTGTAAGGGTATTCCATATCGACAATATCAAACACAACTTGCTCAGTTCTAGTGTTGTTGATGAACCCGAAGGTCACTGACATGGTGATCTTGCCCAGTGCTACAATCTGTCTTCCTCCGAAGCCACAGAGAGGATGTGTAGCATCATGAATCTTATCTTCTGGCTCTTGCATCTGTCTGAAGGCCTTAGCAAATATGATGTCAGCTGCACTGCCTGTATCAACCAAGACATTGTGGACCAGAAATCCTTTGATAACACAAGAGATAACCATGGCATCGTTGTGTGGGTAATCTTTGAGCTGAAGGTCCTCTTGGGAGAAGGTAATAGGAATGTGAGACCATCTTGACTTGATGAAGGGTCCTTGCACCCCAACATGCTGTACCCTTCTCTGTGCTTCCTTCTTTTGTTTCTTGTTAGCTGGCTCTGAGGACGAGCCACCTGTGATCGGGAGCACCAGCTTCGGGTCCGAAGCAGCTCCAGCTTGGTCGTTGAACGAAGCCATCAGCTCAAAAAGTGGAAGTGAGTTCACCGGAGGTGGGCGCCAATGTTGGAGACTTGCTCTCAAATGCTATGAATCAAGAGCAAGGCAACATAAAATGTTAAATAACAACGTCCTTCGTCCTTAAAACATTATTCCCTTCGGGATAATGGATCTTGGACGAAGGTTGAAAAGAGTATAATTACGAAGTTAAACCTTCGTAATAAAACTTCAACAGACATTTATAAGATAATACAAAAAGGCATAAGATGAGTGAATAAATCATAGACTAATTATATTATGTTTATTCATTATATTGAATTATTAAATACAATAATACCTATGCCTTGGCAAAGGTTGAATTCCGAGAGATGCGATTACAATTATCAGAATGCGTGAACAGTAACGGAATACTGTTCACTATTTATAGGCACAGGACGCAGCCTGTGAGGAATTACAAGTATGCCCCTTATAAAAACTTACAACATTGACTCAGACCTTTATGAACTAAAAGGTCATTCTATCTTTAAGTCGGTTTATAATGCCGAAGCTTCACGAAGAGGAACCTTCGGCTATCTTATACAAACAGCTTCAGCCGAGGACCATTTCTTCCTATAAGACCTTCGACGATGAAGCATAAACCCAACAGCATGCCTAGCTCCAGCTTCGTGTGTGTGACTATGTGAGTGCGGTCATTCGTCTAAGGTTATCTCTAGCAGTTTATCTATTCTCATACTTATATTTAAATCTTATTTTACGAACAATGCAATTTATAGTGTATAATAATGTAAAACAATGTTTTTGATTAAACTATGGCACAGTCAAATATTCGCGTATATTCGCGCTCTTGTACACCTGTACATGGCACTATCGGAGACCTGAATCGACCAGTAAATTACCCTGCTCTAACCATCAGCACCATCGGTGGTGATTAACAACTGGTTGTTGCAGATTAAGCCCTCGTAAAGTAGTTTGAAGGTGGGCCAAAAGCTAGCGACGGAACTGGTTATTGCATATATACGACGGTTAAACCAACACCTACTCGTTTGCGATGTGGGTTGATCAGGTGTCGCAGCAGTACATGGACGACACGTTCCAGCCCCACTTCAAGAGCTGCGTCTGCGTGGGCGTGGCGGACGGGAAAACGTGGCCAGCGTCATGTGCTCCTACAACCAGGTCAACGGGAAGCCCACCTGCGCCGACAAGGACCTCCTGTCAGGTGGGTATCCATTCCATTCCACGGCTCCTGCAGCATCTCATGTTTCACAAGAAATCTCTCTATCTCTGACTCGGTCGACGTGCTGTACAACAACCATCTCGATCAAAGCAGGTACACCATGTTCGCTCATGCTGATGCTCTGCCACGGCAACGATGCGCCGAGGTCATTCGTCATATCGTACGCCAGGGGCGATTTTTGGGAGTAAATTTTATTAAACTTTTAGCAAAACTCTGTTATAGTTTATAAAAATTTATATAATATAGAGCTGCTCTTGATGACCTGACAATATTTTTTAGCTAGATTCATCACTGCGTCGTGACAACTGTGCTGACTCCGGCAGACGGCATGGTTGGACCTGAACTGTGGCAACTTACTAGTGCTGCACAACATGGCGGTCGCGCATGCCGGCAAGCTGTCGGAGTCCGACGGCCTCGGGCCAAGCGACATGTACACACCCTCCATCTAGCCTTGCCTTAAACTTAGGAACAATGGGCGGCGCGGCACGACACGATTAGATGGTATCGTTCGTCGGTGAAGAAGATCTATATTAGGGCAGCGACGGTTAGGAAAGCTCACTTCGTTGTTGACCGCCTCCCCTAGAGATCGGTTTAGGGTTTGAGGCGAGGAATTGTGGACGGATGAACTGGCGTCAAAAACCACCCCTTTATTTATAGACTGCGCAACATGGGCCCAACAACCTCGTCTTGGATTCGACACCCCCATGATGCAAGGTCAAGGGTCCAGTTAGCCGTTTGGGCAGCTGATGGAGATTAATTCCAACAACCGGCGACACGGTGTACACGTTCGGCGATGGGCTTAGCTACACCAGCTTCGCGCACCACCTGGTCTTAGCGTCGGAGCAGGTGGCCCTACAATTGCACGGAGGGCCACGAGTGCCTCACCGAGCGACGCCTGTCCGTGGAGGTAGACCGAGGGCGCGCACTGCGAAGGCCTGTTGTTCAGCATGCGCACTGCGAAGGCCTGTTGTTCAGCGTGCGCCAGCGGGTGCGAAACGCGGGCACACTGTGTTTCATGTTCTCGTCACCGGCCACTGTGCACAACATCACCACTAGGTAGAGTGAGGCCAACTTAAATAGTTGAATTACCTCCTCCTGATTGAAGCCATTAAGGAGAGGAAAATGGAGAACCCACCTGTGTTCGCTTGCCTCACCGAATCGAGCAATGTGCGCGGACACACGACATATGAGTGAATGGTCCAGCGATTTCTCGCTTCCGACCTTGTGGGCGCACGACTTCCTTTTGCCGCTTGATATATTTGCATGCATGGAGAAAACTGCGCTGATCTATTTTGGCAAGCAATTATTATTGTATTAATTGTGAGTGATCTAATTGATTGACTGTGTATTAATCATGTTAGTGTTGTGATTACGCGGCTGATTACTTGTCTATTTTAGTCGCGTTGTGTATACATATTAAGGGCAAGACGTTGTCCCTCTGTACCGATTTTCTACTACTCACGACAAAACGTTGCGCTGCCTTCATCTTCCTCATCACGTCGCTGACGTGACACCGAAGATAGGAGAGCAGGATCTCCGAAGCTTACGTCCCATCCTTGCCATGCACGGGGTAGGGGACGTATCATGTTTTTAGGAAGTAGCGTCGCGACTGCTCGCTGTTCGTCTGCTTGCTCTACGCCGACACCGTCATTCTCGCTGGCTTACTTCCCCTACTTACTTTTGTGTTGTTCTAGTGTCGACAACTCCACTATGAGAATGACTATACTTTCTCTGTCGTTTATTCTCGTAATCCTTCAATCACTAGCATTAGATTATAAACTGCGAGTGTCGTTCATTTTATTATTATCGGAATCATTGTGTTTGTTGGGGGTATGCTTCGTAGTCGAAGATCCTAAAAAGAACACATTCGAAAGGTCTTCTCAGAAGCAAACGCTGAAGCTATTATCTATAAAGCTTCGACATGAAGACAGATCCCAAGGTGAAGGGTCGAACCGACTTAAAGATGAATTGACCTAAAGACCCATGATGTTTCGTGTCATTGTTGTAATCGATTGTAAAGGGCATAAATGTAATTTTGCACAGGTTGCATCCTGTGCCTATAAATAGGTGAACAGTACCTCGATACTGTTCACGCACTCCTGTAATCACGAACTCGACATTTGTTTTTGCGTCACACTTGTACTTTCGCTTTTCTTCAAGCCGAAGGTACACTTGTAATTTGTTATCATTTCTATAATAATGAAATATAAGTAAGCTAATAATAATAGTAAAGTATTTATATTATTTCTCATACTCTATGTGAATCCTTCTTCATTGTTTACTATGCCGATGAAGGTATGTCCTTCATATTCTTCGTCCCTCGAAATTCATTATATCCCAAGGAAAATAATGTTTCGGGGGACGAAGGACTTTAACGTTTAACAATTTCCGTGTTGCCTTGTTCTTAATTCATAACAGTTAAGAACAAGTCTCCAACATTGGTGCCCACCTCCGGTGAACTCACATCCACTTGTTGAGCTGATGGCTTCGTTCAAAGCTGGAGTTGCTTCGGCTCCGAAGCTTGTGCTCCCGATAACAAGTGGTTCATCCTTAGAGCCGGCTAACAAGAAGCAGAAGAAGGAGGCACAGAGAAGGGTACAACATGTAGGGGTGCAAGGACCCTTCATCAAGTCAAGATGGTCTCACATCCCGATTACCTTCTCCCAAGAGGATCTTCAGCTCAAGGACTACCCTCACAATGATGCTATGGTTATCTCTTGTGTTATCAAAGGATTTCTGGTCCACAATGTTTTGGTTGACACAGGCAGTGCAGCGGATATTATATTTGCTAAAGCCTTCAGACAGATGCATGAGCCCGAAAACAAGATCCATGATGCCACACATCCTCTTTGTGGCTTCGGAGGAAGGCAGATTGTAGCACTTGGCAAGATCACGATGCCAGTAACCTTCGGATTTATCAACAACACAAGGACTGAACAAGTTGTGTTTGATATTATTGACATGGAGTACCCTTACAACGCAATCATTGGTCGTGGTACTCTCAATGCTTTTGAAGCAATTCTTCATCCAGCATATCTTTGCATGAAGATACCTTCGGACCAAGGGCCCATTTCTATTCATGGAAGTCAGGAAGCTGCCAAGAAGGCCGAAGGAAACTGGACAGATTCAAAAGCAATCCATAACATAGATGAAGCTGAAGCTTGTGAACAATACAAGTACAGAAGGGACAAAACTGCTTCGGCCGATCAGCCGAAGCCCATGCTCTTATGTGATGACATAGCAGAGCAGAAGGTGCTATTAGGATCTCAATTGTCTGAGGAACAGGAGAAAACCTTGATAAGGTTTCTGTTCAACAACAAAGATATTTTTGCATGGTCAGCTAATGATCTCTGTGGAGTCAACAGGGATGTTATTGAACACTCGCTCAATGTTGATCCATCCTTCAGACCCAGAAAGCAAAGGCTTCGGAAGATGTCTGATGACAAGGTCGAAGGTGCTCGGAATGAAGTGAAAAGGCTCCTCAGTGTCGGAGTCATCAGAGAAGTGAAATACCCAGAATGGCTAGCCAACACTGTTACGGTAAAAAGGCCAATGGCAAATGGAGAATGTGTATTGATTTTACTAATCTCAACAAGGCCTGTCCGAAAGATGAGTTTCCACTACCAAGGATAGATTCCCTAGTTGATGCAGCAGCTTCATCAGAGCTCATGAGTCTGCTAGATTGTTATTCAGGTTATCATCAAATTTGGATGAAGAAGGAGGATGAACCAAAAACCAGCTTCATAGCCCCTAGTGGAACATATTGTTATCTTCGGATGCCTGAGGGGCTCAAGAATGTTGGAGGAAGCTTCAGCAGAATGACAGCGAAGGTTCTTCATTCTCAGATAGGCAGAAATGTGCTAACTTATGTTGATGATATCATTGTAAAAAGCACGAAGCAAGAAAATCACATTGCTGATCTGCAGGAGACCTTCGCTAATTTTAGACAAGCCGGTCTAAAGCTGAATCCAGAAAAATGCGTTTTCGGAGTAAAGAAGGGGAAATTCCTTGGTTGCCTAGTCTCAACAAAAGGGATTGAGGCTAATCCAAATAAAATCGAAGCTATTCTTCGAATGGAACCACCAAGCACAAAAAAGGGGGCTCAGCGACTGACGGGAAGACTTGCATCTCTGAATCGATTTATATCTAGATCAGCAGAGAGAAATTTACCATTTTTTGAGGTGCTGAAGTCAGCCGAAGTTTTTCAATGGGGACCAGTTCAGCAGAAAGCCTTCGACGAGCTGAAACAGTATTTGATAGATCTAACAACATTAACTCCACCAACACTAGGGGCTCCTCTATTGTTATATGTGGCAGCTTCGCACTCAGCGGTAAGTGCGGCACTTGTCCAAGAGAAGCTTGAAGGGCAAACCAAAAGCAAGCCCCAATATACTTTGTCTCCGAAGTCCTTAGTTTATCAAAGAAAAATTATACAGAATTGGAGAAGGTGTTGTATGCTGTTTTGATGGCTTCCAGGAAGCTTCAGCATTATTTTCAAGCATACCATATAATTGTTCCTTCTTCACAGCCATTGAAGGATATTATGAGAAATAGAGAAGGTACTGGAAGGGTTGAAAAGTGGGCTGCGGAACTCAATGAGTTCTACATTGATTATGTGCACAGATCTTCGATTCAGTCCCAGGCGTTAGTAGATTTCATTGCTGACTGGACGCCAGGGGCTCAGGAAGAAGAAGCAAGTAAAGATGCCGAAGCTTGGACAATATTCTGCGATGGTTCTTGGGGAACCTTCGGGGCAGGAGCAGCTACCGTTTTAATTGCACCTTCTAAAGTTAGAACATGCTACACAGTAAAACTTGATTTTAGTTGTACAAATAATATTGCTGAATATGAAGCTTTGCTTTTGGGCCTTCGGAAGTTGAAAGCAATAGGGATAAGAAGGGCGGTCCTCAAAACTGATTCCCAAGTTATTTCTGGCCATGTTGACAAAAGTTGCAAAGCAAGAGATCCGAAGCTTGAAAAATATCTGGATACAGTTCGAAGACTTGAAGCCTCCTTCGAAGGGTTCTCTGTTAAGAATATTCCACGAGGAGAAAATGAACATGCTGATCTATTAGCCAAGTCAGTGGCACATGGGTTGCCATTACCTTCGGAAGTTTTCTTTGAAACAATACAAGCACCTTCGGTTGACCTTCTTGAAAGAGCAGTGCTCAATATATCTCCTGTTTACAGCGAAGATTGGAGAACTGAGATCATGTCTTTTCTCTAGGGCAATTTCCTTTCAGATGACGAAGCTTATCAAAAGAGAATAGCGGCAAGAGCCCGTCCATATGTAATAATAGAATGGGAGTTGTACAAGCGTGGAGTCTGTTCTCCATTGCTCAAATGTTTATCCAGAACTGAAGGTATAGAGCTGATGAAAGAAATACATGCAGGCATGTGTGGATCTCACATCGGATCTAGGCCTTTATTGGGTGAAGTTTTTTGTCAAGGATTCTATTGGCCGAAGGCAGCTTCGGATGCAGCAGAATTAGTCAAAAAATGCGAAGGTTGTCAAAAATGTGCAAGAGATCAAAAACAACATTCGTCTCTAACTCAATTAATACAGCCCACTTGGCCATTGCAAAGATGGGGCCTTGATTTGCTAGGCCCACTCCCACCAGCACAAGGGAATTTAAGATATGTTGTAGTGGCAGTTGAATATTTCTCTAAATGGATTGAGGCAAAGCCTTTAGCCACAATAACTTCGGTTACAGTTCAAAAGTTTTTCTGGCAAAATATTGTTTGTCGCTTCGGAGTGCTGAAGGCCATTACCGTGGACAACAGAACACAGTTTGATTCCGAAGCTTTCAGAGAGTTTTGTGAACAAATTGGCACAAAGATCTATTTTGCATCAGTTCGGCATCCGGAGTCAAATGGACTTGTCGAAAGAGCTAATGGCATCATAATGATAGGAATAATGAAGTTAATCTTCAATCAGCCCAGGGGGAAGTGGCCGGACGAATTAATCAAAGTGGTGTGGAGCCACAACACAACAATATCAAGGTCAACAGGTTTTACACCATTCAAATTGTTGTTTGGTGACGAAGCAATAACCCCAGAAGAAACTAAGGCAGGATCAATAAGAACAGTGGCTTCGACAAAAGACGAAGTCGATTACTCTGTGGACAAAGATGCTATAGAAGGGATCAGGCTTCAGGCTGTGGAAAACATCAATAAATACCAAGCCGAAACAATAAAATGGCGTGATAGAAAGGTTCGGTTGAAGAATATTAAGCCAGGACATTTGGTGTTTCGAAGAGTGGCCAACCCGGACACAGTAGGCAAGCTACAGCTGAAGTGGGAAGGACCTTTTCTGGTAGTATCTTCATCAAGACCCGGTTCCTACAGGTTAAAGGATATGGACGGCAAAGACATTCCTAGATCTTGGAATGCGGATGAGCTTCAGCGGTATTATGTGTAACCTGATGTAATCTTTTTTATTTTATTTTTTCCTATGGCACCCTTTTCCTTTCCAAAGGGGGAGAAAGGTTTTTAATGGGGCCATAGCATGTAATTTCCCTTTTTCTTATATCGGCTCTACAAGAGCAGTATCCCCCGAAGATGTAAATGTAAAAACTGGGCATGCACCATCGAGTGCAGCGAGAAAAAAGAAAAAACACGGAGAAGCTCGAAAGACGTCCCTAAGGGGATGCAGAGCACGACCAAGCTACAAAAAAGTCATTCTTAAGGGAGCATAGTGTAAGTTTTCTGCTCAAAAGTCGTTTCTAAGGGAATGCAGAGCTTGCAGCGAAAAGTCAACTGATTCCGCCGAAATATAAGGCGAAGAAGCTCCTAAGGGAGGCTTACAGCGAAAAGTCAACGCTGATTCCGCCAAAATATAAGGCGAAGAAGCTCCTAAGGGAGGCTTACAGCGAAAAGTCAACGCTGATACACCGAAAAATAAGCGGTGAAGCCGAAAAATAAACGGCAAAAAATTTGTTATTATGGTTTCATATGTGTCTTCAAACATTCATTTGTACGATATATTACATCATACATTTGCATTCATAAACATTCACTTAGACATACATAGGATCATCATCAGCATAACATACAAACTTGTTTCGGTTTCGAAAGAGAAGGTTTCGAGAAAAAAAGAGAAGGAGGCAATTTTATGCTTCGCTGTGTCCGCAAAGAAGGGAAGGTGTTTTTCGCCTATGGCTCAAAAGTATTAATTTCATCCACACCAAAGCATTTCATACATGGACAGAAAAGTAAGATTATATTACAAAGTGAAACTCAATTATATCATACTTCATACAAGTTATCACAGGAGTTTTTTGAGTTATTTTTACAGATAATTCGAGCTTCGACAACATCTCTGGAGCTTCGTCCTTTTACTCTGCAGCTTCAGCTTCAGCTTGGTCAACCAGTACGAAAGTATCATAAGCTAAATTCAAAATTCAAAGGAAAAGGTAAGCATAAGGTATGATTTTGTTACCAGCAAAAGGTGGCTTCGAGCTTCGTCACCAGCTTTGCTTTGTCCACCCTTCGTCCACACTAACTTTATAAATCTATTTGCAATACTTCGAGCCAGACTGGGAATATTATCTAGGTCTGCTGGTGACAGGCTGAAGTTGGGTCTATTAACAATCTTGCCGTGTTCACAGCCAGACTTCAAAAAGGCAACAGCTGTGCCCCGAGAAGCTGTCAGGGCACAGAAGTCGCCATGCCCAGCTATAACTTCGTCAAGATCATTAATTTCACCTTCAATATGCTCGAAGGCACTAGGCAGGTCTTTAGCCGAAGGAGTAAACTCTTCACTACTGGCTCCAACAAAATGGAACACCTGCTTCAACTGTTGAATGCATCGAGTGCTGAACTCTAGGCACTTATTCTGAAGATTTTTCAAAGATTCTTTCAACTCCGAACTTTTTTGAACTTCGGCTTCAAGCTTTGTATCAAGTTTTTTCTGATTGGGAAAGAAGTTTCGAATTTAATTCTGCTATTTTTGCTTTAGCATCCGCTAATAAGCCTTCGGCTGTTTGAAGCTCGAAGTCTTTCTTTTCGATGGCAGCTGATTGCTCTTTTATCTTGTTTTCTAAGTTCTCAACTATAACTTCGTGCCTTTTATCCTCTAAGTCCTGCTGCATTTTTAAGGCCTTGCTCAAAAGCATACTCCGTGGACAAATAACCTTCGTTAGAAAATATTTCTGTTATTACAAATAATAAGAGTTAGACACAAGATGTTTACCTTAAAATTGGAATAGAACAAACTGCCGACAATGTGTTGTCGTCGGTAGCGGCTGATATCTGCTTCAAGCTTCGGGAAACTGATACTCTTTGATAGAGTACCGATAACCTTCACACCGGTTTGATCTCGTATACAGCTTAACCCTTCATCATCAATGCCACCGAAGAGAAGCGCCCCCGGCCGGTACCCGCAAGATATAACATACTCTTTTAACTCCTCTTTTTCAGCTTCTGTCAACTCTTGGCCAACCAAGTTTTGGAAGTCAAAAGTTTTATCTTCCGAAGTTTCTTCGGTTATTTCTTCCTTCTTGGGTTTTGCGGCCGTGGTCTCTTCGGTGGCTGCAGTAGCTTCTTCCGCGGCCATGTTTAGCAGCATTTTATCTATATCAGCAGCTATGTTCTCTAAATTAATATCTTTGGATTTGGCATCTTCGGCTCTGGCCTCTTCCGCGGCAGCCTTCGAAGGTACAGCTTCAGTAGCTGTCGTTTTTACAATTGCCGGCACTTTTGGAGCTGAAGCCCTTGGTGGTGTTGCATCAATCACTTTTGTCACAGTAACAATCCTTTGCCTCTTTGGCCTAGGTGCCTTTGTTTTTGTCAGCTCCTTTCCCTTATGAAAAAGTTTCGTCAGATGCAGCCCTAGTGGACTTAGTTTGACAGGCAAAGTTTCAGTCATTACTGTTGGGGACCTTCGGCTTCCGAAGGTCCTCAAAAACAGGATTTAACAGTATTTCTGGAGTATAATGTGTGAACAGGTATCTTCGGACTCAAGTCGGCATCACAGCAGACCAGAATAATACGAAGGTTGGTACAGCGCCGAAGGCGTGAGCAGGAAAGCTTCGGCGTGGCAGCAAAAAGTGAAACCGACTTAAAGATGAAAAGGCTATTTAGACCTCGACAGATTACTATAGAATTATTATCAAGTGTAAAGGGCATGAATGTAATTTTGTATGGGTTGTGTCCCGTGTCTATAAATAGGTGAACAGTACCCCCGTACTGTTCACGCTGACTTGGCATTCGCTTTTTGCGTCACGCCTGTACTATCATCTCCTTCCAGTTAAAGGTACACTTGTAATTCAACGATATTTCTGTATATGCATGATAATAATATATAATTGTTTATGTTGGCTTTTATATTCCTTATATTTCCTCCTTCGTCGTTGTATAATAAAGTTATGAAGGTACGCCTTTCATAACCTTCGTCCAAGAACTATTATATCCTAAGGGAAATAATGCTTCGAAGGACGAAGGACTTTAACGATTAACATTTTCTATGTTGCCTTGTTCTTAACTCATAGCATTTGAGAACAAGTCCCCAACATTGGCGCCCACCACCGGTGAACTCACTTCCACTCTTTGAGTTTTTTGAACACCTTCGGCGATCATAAACCTTCGTTATGGCGCCGAAGAAAGCTTCAGCAACTGGGGCTGCAGCTCTGCAACCGCTGGACCACAATCAGGAGACAGTCTCCCTTCGGGAGGCCCGAAGCCAGAAAAGGAAGGCTGTCAGCCCGACACCACCAGAGGACGAGATAGATCAAGAAATCAGAGATATGGAGATGCTTCATCAACAAGTGCAGAGGAAGAAAGAAAAGATGGCCAGGCTAGCTGAACTGCAGAGGCAGATAGACGAAGCCTCTGAAGAAGTTCGTCATCTTGCCCAGGATGAGCAACACCGAAGGCCTCAGCACCAAGACCTTCATCAGGAGGGCTTTCCCAACGAAGATGACTGGTATGACAATTTCCATCATGGGAATTTTGTTTTTGACGATGCTTCTCCTCTGTCCGCTGAGCTGCAGGCTACACCTTGGCCTCCGTCCTACAAGCCGCCTCAGCTTCCCGTATTCGATGGCCACTCAGACCCGAAGCAATTTTTGATGAGCTACGAAGCAACAGTATCTTCGTATGGTGGCAATGCTGCAGTCATGGCCAAATCTTTTGTTATGGCTGTCAGGAGTGTCGCTCAAACCTGGTATTCCTCCCTTCGACCAGGAACGATCACTTCATGGCAGAAGCTGAAGGACTTGTTGTTAACTAGCTTCCAAGGGTTTCAGACGAAGCCGGTTACTGCTCAAGCTCTGCTCCAGTGCACCCAGGATCACGAAGAATACCTTCAGGCGTATGTCCGAAGGTTCTTGCGCTTGAGGGCACAGGCACCAACGGTGCCCAATGAAATTGTCATTGTGGCCATGATCAAGGGGCTTCGGCCAGGACCGTCAGCTCAGTACTTCGCTAGGAAGCCTCCTCAAACTTTGGAGAAGCTGCTCCAGAAGATGGACGAGTACATTCGGGCCGACAATGATTTTCGCCAAAGAAGGGAGGAGGCTTTCAGGTTTTCTGAAATGACCAGGGGCTTCGGAGGAAGGTTCTACCCGAGGCACATGAGATCAATTCATAACTCTACACAAAATGATGATAGAGGAAGCCAACAGCAAAGGCCACAATGTTCCTCACAGGCTTCGGGGCAACAGCAAAGCTCCTTCCGACCACCAGCTCCAAGAGGCAGAGGCGCCAGGGGCTTCGGAGGAAGATTTGGCGATCAACCGAGAAGAATCTTTTGCTTATTCTGCGGTGAAAACAAAGGCCATACCACCAGGATGTGCCATGTTACTATTCAGAAGCAAAAGGAAATAGCCGAAGCCGCAACACAACAAGCTCAGCCGAAGCAGGTCATGCATACAGCTTCGTATCATTCGCCCTACATCCCAGAATATGTGGGCAACCACCCTGCAGTTTCTGTTGCTTCGGCAAGTCAGCCTCAAGCTTCCTGGCAACAGCCTCCGCCTCCACCTCCGTTGCAACAAGGCCAGCAGCCAGAAGGGAGCCAGTATGCTCCACACCAGAGGGACTTCAGAGAGCAATCCGAAGCTCGTACAGTCAACAGCACTGTACCAGAGTCAAAGCACATCTACTGACAAATATCCTACCTTAATAGCAATCTTTTTCATTCAGTTTTATTTTTTGCAATAAAGGACATTGTTTAGGTTTCATATAAATAGTTTCGTTGATTCCCACAAGGAAAATATATTTTTCACAGGCTTAAATTGTTGAAGTTTAAAGACTTGTGATAACAAAGAGGACCTTCGAACTATCGAAAACTCTTCGAAGCAACAAAAAGTCGTTCTAAGGAACGCAGAGTAAGTTTGCCGAAGTCACAAAAAAGTCGTTCCAAAGGGAGCGCAGTGTAAGTTTTCTGCTCCAAAGTCGTTCCAAAGGGAATGCAGAGCATACAGCGAAAAGTCAACGCTGATACCGCCTAAGTAAAAGGCGAAGCGCGAAAAGTCAACGCGAATACCGCTGAAAGTAAAAGGCGAAGAAGCTCCTAAGGGAGGCTTACAGCGAAAAATAAACGCTGATTCCGCTGAAGTAAAAGGCGAAGAAGCTCCTAAGGGAGGCTTATAAAAGATTATGTGTTTTATTGCAGGGATGCGTATGTATCTTCGGAATAAACATCATCTCACATAACATAACATCATCACATCATTTCGCATAGCATAAGCATCATACATCATTTTGCATATGACACAAGAGGTGGACACGTTATCAATCTACAGAAGAACGCTTTGAAAAAAGGGAGAAATCATAATGTCACAAAAAGATACATTATTGATCTTCGGAGGTGTTGCTTCGGAAAATATCCTCACGAAGCCTGGATATTATTCATCAAAACACTGGTTATTGTTGGGACAAAGAAAAATTCTTCTTCACGAAGCATGAAAAGAAGGGAAGGTGTTTTTTTCGTCAAAGACTCAAAAGCGGTACGTATAAAGTTTCATGCATCGTAAAGAATTGAGTAACAAAAATAAGTATATTACATTTGGGGTTACAGAATGTCACAGTATATTACATTCCAGAAGTTTTTACAAAAATACTTAGTCTTCTCTCAAAACGACTTCTGCAGCCTCGTTCAGGAGCCGATTGACGACTTCGTCCATAATATCTTCAGCCATCTTTTTAATTTCGTCGTCTCCTTTCGGCTGAGGGCCCGAAGACGCTTTAGCAGGATCTGAAGTAGGACAGGATACGGCTACATTGCTATTACAAATCGCAAACAAATCTTAAAGCTTAAGATTACAACACAATAAAAACTGTTAGTTAATACCTAATTGACCTTCGGGCTCTGCGCTCTTTTCAGCAGCCTCAGCTACTTCTCTAGCATTGTGAATGCCCTTTTCACTTTTTCGAATAATTTCTCCGGCCATTTCTCGGCCACCATTATCCCAGATATCGGTAAAAAATTTTCCACCAATTATACTAGCTTCGGCCGAAGGATCTCTTGCATCTTCAAAGGACAAAGAAGCTTCGGATTGTGCTAAAATTTTTACATGTTCGCAGCCCTTCTTCTCTAGAATGGTGGCAATTCCTCTGGCACCAGAGAAAGCACATATATCTCCACGGCTATTTAAAATTTCTTCGAAGGCCTCAGCTTCGTGGTCGATCCATTCGATGGGACCTTCGGGATTGCCTCTCGTAAAGTTTTCTTCGCTTGAGAAGGCGCCGACCCTGGCGAAGCTAGCTTTTAACTTCTTAACACACTCTATAGATTTGTTATAGCATCTCTTTTTGGACGAACGAAGCTTTTCAACAGTTACTTCTAGGTGATCTGCCCATTGGTCGCTGAGTTCTCGTTTTGTTTCTTCAAGTATGCGTTCTTCCTTGGCTCTGGCCAGCTGTTTCCGAAGATCTTCAATTTCGCGCTTCTGAGCTTCAGCTTGACCTTTAAAAGCAGCTTCGTCTTCCTTTATTTTATTTATCAATGAGTGTAATATTTTATCTTTTTCGAGACCTTCGTTCCTCAGTTCAATAACTTCGGAACGAAGGTTGCTCAGGGCTATAGAACACCCTTCGTCTTCAGCATCTTTCTGTGCCCTGAGGGCATTGCTAAGTATCAGGCCCTATAAAGAGAAATATGTGTGTGTCAATAGGTTTAAACAAACGAAAAATTTTTGGATTCAACAAAAAATACAAGGATCTCATTTGTCGCACCTTTAAGCTATTGTAAGCCAGGCTGTCGGCTAGATCGTTCTTCGACAGCACCGAGAGCCCGTCTTCTAAAGTTGGGAATCCGAAGCTCTTGCTCATCTCCCGACAGACATAATTCTCCTTGCTGTCAGGGAGACAATACAAAAAGTCTTCTTCTCCACTGCCATTAAATATTAACGCCCTCTTTGGATACTTTAGTTTTTGGGCGTAACGCTGGGCCTCTTGCTCTTCTTTTTCTGATAGTTTTTTCCCCGAAGCATGACGAAAAATATAATCACGAACTTTGGGGGATGCTTCGGGGGCAATGACACCGATTTCTTCAACAAAAGTTGGCTTTGTTATCTTTTCTGCCTCACTTTCCAAGGATTTTATCTTTGCGGGCTCTGAGGACCCAGCTTCGGCTTCAGTTTCTTGCTCCGGAGCTTTAATTTCAGTTGTTGTTTCAGGAATGACAGTAGCCTTCTTCGGAGGTGTGCTTGAAGATTTGATTGTTTCCAGTACATCTAGCACATTAGCCATTCTCTTTCTTTTCGAAGTCACTGCTGGCACTTTTTGATTTTTTACTATCTCAATATTTGCTGCAGGACTCAAAACTTCTGATGTTTTTGATCCCTCAGTTGCTTCTTTTACTTCTTCCATTTTTAATGTGGACGGCGCTTCGGCCTTCTCTTTCGTTTCTGATAACAAAATCTTTGATTGTTCCAATTCTATCTTTGTTGGCACTTCGGCCGTTTCTGCGACTTCTGGCAGCAAGGTTGGCTCGGTTGGTTTCTTAGCTTCGGTGGCCGAAGAGGTTTCTCCGGTAAACTCAGGCACCGAAGCTGGTTCAATATAGCGCGGCCGATGTGTGAGGGCCTTTATTTTCTTTCTTTTCGGTTCTGGCTCACTAGAAGCAGTTGCAGCTTCTTCTTTTGCAGAGGTTGTGTTTTTTCTCTTCTGCCTTCGAATGGGATAGCAATAGTCAGGGTAGACAAACCCGATTGCATCAAATACCCGATTTAGCCTCTTCTTTTTTCGGCCTCCGAACGCTGCTGACATTGCAGTGTCTTCGGCCTTTGAATAAGCCCCAAGCAGTTCATCACTTAAATTTTCAATGCTTTTTAACCAGTCATCATCTGGCTCAACGAATTTATCTCCAAATTTAAAAGTGTACTTCAACCGGATAAGTCCACCTTCGTCGGCCTCTTTTATGGTTTCTTGTGGCATTTCCCATTTCTCCGCAAGCGGCCATACCCTGAAGGCAATATGCTCTTGTACTAGGTCTCTCGTTCCAATAAAAGAACAAATAACGCCGAAGGCCCTCTGGCATTCTTCGGCAGCTTCATTCATTTCAACCTTCGGCCTCCGAAGGCCGAAGCTTTGCCAAATAGGGCGCATAATTATACCTTTGATATCTTCTCGTACTGTCAGATCATTCTTCACATAAAACCATTCTGCCATCCAGTCGCCGGGCCATCTCTTCCGAAAGGTTGGCACGGGGCAGCTTGACCCGGACCGAGAAACGAAACTGTAGCAGCCAAAATTATTGTGATACTGTTCCTTACCCCAAGGTTTTGTCTCGTATGATAATTCGTGTATATTGCAGAAGCTTTTTGCATCAGGCTTCAGACCTTGGCTTCTTACGGCCCACACGAAGATATTCAGCCTTATAATTGCCTCGGGGGTAAGTTGATGGAGATATACTTCGAATATTTTCAGCACCTCTACAACGAAGTTGCTCAAGGGAAATCGCAGTCCAGCTTTCAAAAAGCTTCGGTATACTACGACTTCATTCTCTTCAGGGTGCAGACAAGTTTTTTCCCCTTCGTCGACCCTCACAATGGACAAATCCCGGAAATACCTTCCTCTCATATTGACAAGATGATTCTCTTTGATAGTTGATTTACCATAAACTGAATGGCTTGGTCGCCAGGGACGATCTTCGGAGTCTTCACCACCACTGTCCACATCATAGCTGTCACTGTCACCAGTATCTTCAGACAAACCTTCCAGAATCTCCTTGGTGATTTTTTCTGTATTGGTCTTTGACATCGCTATAAGAAACCCCAAATTTTTCTCTTCGTCGAGGCTCAGCTTCATCTCAGCGGCAGTCTTCTTATCTTCGGACATCTTCGGAGATACTAAAAAACTATTTTCAAAGCCGAAGCTTCAAAACTAAAAGCTTAGCAAATCGTAGTGCACAAGAGCTAAAAATTGAGTGAGCGGGAGCAGTTGCCAGAAAGCGTGTCAAATGAGTTTGCGGTATGACCGTATTTATATGCCAAGAGCGTTGAAAATTGAAAGACCCCGCTTGTCAGTGAATGTTGCTATTCTAGCAAAGGGAAGGTGTTTTTTCGGACCTTCGGCGAAAAGCCTTCGTCCATGTCGCAATCTAAATTTATTATTCTAAAACAAATTGATATTGCGAGGGGCTACTGTTGGGGACCTTCGGCTTCCGAAGGTCCTCAAAAACAGGATTTAACAGTATTTCTGGAGTATAATGTGTGAACAGGTATCTTCGGACTCAAGTCGGCATCACAGTAGACCAGAATAATACGAAGGTTGGTACAGCGCCGAAGGCGTGAGCAGGAAAGCTTCGGCGTGGCAGCAAAAAGTGAAACCGACTTAAAGATGAAAAGGCTATTTAGACCTCGACAGATTACTATAGAATTATTATCAAGTGTAAAGGGCATGAATGTAATTTTGTATAGGTTGTGTCCCGTGTCTATAAATAGGTGAACAGTACCCCCGTACTGTTCACGCTGACTTGGCATTCGCTTTTTGCGTCACGCCTGTACTATCATCTTCTTCCAGTTAAAGGTACACTTGTAATTCAACGATATTTCTGTATATGCATGATAATAATATATAATTGTTTATGTTGGCTTTTATATTCCTTATATTTCCTCCTTCGTCGTTGTATAATAAAGTTATGAAGGTACGCCTTTCATAACCTTCGTCCAAGAACTATTATATCCTAAGGGAAATAATGCTTCGAAGGACGAAGGACTTTAACGATTAACATTTTCTATGTTGCCTTGTTCTTAACTCATAGCATTTGAGAACAAGTCCCCAACAATTACCTTTAGGATTTCCTCTATTTCAGTAGCAGAAGATGTCGCAGAAGTCTTCTCTTTTTCTTCAATTGATTTTTGCTTTGGAGTCGAGGCCCTTCTTTTCTTCGAAGCAATTTCTTTCCCCTCAGATTCTTGTTTCTTCTTCTTTGATTGATCTTCGTCGTCCTTATTTAAAGCACTAGCCACTCTTTTTCTTTTTTGCCCTTCGGCACCCTTATCCAGTCGCTCATAGTCAGGATATTCAAAGCCTACAGCATCCATCACTCGGTTTAACCTTCGTTTCGGGCGGGTGCCGAAGGCCGCTGTCATCAATTGATCTTCTTTTTTGGAATAATTTCCAAGAATTTTGTTATATATTACTTCAATTGTTTCCAGCCATTCTTGGCAGGGTACTTTGAAATGTCTCTTGAACTTGTAGTGGTAGGGCAGTCGGATAAGTTCCCCCTCCTTCTTCTTTCCTTCAAGCTTCGGCATGGCCCACTCCTTCATAGTTGGAAATATTTTGAACGCCAAAAATTCCTGCACTAAGTCCCTAGTGCCAATGTGCTCTGGGATAATCCTGAATTCAGCCAGCACAGTTTGGGTTGGACCCTCTGGTGTCATATTACATTAGGGTCTGGTCTCTCCGAAGATCAGCTCTAGCGGGCTCTGGACCAGCTTCTCCCTATCATCGTCAACTTTGACGTAGAACCATTCCGATTTCCAGCCTGCCGGCTGAAAGGGAATTAGGCTTACACCTATTTCCTAAATTGATTTTGGTGGTTGAATTGTCCAACACAAATATTTGGACTAACTAGTTTGCCCAAGTTTATAAGTTCTACAGGTACCAAAGGTTCACAATAAGCCAACAAAAAGACAAAGAAAAGGGTTCAACAAAAAGAGCAAAGGGACAACCGAAGGCACCCTGGTCTGGCGCACCGGACTGTCCGGTGCACCACCGGACATGTCCGGTGCACCAAGGTTCTCCATGCGCTGAACTCCTCACCTTCGGGAAAACACAGAGTCGCTTCGCTATAATTCACCGGACTGTCCGGTGCTCCAGGAATGAAGCGACTCTGAACTCGCCAGCTTCGGGAATTCGCAACGGCTACTCCGCTATAATTCACCGGACATGTCCGGTGTACACCAGACTGTCCGGTGTAACGGCGGAACAACGGCTACTTCGGCGCCAACGGTCACCTGCAGGCGCATTAAATGCGCGCCAGAGCGCGCAGAAGTCAGGCACGCGCGCGCCGGTGCACCGGACACTCTACAGTGCATGTCCGGTGCGCCACCGGACATCCAGGCGGGCCCAGCTGTCAGAGCTCCAACGGTCGGAACCCTAACGTTCGGGTGACGTGGCTGGCGCACCGGACTGTCCGGTGCACCATACGACAGACAGCCTCCACCCAAACGGCTAGTTTGGTGGTTGGGGCTATAAATACCCCCAACCACCCCACATTCAAGTCATCCAAGTTTTCCACTTCTCAACCACTTACAAGAGCTAGGCATTCAATTCTAGACACACCCAAGTGATCAAATCCTCTCCAATTTCACACAAGGCTTTAGTGATTAGCGAGAGAGATTTGTTGTGTTCTTTTGAGCTCTTGCGCTTGGATTGCTTCTTTTCTTTCTCACTTGTTCTTGTGATCAAATCTCAATTGTAATCGAGGCAAGAGACACCAATTGTGTGGTGGTCCTTGCGGGGAAGTTTTGTTCCCGGTTTGATTTGAGAAGAGAAGCTCACTCGGTCCGAGGGACTGTTTGAGAGAGGGAAAGGGTTGAAAGAGACCCGGTCTTTGTGACCACCTCAACGGGGAGTAGGTTTGCAAGAACCGAACCTTGGTAAAACAAATCCGCGTGTCACACTCTACATTCGCTTGCGATTTGTTTTGCGCCCTCTCTCTCGGACTCTTTATTATTTCTAACGCTAACCCGACTTGTAGTTGTGATTAATTTTGTAAATTTTAGTTTCGCCCTATTGTAGGATCTAGGACACCGGCTAGAGGGGGGTGAATAGGCGGTTTTGACTAAAATAAAAAACACTAGGTAAATTTAATCAATTTAACAAGAGGAATAAATTCTCTAGTGACAATAAGTAAACAATGTATGAGAAACAACTACAGTGATTGAATACTTGAGGAACAATATGCAAAACACTAATTACTTGCAAGGCAATAAGTAATGCAAGAAGGTAGAGACACCGAAATTTATCTCGTGGTATCGGTGATTTGCCGATCACCCCTAATCCACGTTGAGGTGGACTTCAAGCTCTCACTTGCTCCTCTATCAAGTCACGGTTTGATCTTTGAGCCAAGTGGACAAGAAATCACTCAATACCTCGATTCCACTAATGTCACCTTTGCCGCTCCGGTGAGGTAGGCGCGAACCCCTCACAATCAACACCGCGACTTCTCCACAATCTTCTTGGAGAGCTCGACGGAGACAATCACCCGAGCCGTCTAGGAGGCGGCAACCTCCAAGAGTAACAAGCCAATGACGCTTGCTCGGTGTACCACCTAGTGCCTCAAGAATCACCAAATGATGCAAATGCACTAGGAACCCTCAATCTCTCACTAGAAAGCAATCTCAAGCAAAGAGTGTGAGAGAGTGAGTTGGAGGATCACAAATGAGCTCAATGTGTGCAAGGAATGGCCAAGAGGACTCTCTCACACGAGCTACCCTTCTATTTATAGCACTCCAACAAAATCCAACCGTTATGTGCAAAAGGCAGCAGTTCTGCGCACACGCGGACGGTCCGCGCCCTAGGGCCGGACGGTCCGCCGTACATATAACGGCTATAAATTCCGTTTGAAATCTGCCAGAGGTGTCAGAAAAGGTAGGTCCGGACAGTCCGCCCACCATAGCCGGACCGTCCGTGACCTGGTAACTTGAAGCACCAGGACCTCGGTACAAAAACAGTTAACACAGGCGAACCGTCCGCCTACAAAGCCGGACGGTCCGAGACCTGGATACAGTACTGTCCGGACTTGCCCCCCGGACAGTCCGTAGTACAAAACCAAGAAATCACACAGTCCCTGACCAAAAACATTTTTAACACCTACGAACTGTCCGCCCTTCACAGTCGGACGGTTCGCACTATAATTCAGGGACTGACCCGAAACCAGCCTTCTCTGGTCAGGACTGCGGACGGTCCGGCCCTAATACCCGGACGGTCCGTAGTGCAATGGAACAATGCGGCTGCCGAAGTGGTCAGACTTCGGACCCCTCTGGTGGATCGCGGACGGTCCGCCCTCAAGGCCCGGACGGTCCGCGCATCCAAGACTTTGCAATTTTCAAACTTGCTTTTGAAAGAACTTTTAACTCACGAAATTTGAAGCGCTGTTAGTCCTCATGCAAATGCAACTACTTGATGCTCTATGAGGCACTAAGCTTTACACAGATCAAAGACATTGAACCCTTCTTAATAGTACGGCTATCTAGCCTACTAATCTGGTCAGGTATCTTCTCTAAACTCCTCAAGACCGGCAAAAACAAAACCTATATTATACCTTTGCCTTCATTTGATCCACAACCAATGCTTATGATTCTCCAACATTTGTTGTTTTATGTGGTCCAACCCTGCATTCTTATTTCTCCAAGAATCGTTAGTCCACAAGCAGTTGTCATTAATTACCAAAACATCACCAAAGGGCCCTAGATGATTCACAATCTCCCCCTTTTTGGTAATTGATGACAACACTACATAATATATTAAAGAGAAGTTTAGTTTTTTCAAATCTCTCTCATACCTAAGGTATAAGATAGATTTTGGAGATGAGTTTCATAGGACTTATCTTGAATTGAAGTTCTGTCCGAGAGATAGATAAATCCCAATAAAAACTCAGTATGTAAGAAAGGCTCCCCTAAGTGTGTGCAGGATTATTTGAAGCCGAAGATATAACACACATAATATATCGGAGTTTTGATGGAGACTTTCCTACAATCATGGTTATCGAGGCATACAAGAGATGGTATGTAGAGTAAGCGTAGCAATTATAATTACTCCTCGATTAACCACACACAGAATTAAACATAGTTCAACCCACAGAATATTACAGATAATTGTCCACAAACATAAGACATAGAGTTAAAAGTTCAAGCCAGTTCCAAATGCATAAGACATAAACTAATGCATGCGACATAAAAGGTAAATATGCAATGCACGGTCTCAATGTCCACATAGACCAACAACTCCCCCCGAATGTGACATCTGACAACTTCTCTTCTCATCACTTCTCTCCCCCTTTGGCATCAATTGCCACAAAGGAGAAGACTCACTGATCACTTGGTGGAGGATGCATGTTGTAGTAGTGAGTGCTGAATGTGTCAAAAAGAGAGGAGAACTGGCCAAAATCTTGCTGGAGTTGTTGTTGCCTCTGACTGATTTCATGCATGCTGTCATTTGTAGAAAGATTGTCAAACTGGCTGGAGAGAGCGCCCATGTTATCTTGAAAACTCTGTTGCATATTGAAAGGGAAATGTGCCTTTGGGCCATTTCTAAGTATTTTGGTGATTGAGTGCAAACACAAGTGCTTAAATGTGAAAATGTGCCCATGGTTGAACAAAGTGCAAATCACAAGTAAAGGTATGTTTCTAAGCCTTAGTACATTGGTTTTGTGTACTAATATCTTGTCTAAGTGTTAGAAACAGGAAGAAGAAGAAAAGAAAAGAAGTGGAGAGTGGCTGTGTACAGCCAAAGGCTGTTTCGGGCTGGAGCACCGGACTGTCCGGTGTGCACCGGACAGTGTCCGGTGCGCCAGACCAGCGCGGAGCAAACCAGCCGCTCTCGGGTTTTTTCTCCGGCGACTTCGGCTAAAATTCACCGGACTGTCCGGTGTGCACCGGACTGTCCGGTGAGCCAACGGTCGGCCGAGCCAACGGTCGGCCGCGGAATCTGCGCGCGACACGTGGCCTGGCCAACGGTCGGGAGGGGGCACCGGACTGTCCGGTGTGCACCGGACTGTCCGGTGCGCCAGATCTGCAACGGTCGGCAACGGTCGACTGGCCTGTTTAAGGAAAGAAATCGGGCACCGGACAGTGTCCGGTGTGCACCGGACTGTCCGGTGCGCCCGACGACAGAAGGCAAGGATGGCCTTCTAGATTTGTTCTCAACGGCTCCTAGCTGCCTTGGGGCTATAAAAGGGACCCCTAGGCGCATGGAGGAGGACACCAAGCATTCCTTGAGCACTCTTGATCACTCACACATCAATCTTGCACACTTGTTCGATATTCTAGTGATTTGAGCTCCGTTCTAGTGTGCTAGTCTTTTGAGCTCAAGTCTGGGTCTTGTGTGTGCGTATTCGCTGTGATCTTTGTGTTGTGTGTGAGTTGCTAATCCCTCCCTTGCTCCGTGATTCTCTGTGAACATCTTTTGTAAGGGCGAGAGGCTCCAAGTTGTGGAGATTCCTCACAAACGGGATTGAGAAAAGAAAAGCAAGAACACCGTGGTATTCAAGTTGATCATTGGATCACTTGAGAGGAGTTGAGTGCAACTCTCGTCCGTTGGGACGCCACAACGTGGAGTAGGCAAGTTTTTGTACTTGGCCGAACCACGGGATAACCACCGTGTCATCTCTGTGATTGATTTCTTGTGGTTATTGTGTTTTGACTCCTCTCTAGCCACTTGGTCATACTTGTGCTAACACTTAACAAGTTTTTGTGGCTTAAGTTTTGAAGTTTTACAGGATCACCTATTCACCCCCCCCTCTAGGTGCTCTCAATTGGTATCGGAGCCGTTCTCTTCAAGAAAGGGACTAACCGCCCGAAGAGATGGATCCTAAGGGGAAGGGAATCGTGATCAACGATAAGGAGAAGGAGTCCTTCGTCAACGAGCCTAAATATGACAAGCCTAACGACTCTGGCTCGGGTCATAGACGGAAGGAAGGAAAGAAGAAGAAGACAAGGCGCATCAAGGAGATCGTCTACTACGACGACAGTGATGAGTCTACTTCTTCCCAAAAGGACGACGACCACAACGACTACGAACAAAGGAAACCGGTTAATTCTAACTTTTCCTTTGACTACTCTCGTATTCCGCAAAGTTCAAATTCACATTTGCTTTCCATTCCACTCGGCAAGCCCCCACACTTTGATGGGGAGGACTACGGATTTTGGAGCCACAAAATGCGTAGTCACCTATTCTCTCTCCATCCTAGTATATGGGAGATTGTAGATAGTGGAATGCACTTTAATAGTTCGGATAGTCCTATATTCATTAATGAGCAAATCCATAAGAATGCACAAGCTACTACTGTTCTTCTAGCTTCATTGTGCAGGGATGAATATAACAAGGTGAGTGGCTTGGATAACGCCAAGCAAATCTGGGATACCCTCAAGATCTCTCATGAGGGAAATGACGCTACCTTGCTCACCAAAATGGAGTTGGTGGAGGGCGAGCTTGGACGGTTCGCGATGATAAGGGGCGAGGAGCCAACTCAAACATACAACCGGCTCAAGACCCTTATCAACAAAATAAGGAGCTACGGAAGCACGCGATGGACGGACCACGACGTCGTCCGCCTAATGCTAAGGTCCTTTACCGTTCTTGATCCTCATTTGGTGAATAATATTCGTGAGAATCCCAGGTACACCAAAATGTCGCCCGAAGAAATTCTTGGGAAGTTCGTAAGCGGGCGAATGATGATCAAGGAGGCAAGATACGTGGACGACGCGTTGAACGGTCCCATCCATGAGCCTCAACCCATTGCTCTCAAGGCAACAAGGAGCAAAGAAGCGCTACCAAGCAAGGTGGCGCAAGTTGAGGCGGCCGGGCTAAATAATGAGGAGATGGCCCTCATCATTAAGCGCTTCAAGACGGTGCTAAAAGGTCACAAAGGGCAGCCAAGCAAGACCAAGACGAAGGGGAAGCGCTCATGCTTCAAGTGCGGTAAGATTGGTCATTTTATCGCTAACTGCCCCGATAATGATAGTGACCAGGAAAAAGGAAACAAGAGGGAAAAGAAGAAGCATTACAAGAAGGCAAAGGGCGAGGCGCATCTAGGCAAGGAGTGGGACTCGGATTGCTCCTCTTCCGACTCCGACAATGAAGGACTCGCCGCCACCGCCTTCAACAAATCAACCCTCTTCCCCAACGAGCGTCACACATGCCTTATGGCAAGGGAGAAGAAGGTATGTACTCGCAACTCTACCTATGCTTCTTCAAGTGAGGACGAATCTAGTGATGAGGATGAAGTAGATTATTCATGTTTGTTCAAGGGCTTAGATAGATCTAAGATAGACAAAATTAATGAATTAATTGATGCCTTGAATGAAAAGAATATACTTTTAGAAAAGCAAGAGGATTTATTATATGAAGAACATGATAAGTTTGTAGAGGCTCAAAAATCCCTTGCATTAGAAATTAAGAGAAATGAAATGCTTGCTTGTGAAGTGTCAACATGCCATGATTCTATTTCTAACTTAAAGAGCATAAACGATGATTTAAATGCTAAACTAGTAGAAGCAAATAAATCCAACTCTTGTGTTGAATATGTTGAAATGTGCACTAGGTGTAAGGATATTGATATTAATGCTTGTAGCGAACACTTAGTTTCTATTTCAAAATTGAATGATGAATTAGCTAGTCTTAATGCTCAACTTAAGACTAGCAAAAGTAATTTTGATAAACTAAAATTTGCTAGGGATGCCTACACGGTTGGTAGACACCCCTCAATTAAGGATGGACTTGGCTTCAAGAGGGAAGTCAAGAACTTAACAAGCCATAAGGCTTCCATTCCCACTAAGGAGAAAGGGAAGGCTCCTATGGCTACTAGTGCTAAAAGGAACCATGCCTTTTTATATCATGATAGGAGATATTCTAGAAATGCTTTTAGAGGTCATGATGTTTTTGGTTCACATGCTTATGACTCTTATGCTATGACTGCTTCTAGTTCTCATGTTATGCCTGGTAGAAATGTGCTTAGAAGAAATGTTGTTCATCAAATGCCTAGGAGAAATGTTGTTCATAATGCTCCTAGGAAAGTAGTGAATGAACCTTCTACAATTTACTGTGCTTTAAATACTTCCTTTACTATTTGTAGAAAGGATAAGAAAATTGTTGCTAGGAAGTTAGGGGCAAAATGCAAGGGAGACAAAACTTGCATTTGGGTCCCTAAGGATATTTGCACTAACCTTGTAGGACCCAACATGAGTTGGGTACCTAAGTCCCAAGCCTAAATTTGCCTTGCAGGTTTATGCATCCGGGGGTTCAAGCTGGATTATCGACAGCGGATGCACAAACCATATGACGGGGGAGAAGAAGATGTTCACCTCCTACGTCAAGAATAAGGATTCCCAAGATTCAATCATATTCGGTGATGGGAATCAAGGCAAGGTAAAAGGGTTAGGTAAAATTGCAATCTCTAATGAGCACTCAATTTCCAATGTGTTTTTAGTTGAGTCTTTGGGATATAATTTATTATCTGTAAGTCAATTATGCAATATGGGATATAATTGTCTTTTTACAAATATAGATGTGTCTGTCTTTAGAAGAAGTGATGGTTCACTAGCTTTTAAGGGTGTATTAGACGGCAAACTTTATTTAGTTGATTTTGCAAAAGAAGAGGCCGGTCTAGATGCATGCTTAATAGCTAAGACTAGCATGGGCTGGCTGTGGCATCGCCGCTTAGCACATGTAGGGATGAAGAACCTTCACAAGCTTCTAAAGGGAGAACATGTGATAGGTTTGACTAACGTGCATTTCGAAAAAGATAGACCTTGTGCAGCTTGTCAAGCAGGTAAACAAGTGGGAGGAGCGCATCACAGCAAGAATGTGATGACCACTTCAAGACCCCTGGAGTTGCTGCATATGGATCTCTTCGGACCCGTCACCTATCTGAGCATAGGAGGGAGTAAGTATGGTCTAGTTATTGTTGATGACTTTTCCCGCTTCACTTGGGTGTTCTTTTTGCAGGATAAGTCTGAAACCCAAGGGACCCTCAAGCGCTTCCTCAGGAGAGCTCAAAATGAGTTTGAGCTCAAGGTGAAGAAGATAAGGAGCGACAACGGGTCCGAGTTCAAGAACCTTCAAGTGGAGGAGTTCCTTGAAGAGGAAGGGATCAAGCACGAGTTCTCCGCTCCTTACACACCACAGCAAAATGGTGTGGTAGAGAGGAAGAACAGGACGCTCATCGACATGGCGAGGACGATGCTAGGAGAGTTCAAGACCCCCGAGTACTTTTGGACGGAAGCCGTAAACACGGCTTGCCACGCCATCAACAGGGTCTACCTTCATCGCCTCCTCAAGAAGACGTCGTATGAGCTACTAACCGGTAACAAACCCAATGTATCCTACTTTCGTGTATTTGGGAGCAAGTGCTACATTCTAGTGAAGAAGGGTAGAAATTCTAAATTTGCTCCCAAAGCAGTAGAAGGGTTTTTATTAGGTTATGACTCAAATACAAAGGCGTATAGAGTCTTCAACAAATCATCGGGTTTGGTTGAAGTCTCTAGCGACGTTGTATTTGATGAGACTAATGGCTCTCCAAGAGAGCAAGTTGTTGATCTTGATGATGTAGATGAAGAAGATGTTCCAACGGCCGCGATACGAACCATGGCGATTGGAGACGTTCGGCCACAGGAACAAGATGAACGAGATCAACCTTCTTCCTCAACTATGGTGCATCCCCCAACTCAAGACATTGAACAGGTTCATCAACAGGAGGCGTGTGATCAAGGGGGAGCACAAGATGATCATGTGATGGAGGAAGAAGCGCAACCGGCACCTCCAACCCAAGTTCGAGCAATGATTCAAAGGGATCATCATGTCGACCAAATTCTGGGTGACATTAGCAAGGGAGTAACTACTCGGTCTCGATTAGTTAATTTTTGTGAACATTACTCCTTTGTCTCTTCGATTGAGCCTTTCAGGGTAGAAGAGGCCTTGCTAGATCCGGACTGGGTGTTGGCCATGCAGGAGGAACTCAACAACTTCAAAAGGAATGAAGTTTGGACACTAGTGCCTCGTCCGAAGCAAAATGTTGTGGGAACCAAGTGGGTGTTCCGCAACAAACAGGACGAGCACGGGGTGGTGACGAGGAACAAGGCTCGACTTGTGGCAAAAGGTTATGCCCAAGTCGCAGGTTTGGATTTCGAGGAGACTTTTGCTCCTGTGGCTAGGCTAGAGTCAATTCGAATCTTGCTAGCATATGCCGCTCACCATTCTTTCAGGTTGTACCAAATGGATGTGAAGAGCGCTTTCCTCAACGGGCCAATCAAGGAGGAGGTGTACGTGGAGCAACCTCCTGGCTTCGAGGATGATCGGTACCCCGACCATGTGTGTAAGCTCTCTAAGGCGCTCTATGGACTTAAGCAAGCCCCAAGAGCATGGTATGAATGCCTTAGAGATTTCTTAATTACTAACGCTTTCAAGGTTGGGAAAGCCGATCCAACTCTTTTTACTAAGACTTGTAATGGTGATTTGTTTGTATGCCAAATTTATGTCGATGACATAATATTTGGTTCGACTAACCAAAAGTCTTGTGAAGAGTTTAGCAGGGTGATGACGCAGAAATTCGAGATGTCGATGATGGGCGAGTTGAACTACTTCCTTGGGTTCCAAGTGAAGCAACTCAAAGACGGCACCTTCATCTCCCAAACGAAGTACACGCAAGACTTGCTAAAGAGGTTTGGGATGAAGGACGCCAAGCCCGCAAAGACGCCGATGGGAACCGACGGACACACAGACCTCAACAAAGGAGGTAAGTCCGTTGATCAAAAAGCATACCGGTCCATGATAGGTTCTTTGCTTTATTTATGTGCTAGTAGACCGGATATTATGCTTAGCGTATGCATGTGTGCTAGATTTCAATCCGATCCTAAGGAGTGTCACTTAGTGACGGTGAAGCGAATTCTTAGATATTTGGTTGCTACACCTTGCTTCGGGCTCTGGTATCCAAAGGGGTCTACCTTTGACTTAGTTGGATACTCAGATTCCGACTATGCTGGATGTAAGGTCGATAGGAAGAGTACATCAGGGATGTGCCAATTCTTAGGAAGGTCCCTGGTGTCATGGAACTCTAAGAAACAAACCTCCGTTGCCCTATCCACCGCTGAGGCCGAGTACGTTGCCGCAGGTCAGTGTTGCGCGCAACTACTTTGGATGAGGCAAACCCTCCGGGACTTTGGCTACAATCGGAGCAAAGTCCCACTCCTATGTGATAATGAGAGTGCTATCCGCATGGCGGAAAATCCTGTTGAACACAGCCGCACAAAGCACATAGACATCCTGCATCACTTTTTGAGAGACCACCAGCAAAAGGGAGATATCGAAGTGTTTCATGTTAGCACCGAGAACCAGCTAGCCGATATCTTCACTAAGCCTCTAGATGAGAAGACCTTTTGCAGGTTGCGTAGTGAGCTAAATGTCTTAGATTCGCGGAACTTGGATTGAATTGTAGCATACATGTGTTAATGCATTTGATCAGGTTCATTCTGCATTTTGTTGCTTATTGTGGTGCTCAAGTTGTACAAACACTCCCTGGACCTCACAAGTCCGTTGCAAAGTGATGCACATGTTTAGGGGGAGATGTGTTACAACTTGACCCTTTGAGACTAACCATTTGCTTGAGTTTGCTTGATTTAGTCTCGAAGGAGAAGTGAAAGGGAAAAGGTGGACTTGGACCATGAAAGACTTCCACTGCACTCCGATGAGAGGGTAACTTATTCCAAGTCCATCTCTTGAACTCTTATTGCCATTTGATCTTAAATGAAGATTTTGGTGAGGCAATGGGGTTAAAGGGCCAAGATTGATCCCGTTTTGGTGCTTGATGCCAAAGGGGGAGAAAATAAAGGCCAAAGCAATAAATGGATCAGCTACCACTTGAGAAATTTTGAAAATAGTTAAATATAAATGGATCAGCTACCACTTGAGAAATTTTGAAAATAGTTAAATAGAGCTTTTTGTTTTGTCAAAACTCTCTTATTGTCTCTTTTGTCAAGAATTGGTTTCTTGTGGGGAGAAGTAATGACTATGGGAAATAGGGGGAGTTTTTGAAATCCTTGGTCAATCTCATTTGGAATGACTCTCTGTTAAATAGAGCTTTTTGTTTTGTCAAAACTCTCTTATTGTCTCTTTTGTCAAGAATTGATTTCTTGTGGGGAGAAGTAATGACTATGGGAAATAGGGGGAGTTTTTGAAATCCTTGGTCAATCTCATTTGGAATGACTCTCTTTATGCTTCAACATGTGTGTTTGACTTAGAGATAGAGATTTGAGTTTGATTTGCAAAAACAAACCAAGTGGTGGCAAAGGATGATCCATATATGCCAAAATTGAATAGAACTCAAAATTATTCTATTTGAAGTGATTTTGCACTTGTTCTAGTTGCTTTATGTTGTGTTGGCATAAATCACCAAAAAGGGGGAGATTGAAAGGGAAATGTGCCTTTGGGCCATTTCTAAGTATTTTGGTGATTGAGTGCAAACACAAGTGCTTAAATGTGAAAATGTGCCCATGGTTGAACAAAGTGCAAATCACAAGTAAAGGTATGTTTCTAAGCCTTAGTACATTGGTTTTGTGTACTAATATCTTGTCTAAGTGTTAGAAACAGGAAGAAGAAGAAAAGAAAAGAAGTGGAGAGTGGCTGTGTACAGCCAAAGGCTGTTTCGGGCTGGAGCACCGGACTGTCCGGTGTGCACCGGACAGTGTCCGGTGCGCCAGACCAGCGCGGAGCAAACCAGCCGCTCTCGGGTTTTTTCTCCGGCGACTTCGGCTAAAATTCACCGGACTGTCCGGTGTGCACCGGACTGTCCGGTGAGCCAACGGTCGGCCGAGCCAACGGTCGGCCGCGGAATCTGCGCGCGACACGTGGCCTGGCCAACGGTCGGGAGGGGGCACCGGACTGTCCGGTGTGCACCGGACTGTCCGGTGCGCCAGATCTGCAACGGTCGGCTGGCCTGTTTAAGGAAAGAAATCGGGCACCGGACAGTGTCCGGTGTGCACCGGACTGTCCGGTGCGCCCGACGACAGAAGGCAAGGATGGCCTTCTAGATTTGTTCTCAACGGCTCCTAGCTGCCTTGGGGCTATAAAAGGGACCCCTAGGCGCATGGAGGAGGACACCAAGCATTCCTTGAGCACTCTTGATCACTCACACATCAATCTTGCACACTTGTTCGATATTCTAGTGATTTGAGCTCCGTTCTAGTGTGCTAGTCTTTTGAGCTCAAGTCTGGGTCTTGTGTGTGCGTATTTGCTGTGATATTTGTGTTGTGTGTGAGTTGCTAATCCCTCCCTTGCTCCGTGATTCTCTGTGAACATCTTTTGTAAGGGCGAGAGGCTCCAAGTTGTGGAGATTCCTCGCAAACGGGATTGAGAAAAGAAAAGCAAGAACACCGTGGTATTCAAGTTGATCATTGGATCACTTGAGAGGAGTTGAGTGCAACTCTCGTCCGTTGGGACGCCACAACGTGGAGTAGGCAAGTTTTTGTACTTGGCCGAACCACGGGATAACCACCGTGTCATCTCTGTGATTGATTTCTTGTGGTTATTGTGTTTTGACTCCTCTCTAGCCACTTGGTCATACTTGTGCTAACACTTAACAAGTTTTTGTGGCTTAAGTTTTGAAGTTTTACAGGATCACCTATTCACCCCCCCCCCCTCTAGGTGCTCTCACATATTATTCAGCCTGGTCATGATAGGGTCAGTGACATTAGTGTGAATGTGATCACGAAACTCAGAAAATTCAGAGTTGAGCGCATCCCAGTTATTGTCAAAGCGAGACTGCATGTCATCTAGGCGGTGATCCACATGTGTCATCATGCCCTCAAAGCGAGTATCAATATGGGTCTGAAGCCCCTACTGCATAGTGTGAAAATATGGATCAAAGTAGCCTGGACCAGGCTCCCAATATTGCTGAGGCTGAGGAGGAGGTGGAGGAGGAGGCATCTGCTCACCCTCAACATCAGGAGCTGCGCCACCCTCATAGCTAGGGTCTTCCTCATTATCTGGGAAGGGAGTGAGTGGCCTGGTGAGAAACCCTATCTCATTCTTAAAAGGTCTGAACGGTGTGTGAACAATCTCGCAGGGGCCCTCAAATCTTGTCTTGGCTTTGATGAGAGCCATAATGTAAGGAGCATATGCTAAATTTTGATTCTTGTCCATTTTCAAATCATTAAGCTGTCTCATCATGAAAAGAACAATATTCATGACTTCACCATTCATGATGTGCTGGATAATGTTCCAGAATTTATCTCGTATTTTACTCTTATCACCACTCTTGGGAAGAATGGTGACTCTGGCAATCTTGTTGATTACAGCAGGATGATGCCTGAGTCCTGCTGTCTCTCCAAACCTCCTGGGTATTCCTATCCTGGCTGGCTCATAGAATTGCACAAAATCCTCAAAATTATCCTCAGTATAGAGATCCAGCCCAACAGAAATGGTGCCATAATCCAGACTGTTGGCGGTGGCGAAGTCAGCAAAAGAGGCAGAATAGCGCTTGAAGCCAGTCATCCAAGTGATAGATTCTTCTTCTATATCAATCTCTGAGGTAGCCAGGAATTGCTTAACAGCCATTTCATTGAAGTCTGTGCGTTGCCCCATAAACTGATAAAGTCCACACGTTTCAAACTTAGGGATTAGACCCTACATTACTGATTGACTTAGTAAGAAGGACCAATCAATCACCTGATGCTTATGAAAATTTGTATCCACCAAGGTGCCCCAAAAAACATCAAACTGCAGCTGAGTGTGGAAAAATTGAATATTGGTGTCAGATGGCAGAGTGTACTGGTTCACAGTCCGCCTTGAGCAGTACTCAGCCATAGAAAACCTTCGCTTTGGATAGGTCCATCCAGAGATGTCAATAGGATAATCAGGATGGACATGGGGAAAGTCTTCAGTATCCATAGATTCAGTGCCCCCAGCTGAGGATTGGGCCTCTGAATCAGTGGTCGGTGTATAGTCAGCATCATCTCCACGAGAACGCTTTGATTTGAAGCGACCTGCAAGCTTCTTGCGGAGACCACCCAAACCACTGCAATAACGTGACAGACAGCCATAGATGAATAATTGATACCAATCACCACCATAAAAATGAGTAGAACTGAATTGCTCTGCCAGGGTCCGGACGGTCCGCTCTAGGGGGTCGGACTGTCCGCGCCAGAGGTCCGGACGGTCCGCGCCCACCGGGCGGACGGTCCGCGACCGACCAGGGGCGATTCTCGAGAACCCTAGTCGCCACAACATTGAATCGATGATTTTGCAGTGAATACTCATCCAACCGAGTTCAAAATTTTGCACAACATTCATAGTGAGTAATACCAACAATCCCACCAATTAGATTTGCAAAACTACTGCTTAATTTCAGATCAGAGAGGAAACCCAAATAATCTCAAAACTTGAAGAAATTTGATGAAATCCACAAGATTTATGAAATACCGTGATGAAGACATGTTGATCGAACGTTGCCACAAGCTGTCGGACTGTCCGTGCGCAACGTCACTTCTCTGTCCGCGCACAATCGACAAAGGAGACTATTTGACGAGTGGAGAACAAGGGAGAAGGAGCAAGTAACATAAATGACAAGTCTGCGGCCTCTGGCCGTTTTTACTGCCTGTCGCGGACGGTTCGCGCAGGGGCGGCGGACGGTCCGCGCCCTGATGAATTCAGACGGTCTACATTGCTGATCGGACTGTCCAATTCCTGATTCCGCGGACGGTCCGCGGTCCATGGGCGGACGGTCCGCGGCCTGATACTCAGTTTTCTAATATCTGTCCACTTTCTGATTTTGAATTTCAAATCCGATTTGGTGCTCATATATGGACATTTCGACCTATCCAAGAGTTAGTATGCATGCATATTCATATTATGTAATTGAGTTACGCAATTTTTTGCATTAAACTATCTAGAGCAATTTAGAATGAAAAATGCATCAATAATATCAAATAAAAAGCATAAAAAGCATATGTAGAACCGATATGCAACACGACACATGCGTGATCAACTTCAAGCCACATTTGAGAGATCGATCACATTCATTTCACTTCTTAGAGAACAAAATCTTGTTTCATCTAAAGGCTTTGTAAAAATATCTGCTAATTGATCATCCGTGCCAATGGAATAAATAGAGATATCTCTCTTGCCAACATGATCTCTTAGGAAGTGATGTCGTATATCAATATGCTTAGTTCTTGAGTGTTGGACCGGATTGGTAGCCAATTTTACCGCACTCTCATTATCACACATGAGAGGCACATTCTTGAAAATAATTCTATAATCCAATAAGGTTTGTTTCATCCATAATAGTTGAGCACAACAATTTCCGGCCGATATGTATTCCGCTTCGGCGGTAGAGAGAGCAACCGAATTTTGTTTTTTAGAAGACCATGAAACAAGAGATCTACCAAGAAATTGACAACAACCGGAGGTGCTTTTTCTATCAACTTTGCACCCCGCATAGTCCGAATCCGAATATCCAATTAATTCAAATTGAGCACCTTTGGGATACCATAGACCAATATTGGGAGTGTACTTCAAATATCTTAGAATTCTTTTAGCGGCTTTCAAGTGAATCTCTCTAGGTGAAGCTTGAAATCGAGCACACATGCATACACTAAACATAACATCGGGCCTAGATGCGGTAATATAAAGCAAACTACCAATTATTGAACGATAAAGTTTTTGATCAACCATAGTACCTCCTTCATCTAAGTCTAGATGACCATTTGTTGCCATTGGAGTCTTGATAGGCTTTGCATTTTCTAAACCAAACTTCTTGAGCATGTCCTTCAAATATTTTGATTGACTTATAAAAATTCCGTCTTTCAATTGTTTGATTTGAAGGCCAAGAAAGAAGCTCAATTCTCCTATCATAGACATTTCAAATTCTTTTGACATCATTTTTCCGAATTCCTCACAAAATAATTCATTAGTAGATCCAAAAATAATATCATCAACATAGATTTGACAAACAAATAAGTCTTTGCCAATTCTTTTAGTGAATAGAGTAGTGTCAACCTTCCCAATTTTGAAGTCTTTGGAAAGCAAGAAATCCCTAAGCCTTTCATACCACCCGCGTGGAGCTTGCTTAAGCCCATAAAGAGCTTTAGAAAGCTTGAACACATGGTTAGGTCTTTTGGGGTCCTCAAAACCGGGAGGTTGTTCAACATACACTAGTTCACTAATCTTACAATTTAGAAAAGCACTCTTTACATCCATTTGGTAGAGCTTGATATTATGTGCACAAGCATAAGCAAGAAGAATCCAGATTGCTTCTAATCTTGCCATGGGAGCAAATGTCTCCCCAAAATCCAATCCCTCAATTTGAGTATATCCTTGTGCAACTAATCTTGCCTTGTTTCTTACTACCACACCATCTTCATTGTGCTTGTTGCGAAACACCCATTTTGTACCAATAACATTGTGGTTCTTTGGTCTCTCAACAAGCTCCCAAACTTCATTTCGAGCGAAGTTATTTAATTCTTCATGCATTGCATTCACCCAATCAACATCAAGTAGAGCTTCATCTACACGGTTAGGTTCCATACAAGATACAAAAGAGAAATGTTCACAAAACGAAGCTATGCGAGAGCGAGTTTGAACACCCTTACTAATATCACCCACAATTTGATCAACCGGGTGATCCTTCACAATGGAATGATGAATTCTTGATACCGTTTGATAATTGCTAGTTGAAGCATTAGGAGGAACCGAAAGTCTTGAAGTACCTTGATCATGAGTATCCATGGTTTCATCATGTTGTTGGCTTTGGTGATCTTCCTCATTTAGAATTGAGGATGAAGGAATGACAACCACACTATTTTCATCATCATCTTCCTTTGGTTTTATTTCACCAATGGCCATTGTTTTCATTGCATTTATCAATTGAGTTCCCCCAACATCATCGAGATTATCACTCTCATCTTGAGACCCATTTGTTTCATCAAATTCAACATCATATGCTTCTTCAATAATACCATGAGTTTTGTTGAAGACTCTATAAGCTTTACTATTTGATGAATATCCAAGAAGAAAACCCTCATCACATTTCTTCTCAAATTTAGAAAGCCGGCTTCCCTTTCTCAAAATATAACATTTGCAACCGAATACCCTAAAATATGAGATATTTGGCTTTCTACCAATGAGCAATTCATATGGAGTTTTCTTCAAAAGCTTGTGACAATATAGTCTATTTGATGAATGACTAGCGGTATTTATTGCCTCGGCCCAATAAGAATCTGATATACTATATTCCGCTAACATAGACCTAGCCATATCAATGAGAGTTCTATTCTTCTTCAACAATACCGTTTTGTTCCGGGGTATATTTGGAAGAGAATTCATGTTTAATACCCTTGTCATCACAATATTCATCAATTCTTGCATTTTTGAATTCCGACCCATTATCACTTCTAACCTTTTTGATGTCGAAATCAAATTGATTTTGAGCCAATATAGCAAATGACTTGAATGTTTCAAACACATTAGATTTGTCTCGAAGAAAATAAACCCAAGTAAATCTTGAATAGTCATCCACAATCACAAGACAATAAGAATTACCACCAATACTTACAAAAGATGTGGGCCCAAATAAATCCATGTGAAGTAATTCCAAAGGTCGATGAGTGGACATTTGACTTTTATTTGGATGAGTGTTTGCCACTTGCTTCCCGGCTTGACAAGAGCTACACAATTTGTTCTTCTCAAACTTCACATCTTTTAAGCCACGAACTAAGTCATGCTTGGTTAATCGATTGAGTTGCTTCATTCCAACATGACCAAGTCTTCTATGCCATAACCAACCTAGTGAAGCTTTTGAGAATAGGCAAGTTGTGAGCTTTGCCTCATTAGATGAGAAATCAACAAGATAAAGATTTTCATGTCTAAAACCTTTAAACTTAAGATTGCTACCATCAACACTAGAGATAATAACATCTTCAACCGTGAAATTGCAACAAAATCCTAAATCACATAATTGAGCTACGGAAAGTAAATTAAAATTCAAAGACTCAACCAAGAGCACATTTGATATAGAATGATCATTTGAGATAGCAATTTTACCCAAGCCTTTAACCTTTCCTTTGCGATTATCTCCAAATGTGATACTATCATAATTTGAGCAATCTTCCTCACTCATTTGGGTAAACATTTTCATATCTCCGGTCATGTGTTGAGTGCATCCACTATCTAACACCCAATGATTCCCTCCCGCCTTGTAGTTTACCTACAAAAGAAAATCAATCTCTTTTAGGTACCCAAACTTGCTTGGGTCCTCGGATGTTAGTGACCAAGGTCTTTGGCACCCAAATAGCTTTCTTTTTGTTTCCAACAATTGAAGTACCAACAAATTTAGCATGAACACCTTTTGCATTATGAGAAAGAACATAACAATGCTCAAAACAAGTGGAGGATACATTTTTGAACATGGGACAATTTTTCTTAACATGTCCCTTTTTGTGACATTTGTGACACACTTTGTCACATTCTTTCACAAACAATGTCTTTTGCTTTACAAAAGCATTCTTTCCTTTCTTGGGAACATATCCAAGACCTTCACGGTTAAGAGAGCACCGTTGACTTCCCAATATGAAATCCAATTTAGCCTTACCACCATATGCCTTTTCTAGGTCATGAGTTAGAGTGTTTACTCTATCTACTAACACTTCATTCTCAACAATAATTTTTGATTCATCAAGAGCAATGTTATCATTGAGAGAAATTTTGCATTTATCACAAATAGAGTTAGTAGGTAGTGGTTCACTTGTAAGACTATCAAGTAAGTCACAAGTGACTCCAACATCCTTAGTGACCACCTCAACTTCATGCACAATAGATGATTTTGGAGCATCCACAAGCTTCTCACAATTTTCTTTTAGGTCATTGTGAGAGGTCTTGAGCTCCTCAAAAGACACTTGGAGGTTTTTATATAATTCCTTCAAGGTCTTAAATTTTTCTTTTTCTTTGTGCATGTAGTCATCGGCCTCACCTAACATTCTAACAAGATCATCATATGAATAGCCATCATCATCAACATCATCAATATCATCATCATCTTTTATATCGTTTAAATCGGTGATGATTTTTACCTTAGCATCTCCCTTTGCCATGAGACAATGGGGAGATGAGAAGAGTGAGGGAGCTTCCTTGATGGCAATTCCGGCATTAAGCTTGGATGAGGTGTCATCATCATCATCATCCGAGCTATCATCCGAGTCCCATTCAACTAAATAGGCTTTGCCATCTTTCTTCTTGTTATAGTATTTCTTTTTCTTCTTGTCACTTTCATCTTTGCCCTTCTTCTTCTTGCTTGGGCAATTCATGGCAATGTGACCGGGTTCCCCACACTCAAAACACTTTCTATCATTGAAAGCATTTCTTCTAGATGTTTGACCTCTTCTAGGTTGACCTCTCTTCATCTTCATGAATTTGTTGAATTTCCTTACAAATAGAGCCATGTCACCATCACTCTCACTTTCATTTTCTTCATCATTACTATCTTCCTTTTCAATTTCCTTTGAGGCCTTAGCTTTGAGTGCCATTGATTCATTTTTCACCTTCTTTGCCAAACTTAAAGCATCGGCTTGTGATTTCTTAAATATGTCTTGAGTGAGAATTTCTCCCAATACTTCGGTTGGAGAAGTTGTAGATAGATCACTCCTTACTAGCATTGTCACAATGGTCTCATATTTCTCCGGAAGTGATCTAAGAAACTTGTGAGTGAAGTCCACATCCGGTACATTAAAACCAAGTCCCTTGAGTTCATTTACTATCTCATTTAACCGATTAAACATATCGGATACACTCTCATCTTCTTTCATAATAAATTGCTCAAACTTCCCTTTGCACACATATAGTTTGGCACTCTTCACAATTGTAGTTCCTTCATGAATTTCCATTAGCTTAGTCCAAATCTCATGAGCGGTTGTGAGATTCTTGATATGATTGAACTCATTTATATCAAGAGCATCATAAAAGACATTCATGGCTTGATCATTTGTGAGGATATTCTCATTATCACTAACGGATGGTTCATCTTCTTTCAACACAACAAATCCATCCCTGACAATTGGCCAAATTTTTCCACCCATTGCTCTAAGATGCATTGACATTCTTATTTTCCAATAGTCATAATTATTTCCATCAAAATGCGGTGGCTTCCCAATGTGCACATTGTTGTTACTAGCCATTTTGTCCCACTCCGGGATGATTAGATCCACAAACAATGGAGTCCTCGGCTCCGATACCACTTGTAGGATCCAGGACACCGGCTAGAGGGGGGGGGTGAATAGGCAGTTTTGACTAAAATCAAAACACTAGATAAATTTAATCAATATAACAAGAGGAATAAATTCTCTAGTGACAATAAGTAAACAATGTATGAGAAACAACTACAGTGATTGAATACTTGAGGAACAATATGCAAAACACTAATTACTTGCAAGGCAATAAGTAATGCAAGAAGGTAGAGACACCGAAATTTATCCCGTGGTATCGGTGATTTGCCGATCACCCCTAATCCACGTTGAGGTGGACTTCAAGCTCTCACTTGCTCCTCTATCAAGTCACGGCTTGATCTTTGAGCCAAGTGGACAAGAAATCACTCAATACCTCGATTCCACTAATGTCACCTTTGCCGCTCCGGCGAGGTAGGCGCGAACCCCTCACAATCAACACCGCGGCTTCTCCACAATCTTCTTGGAGAGCTCGACGGAGACAATCACCCGAGCCGTCTAGGAGGCGGCAACCTCCAAGAGTAACAAGCCAATGACGCTTGCTCGGTGTACCACCTAGTGCCTCAAGAATCACCAAATGATGCAAATGCACTAGGAACCCTCAATCTCTCACTAGAAAGCAATCTCAAGCAAAGAGTGTGAGAGAGTGAGTTGGAGGATCACAAATGAGCTCAATGTGTGCAAGGAATGGCCAAGAGGACTCTCTCACACGAGCTACCCTTCTATTTATAGCACTCCAACAAAATCCAACCGTTATGTGCAAAAGGCAGCAGTTCTGTGCACACGCGGACGGTCCGCGCCCTAGGGCCGGACGGTCCGCCGTACATATAACGGCTATAAATTCCGTTTGAAATCTGCCAGAGGTGTCAGAAAAGGTAGGTCCGGACAGTCCGCCCACCATAGCCGGACCGTCCGCGACCTGGTAACTTGAAGCACCAGGACCTCGGTACAAAAACAGTTAACACAGGCGGACCGTCCGCCTACAAAGCCGGACGGTCCGAGACCTGGATATAGTACTGTCCGGACTTGCCCCCCGGACAGTCCGTAGTACAAAACCAAGAAATCACACAGTCCCTGACCAAAAACATTTTTAACACCTGCGGACTGTCCGCCCTTCACGGCCGGACGGTCCGCACTATAATTCAGGGACTGACCCGAAACCAGCCTTCTCTGGTCAGGACTGCGGACGGTCCAGCCCTAATACCCGGACGGTCCGTAGTGCAATGGAACAATGCGGCTGCCGAAGTGGTCAGACTTCGGACCCCTCTGGTGGATCGCGGACGGTCCGCCCTCAAGGCCCGGACGGTCCGCGCATCCAAGACTTTGCAATTTTCAAACTTGCTTTTGAAAGAACTTTTAACTCACGAAATTTGAAGCGCTGTTAGTCCTCATGCAAATGCAACTACTTGATGCTCTATGAGGCACTAAGCTTTACACAGATCAAAGACATTGACCCCTCTTAATAGTACGGCTATCTAGCCTACTAATCCAGTCAGGTATCTTCTCTAAACTCCTCAAGACCGACAAAAACAAAACCTATATTATACCTTTGCCTTCATTTGATCCACAACCAATGCTTATGATTCTCCAACATTTGCTGTTTTATGTGGTCCAACCCTGCATTCTTATTTCTCCAAGAATCGTTAGTCCACAAGCAGTTGTCATTAATTACCAAAACATCACCAAAGGGCCCTAGATGATTCACACCTATTCACCCCCCTCTAGGCGACTTTCAATTGGTATCAGAGTCCGGTGCTTCATTAGAGCCTAACCGCTCGAAGTGATGTCGGGAGATCACACCAAGAAGGAGATGGAGACTGGCGACAAGCCCACTACAAGCCACGGGTCGACTTCATCGGAAGAGTCCCGCAACAAAAGGAAGGAGAAGAAGAACTCCTCCAACAAAGGGAAGGGGAAGGAGAAGAAATCCTCTTCCCACAAGTCGCATCGGAGAGGCGACAAACACAAGAGGATGAGGAAAGTGGTCTACTACGAGACCGACACTTCATCAACGTCGACCTCCGGCTCCGATGCGCCGTCCGTCACTTCTAAGCACCAAGAGCGCAAGAAGTATAGTAAGATCCCCCTACACTACCCTCACACTCCTAAACATACACCTTTACTTTCCGTCCCATTAGGCAAACCACCAACATTTGATGGTGAAGATTATGCTAGGTGGAGTGATATGATGCGATATCACCTAACCTCACTCCACAAAAGTATATGGGATGTTGTTGAGTTTGGTGTACAGGTACCATCCGTAGGGGATGAAGATTATGATGAGGACGAAGTGGCCCAAATCGAGCACTTCAACTCCCAAGCCACCACTATACTCCTCACCTCTCTAAGTCGAGAGGAGTATAACAAGGTACAAGGGTTGAAGAGCGCCAAGGAGATTTGGGACGTGCTAAAGACCGCGCACGAAGGAAATGAGGTGACCAAGATCACCAAACGGGAAACGATCGAGGGGGAGCTCGGTCGCTTCCGTCTTCGCCAAGGGGAGGAGCCACAAGACATGTACAACTGGCTCAAGACCTTGGTGAACCAAGTGCGCAACCTCGGGAGCAAAAAATGGGATGACCACGAAGTGGTTAAGGTTATTCTAAGATCACTTGTTTTCCTTAACCCTACTCAAGTTCAATTAATTCGTGGCAATCCTAGATATACTCAAGTGACCCCTGAGGAAGTTATAGGTAATTTTGTGAGCTTTGAGTTAATGATCAAAGGCTCAAAGAAGATCAATGAGCTTGACGGCCCCTCCACGTCCGAAGCACAACCGGTCGCATTCAAGGCGACGGAAGAAAAGAAGGAGGAATCTACTCCAAGTCGAACACCCATCGATGCCTCCAAGCTCGACAACGAGGAGATGACGCTCATCATCAAGAGCTTCCGTCAAATCCTCAAGCAAAGGAGGGGGAAAGATTACAAGCCCCGCTCCAAGAGAGTGTGCTACAAATGTGGTAAGCCCGGTCATTTTATAGCAAAATGTCCACTATCTAGTGACAGTGACAGGGGCGACGACAAGAAGGGCAAGAGAAGAGAAAAGAAGAGGTACCACAAGAAGAAGGGCGGCAATGCCCATGTTTGCCGGGAGTGGGACTCGGACGAGAGCTCCACCGACTCCTCCTCCGACGAGGACGCCGCCAACATCGCCGTCACCAAGGGCCTCCTCTTCCCCAACGTCGGCCGCAAGTGCCTCATGGCAAAGGATGGCAAAAGGAAGAAGGTAAAATCAAGATCCTCCACCAAATATGAAACATCTAGCGATGAGGATAATGCTAGTAATGAGGAGGATAACTTGCGTATTCTTTTTGCCGACCTAAACATGCAACAAAAGGAAAAACTAAATAAGCTAATAAGTGACATCCATGAAAAGGATGGTCTCTTGGACTCCCAAGAGGACTTCCTAATCAAGGAAAATAAAAAGCATGTTAAGGTTAAGAATGTTTATGCTCTAGAAGTAGAAAAATGTGAGAAATTATCTAGTGAGCTAAGCACTTGCCATGACACTATTGCCAACCTTAGAAATGAAAATGCCAAATTAATTGCTAAGGTTGATTCTCATGTTTGTGATGTTTCAATTCCCAATCTTAGAAATGATAATGATGATTTGCTTGCTAAGATTGAAGAATTAAACACCTCTCTTGCTAGCCTTAGGATTGAAAATGAAAAATTGCTTGCTAAGGCTAAAGATTTTGATGTTTGCAATAATACTCTTTCTAACCTTAGAAGTGAAAATGATATATTGCATGCTAAGGTTGTAGAATTAAAATCTTGCAAACCCTCTACATCTACCGTTGAGCATATGTATATTTGTACTAGATGTAGAAATGTTGATATTGATGCTATTCATGATCATGTGGCTTTAATTAAACAACAAAATGATCATATAGCAAAATTAGATGCTAAGATTGCCGAGCATAACTTAGAGAATGAAAAGTTTAAATTTGCTAGAAGTATGCTCTATAGTGGGAGACGCCCTGGCATCAAGGATGACATTGGCTTCCAAAGGGGAGACAATGTCAAACTTAGTGCCCCTCCTAAGAAATTGTCTAACTTTGTTAAGGGAAAGGCTCTGAAAGGGAAATGTGCCCTTGGGCCATTTCTAAGTGTTTTGGTGATTTAGTGTCCAACACAAGTGTCTAAGTGTAAAAAGGTGGACAAAGTACAAATCAAGAATAAAGGTATGTTTCTCAGACTTAGTACATTGTTTTATGGACTAATGTATTGTGTCTAAGTGCTGGAAACAGGAAAAATCCAATTGGAAATGTCTTGGCTCGAGCAGCCAAGAATCTGCTAAGTCTGGGAGCACCGGACTGTCCGGTGGTGCACCGGACAGTGTTCGGTGGTGCACCGGACAGTGTCCGGTGGTGCACCGGACAATGTCCGGTGTGCCAGGCTGGCTCGAGCGAAGTGGCCGCTCTCGGGAATTCACCGGCGACGTACGGCTAAAATTCACCGGACTGTCCGGTGTGCACCGGACTGTCCGGTGAGCCAACGGTCGGCCGGGCCAACGGTCGGCCGCGCAATCTGCGCGAGACACGTGGCTGAGCCAACGGCTAGAAGATGGCACCGGACTGTCCGGTGTGCACCGGACATGTCCGGTGCGCCAACGGCTCCAAGTCTGCCAACGGTCGGCTTCGCTATTTAAGGAAGGAAATCAGGCACCGGACAGTGTCGGTGTGCACCGGACTGTCCGGTGCCCCCGATGACAGAAGGCAAGAATGGCTTTCCAGATTTGTGCTCAACGGCTCCTAGCTGCCTTGGGGCTATAAAAGGGACCCCTAGGCGCATGGAGGAGCACACCAAGCATCATTGATCACTCACACTTCATTCTTGCGCACTTGTTCGACATTCTAGTGATTTGAGCTCCGTTCTAGTGTGCTAGTCTTTTGAGCTCAAGTCTGGGTTTTGCGTGTGCGTATTCGCTGTGATCTTTGTGTCGTGTGTGAGTTGCTAATCCCTCCCTTGCTCTGTGATTCTTCGTGAACATCTTGTGTAAGGGCGAGAGGCTCCAAGCTGTGGAGATTCCTCGCAAACGGGATTAAGAGAAGCAAAGCAACACCGTGGTATTCAAGTTGGTCTTTGGAACGCTTGAGAGGGGTTGATTGCAACCCTCGTCCGTTGGGACGCCACAACGTGGAGTAGGCAAGCGTTGGTCTTGGCCGAACCACGGGATAACCACTGTGCCATCTCTGTGATTGATATCTCTTGGTTATTGTGTTGTGTTGAGATCCTTCTCTAGCCACTTGGCAAATTACTGTGCTAACAAGTAACCAAGTTTTGTGGCTTAAGTTTTTGAAGTGTTACAGGATCACCTATTCACCCCCCTCTAGGTGCTCTCAATTGGTATCAGAACCGTTCTCTTCAAGAAAGGGACTAACCGCCTGAAGAGATGGATCCTAAGGGCAAGGGGATGGTGATCAACGATAAGGAGAAGGAGACCTTCGTCAACGAGCCCAATGATGACATGCCCACCGACTCAGGCTCGGGCCACAAAAGAAAAGACGGGAGGAAGAAGAAGACAAGGCGCATCAAGGAAATTGTCTACTACGACAGCGACGAATCTTCCTCCTCCCAAAAGGACGACGACGACTACGATAGACGAAAGTCGGTTAACTCAAACTTTTCTTTCGATTATTCGTGCATCCCGCATAGCTCAAATGCTCAATTGCTCCCCATTCCACTTGGCAAGCCCCCTCACTTTGATGGAGAGGACTACGGATTTTGGAGCCACAAAATGCGTACTCACCTGTTTTCTCTCCATCCAAGCATTTGGGAGATTGTGGAAAGTGGAATGAAATTTGATAGCTCGGATAGTCCTGTGTTTATTAATGAACAAATTCATAAAAATGCACAAGCTACTACTGTGTTGCTAGCCTCTTTGTGCAGGGACGAGTATCACAAGGTGAGCGGCTTGGACAATGCCAAGCAGATCTGGGACACCCTCAAGATCTCTCATGAGGGGAACGACGTCACCTTGCTCACCAAAATGGAGTTGGTGGAGGGCGAGCTTGGACGGTTCGCAATGATAAGGGGCGAGGAGCCAACCCAAACATACAACCGGCTCAAGACCCTTATCAACAAAATAAGGAGCTACGGGAGCACGCGATGGACGGACCACGACGTCGTCCGCCTAATGCTAAGGTCCTTTACCGTTCTTGATCCTCATTTGGTGAACAATATTCGTGAAAATCCTAGGTACACCAAGATGTCGCCCGAAGAAGTTCTTGGGAAGTTCGTAAGCGGGCGAATGATGATCAAGGAGGCGAGATACATGGACGACGCGTTGAACGGTCCTATTCATGAGCCTCAGCCCATTGCTCTCAAGGCAACAAGGAGCAAGGAGGCGCTACCAAGCAAGGTGGCGCAAGTTGAGGCGGCCGGGCTCAATGATGAGGAGATGGCCCTCATCATTAAACGCTTCAAGACGGCGCTTAAAGGTCGCAAGGGACAGCCAAGCAAGACCAAAGCCAAGGGGAAGCGCTCATGCTTCAAATGCGGTAAGCTTGGTCATTTTATTGCTAACTGTCCCGACAATGATAGTGATCAGGACCAAGGGAACAAGAAGGAGAAGAAGAAGCATTACAAGAAGGCCAAGGGCGAGGCACATATCGGAAAGGAGTGGGATTCGGATTGCTCCTCCTCCGACTCTGACAATGAAGGACTCGCCGCCACCGCCTTAAACAAGTCATCCCTCTTCCCCAACGAGCGTCACACTTGCCTCATGGCAAGGGAGAAGAAAGTAAGCACTCATAATACTAGTACTTATGCTTCTTCAAGTGAGGATGCGTCTAGTGATGATGATGAGATAGATTACTCATGCTTATTCAAGGGATTAGATAGAACCAAGGTAGACAAAATTAATGAATTAATTGATGCCTTGAATGATAAGAATATGCTTTTAGAAAAGCAAGAGGATTTGTTGTATGAAGAACATGATAAATTTGTAGAAGCACAGAAATCTCTTGCTCTAGAAATTAAGAGGAATGAAATGCTCTCTAGTGAATTATCTTCTTGTCATGAAACTATTGCTAAGTTAAAAAGTTTTAATGATTATTTAAATGCTAAACTAGAAGTAGCTAGTAAATCTAATTCTTGTGTAGAAATTGTTGAAACTTGTAATAGGTGTAAAGATTTTGACATTGATGCTTGTAGTGATCATTTAGTTTCAATTTCCAAATTAAATGATGAATTAGCTAGTCTTAATGCCCAACTTAAGACTAGCAAGAATGAATTTGACAAGCTAAAATTTGCAAGGGATGCCTACATGATTGGTAGACACCCCTCAATTAAGGATGGACTTGGCTACAAGAGGGAAGCCAAGGACTTGACAAGCCATAAGGCTCCCATCTCCGCCAAGGAGAAAGGGAAGGCCCCTATGGCTAGTAGTGTGCAAAAGAACCATGCCTTTATGTACTATGATAGAAGACAACCTAGAAATGCTTATAGGAGTTGTAATGTATATAATGCCTTTGATTCTCATGCAATGTTTGCTTCTAGTTCTTCTTATGTGCATGATAGAAATGTTGGTAGGAGAAATGTTATTCATAATATGCCTAGGAGAAATGTCGTTAATGTTACTAGGAAAGTTAATGAACCTTCTACAATATATCATGCTTTAAATGCTTCTTTTGCTATTTGTAGAAAGGATAGGAAGATAGTAGCTAGAAAATTAGGGGCAAGATGCAAGGGAGACAAAACTTGCATTTGGGTCCCTAAGGATATTTGTGCTAACCTTGCAGGACCCAACATGAGTTGGGTACCTAAGACCCAAGCCTAAATTTGCCTTGCAGGTTTATGCATCCGGGGGTTCAAGCTGGATTATTGACAGCGGATGCACAAACCATATGACGGGGGAGAAGAAGATGTTCACCTCCTACGTCAAGAATAAAGATTCCCAAGATTCAATAATATTCGGTGATGGGAATCAAGGCAAGGTAAAAGGGTTAGGTAAAATTGCAATCTCAAATGAGCACTCTATCTCTAATGTGTTTTTAGTAGAGTCTCTTGGATATAATTTGCTATCTGTTAGTCAATTATGCAATATGGGATATAACTGTTTGTTTACAAATGTAGATGTGTCTGTCTTTAGAAGATGTGATGGTTCACTAGCTTTTAAGGGTGTACTAGACGACAAGCTTTACTTAGTTGATTTTGCAAAAGAAGAGGCCGGTCTAGATGCATGCTTAATGGCTAAGACTTGCATGGGCTGGCTGTGGCATCACCGCTTAGCACATGTGGGGATGAAGAACCTCCACAAGCTTCTAAAGGGAGAACACGTGATAGGTCTAACCAATGTTCATTTCGAAAAGGATAGACCTTGTGCAGCTTGTCAAGCAGGGAAACAGGTGGGAGGCTCTCATCACACCAAAAATGTGATGACAACATCAAGACCCCTGGAGCTGCTACATATGGACCTCTTCGGACCCGTCGCCTATCTGAGCATAGGAGGAAGTAAGTATGGTCTAGTTATCGTTGATGACTTTTCCCGCTTCACTTGGGTGTTCTTTTTGCAGGATAAGTCTGAAACCCAAGGGACCCTCAAGCGCTTCCTAAGGAGAGCTCAAAATGAGTTTGAGCTCAAGGTGAAGAAGATAAGGAGCGACAACGGGTCCGAATTCAAGAACCTTCAAGTGGAGGAGTTTCTTGAGGAGGAGGGGATCAAGCACGAGTTCTCCGCTCCCTACACACCTCAGCAAAATGGTGTGGTAGAGAGGAAGAACAGGACGCTCATAGATATGGCGAGGACTATGCTTGGAGAATTCAAGACCCCCGAGTGCTTTTGGTCGGAAGACGTGAACACGGCTTGCCACGCCATCAACAGGGTCTACCTTCACCGCCTCCTCAAGAAGACGTCGTATGAGCTGCTAACCGGTAACAAACCTAATGTATCGTATTTTCGCGTTTTTGGGAGTAAATGCTACATTCTAGTGAAGAAGGGTAGGAATTCCAAATTTGCTCCCAAAGCCATAGAAGGGTTTTTATTAGGTTATGATTCAAATACAAAGGCGTATAGGGTCTTCAACAAATCATCGGGTTTGGTTGAAGTCTCTAGCGACGTTGTATTTGATGAGACTAATGGCTCTCCAAGAGAGCAAGTTGTTGATCTTGATGATGTAGATGAAGAAGACGTTCCAACGGCCGCGATACGCACCATGGCGATTGGAGATGTACGGCCTCAAGAACATTTGGAGCAAGATCAACCGTCTTCCTCAACTATGGTGCATCCCCCAACCCAAGGTGACGAACAGGTACCTCAAGTGGAGGCGCATGATCAAGGGGGAGCACAGGATGTTCAAGTTGAAGAGGAAGAAGCACCTCAGGCACCTCTAACCCAAGTTCGAGCGACGATTCAAAGGGATCATCCCGTCGACCAGATATTGGGTGATATTAGCAAGGGAGTAACTACTCGCTCGAGATTAGTTAATTTTTGTGAGCATTACTCTTTTGTCTCTTCTATTGAGCCTTTCAGGGTAGAAGAGGCCTTGCTAGATCCGGACTGGGTGTTGGCCATGCAGGAGGAACTCAACAACTTCAAGCGCAATGAAGTTTGTACACTGGTGCCTCGTCCCAAGCAAAATGTTGTGGGAACCAAGTGGGTGTTCCGCAACAAACAGGACGAGCACGGGGTGGTGACGAGGAACAAGGCTCGACTTGTGGCAAAAGGTTATGCCCAAGTCGCAGGTTTGGACTTTGAGGAGACTTTTGCTCCTGTGGCTAGGCTAGAGTCAATTCGCATCTTGCTAGCATATGCCGCTCACCATTCTTTCAGGTTATACCAAATGGATGTGAAGAGCGCTTTCCTCAACGGGCCGATCAAGGAGGAGGTGTACGTGGAGCAACCCCCTGGCTTCGAGGATGAACGGTACCCCGACCACGTGTGTAAACTCTCTAAGGCGCTCTATGGACTTAAGCAAGCCCCAAGAGCATGGTATGAATGCCTTAGAGACTTTTTAATTGCTAATGCTTTCAAGGTTGGGAAAGCCGATCCAACTCTTTTTACTTAGACTTGCGATGGTGATCTTTTTGTGTGCCAAATTTATGTCGATGACATAATATTTGGTTCTACTAACCAAAAGTCTTGTGAAGAGTTTAGCAGGGTGATGACGCAGAAATTCGAGATGTCGATGATGGGCGAGTTGACCTACTTCCTTGGGTTCCAAGTGAAGCAACTCAAGGACGGCACCTTCATCTCCCAAACGAAGTACACACAAGATTTGCTAAAGAGGTTTGGGATGAAGGACGCCAAGCCCGCAAAGACGCCGATGGGAACCGACGGACACACCGACCTCAACAAAGGAGGTAAGTCCGTTGATCAAAAAGCATACCAATCCATGATAGGTTCTTTGCTTTATTTATGTGCTAGTAGACCGGATATTATGCTTAGCGTATGCATGTGTGCTAGATTTCAATCCGATCCGAAGGAGTGTCACTTAGTGGCTGTGAAGCGAATTATTCGATATTTAGTCGCTACGCCTTGCTTCGGGATCTGGTATCCAAAAGGGTCTAACTTTGACTTGATTGGGTACTCAGATTCCGACTATGCTGGATGTAAGGTCGATAGGAAGAGTACATCGGGGACGTGCCAATTCTTAGGAAGGTCCCTGGTGTCATGGAACTCTAAGAAACAAACCTCCGTTGCTCTATCCACCGCTGAGGCCGAGTACGTTGACGCAGGACAGTGTTGCGCGCAACTACTTTGGATGAGGCAAACCCTTAGGGACTTTGGCTACAATCTGAGCAAAGTCCCACTCCTATGTGATAATGAGAGTGCTATCCGAATAGCGGAAAATCCTGTTGAGCACAGCCGCACAAAGCACATTGACATCCGGCATCACTTTTTGAGAGACCACCAGCAAAAGGGGGATATCGAAGTGTTTCATGTTAGCATCGAGAACCAGCTAGCCGATATCTTTACCAAGCCTCTAGATGAGAAGACCTTTTGCAGGCTGCGTAGTGAGCTCAATATCTTAGATTCGCGGAACTTGGATTGAAATGTAGCATACATGTGTTTATGCTTTTGATCATGTTCATTCTGCATTTTGTTGCTTATTGTGGTGCTCAAGTTGTACAAACACTCCCTGGACCTCACAAGTCCTGTTTGCAAGTGATGCACATATTTAGGGGGAGCTGTGCTACAACTTGACCCTTTGAGACTAACCATGTACTTGAGTTTGGTTGTTTTAGTCTCCAAGGAGAATTGAAAGGGAAAAAGGTGGACTTGGACCATGCAAGACTTCCACTGCACTCCGATGAAAAGAGTAACTCTTCCAAGTTCATCTTTATACTCTTATTGCCTATTTGCTCTTAGTTGAAGATTTTGGTGAGGCAATGGGGTTAAAGGGCCAAGATTGATTCCGTTTTGGTGCTTGATGCCAAAGGGGGAGAAAATAAAGGCCAAAGCAATAAATGGATCAGCTACCACTTGAGAAATTTTGAAAATAGTAGATTAGAGCTTTTGGTTTGTCAAAACTCTTTTATTGTCTTTATGTCAAAAGTTGGCCTCTTGTGGGGAGAAGTGCTGATTATGGGAAAAGGGGGAGTTTTTGAAATCCTTGATCAAATTTCTCTGGAAAACCTCTCTTTATGTCTCTACAAGTGGTTTTGACTTAGAGATAGGAATTTGAGTTTGATTTGCAAAAACAAACCAAGTGGTGGCATAGAGTGATCCATATATGTCAAATTGAATCAAAACAATTTTGAGTTCTAATTTGAATTGTTTTTGTACTTGTTCTACTTGCTTTGTGTTGTGTTGGCATAAATCACCAAAAAGGGGGAGATTGAAAGGGAAATGTGCCCTTGGGCCATTTCTAAGTGTTTTGGTGATTTAGTGTCCAACACAAGTGTCTAAGTGTAAAAAGGTGGACAAAGTACAAATCAAGAATAAAGGTATGTTTCTCAGACTTAGTACATTGTTTTATGGACTAATGTATTGTGTCTAAGTGCTGGAAACAGGAAAAATCCAATTGGAAATGTCTTGGCTCGAGCAGCCAAGAATCTGCTGAGTCTGGGAGCACCGGACTGTCCGGTGGTGCACCGGACAGTGTCCGGTGGTGCACCGGACAATGTCCGGTGTGCCAGGCTGGCTCGAGCGAAGTGGCCGCTCTCGGGAATTCACCGGCGACGTACGGCTAAAATTCACCGGACTGTCCGGTGTGCACCGGACTGTCCGGTGAGCCAACGGTCGGCCGGGCCAACGGTCGGCCGCGCAATCTGCGCGAGACACGTGGCTGAGCCAACGGCTAGAAGATGGCACCGGACTGTCCGGTGTGCACCGGACATGTCCGGTGCGCCAACGGCTCCAAGTCTGCCAACGGTCGGCTTCGCTATTTAAGGAAGGAAATCAGGCACCGGACAGTGTCCGGTGTGCACCGGACTGTCCGGTGCCCCCGATGACAGAAGGCAAGAATGGCTTTCCAGATTTGTGCTCAACGGCTCCTAGCTGCCTTGGGGCTATAAAAGGGACCCCTAGGCGCATGGAGGAGCACACCAAGCATCCTTTGAGCATCATTGATCACTCACACTTCATTCTTGCGCATTTGTTCGACATTCTAGTGATTTGAGCTCCGTTCTAGTGTGCTAGTCTTTTGAGCTCAAGTCTGGGTTTTGCGTGTGCGTATTCGCTGTGATCTTTGTGTCGTGTGTGAGTTGCTAATCCCTCCCTTGCTCTGTGATTCTTCGTGAACATCTTGTGTAAGGGCGAGAGGCTCCAAGCTGTGGAGATTCCTCGCAAACGGGATTAAGAGAAGCAAAGCAACACCGTGGTATTCAAGTTGGTCTTTGGACCGCTTGAGAGGGGTTGATTGCAACCCTCGTCCGTTGGGACGCCACAACGTGGAGTAGGCAAGCGTTGGTCTTGGCCGAACCACGGGATAACCACTGTGCCATCTCTGTGATTGATATCTCTTGGTTATTGTGTTGTGTTGAGATCCTTCTCTAGCTACTTGGCAAATTACTGTGCTAACAAGTAACCAAGTTTTGTGGCTTAAGTTTTTGAAGTGTTACAGGATCACCTATTCACCCCCCCTCTAGGTGCTCTCAGGCTCCCATGCCTCAGGATAACGAGGACTACATTTTGTACCCTGTCGGCTATCCTGAGAGCAAATATAGGAGAATTCATTCTAGGAAGTCTCACTCTCGCCCTAACCATGCTTTTATGTATAAGGGTGAGACATCTAGCTCTAGGCAACCAACCCGTGCTAAGTTGCCTAAAAAGAAAACTCCTAGTGCATCAAATGATCATAGCATTTCATTTAAAACTTTTGATGCATCATATGTTTTAACTAACAAATCCGGCAAGATAGTTGCCAAGTTTGTTGGGGGCAAACACAAGGGCTCTAAGACTTGTGTTTGGGTACCCAAAGTTCTTGTTTCTAATGCCAAAGGACCCAAAACCATTTGGGTACCTAAAGTCAAGAACTAAAATTGTTTTGTAGGTTTATGCATCCGGGGGCTCAAGTTGGATCATCGATAGTGGGTGCACAAACCACATGATAGGGCAGAAGAAGATGTTCTCCTCCTACGAGAAAAACCAAGATCCCCAACGAGCTATCACATTCGGGATGGAAATCAAGGTTTGGTCAAAGGTTTGGGTAAAATAGCTATATCTCCTGACCATTCCATTTCCAATGTTTTTCTTGTTGATTCATTAGATTACAATTTGCTTTCCGTATCTCAATTATGTCAAATGGGCTACAACTGTCTATTTACTGATGTAGGTGTCACTGTCTTTAGAAGAAGTGATGATTCAATAGCATTTAAGGGTGTGTTAGAGGGTCAGCTATACTTGGTAGATTTTGATAGAGCTGAACTCGACACTTGCTTAATTGCTAAGACTAACATGGGTTGGCTCTGGCACCGCCGACTAGCCCATGTTGGAATGAAAACCTTCATAAGCTTCTAAAGGGAGAGCACATTTTAGGATTAACAAATGTTCATTTTGAGAAAGACAGGATCTGTAGCGCATGCCAAGCCGGGAAGCAAGTTGGTGTTCATCATCCACACAAGAACATCATGACGACTGACAGGCCACTGGAGCTCCTACACATGGATTTATTCAACCCGATTGCTTACATAAGCATCGGCGGGAGTAAGTATTGTCTAGTTATTGTGGATGATTATTCTCGCTTCACTTGGGTGTTCTTTTTGCAGGAAAAATCACAAACCTAAGAGACTTTAAAAGGATTCTTGAGACGGGCTCAAAATGAATTCGGCTTGAGGATCAAGAAGATAAGAAGCGACAACGGGACAGAGTTCAAGAACTCACAAATTGAAAGCTTCCTTGAGGAGGAGGGCATCAAACATGAGTTCTCTTCTCCCTACACCCCACAACAAAATGGTGTAGTAGAGAGGAAGAATCGAACTCTATTGGACATGGCAAGAACCATGCTTGATGAGTACAAGACACCGGATCGGTTCTGGGCCGAGGCGGTTAACACTGCTTGCTACGCCGTCAACCGGTTATATCTTCACCGAATCCTCAAGAAGACATCTTATGAACTCCTAACCGGTAAAAAGCCCAATATTTCATATTTTAGAGTTTTTGGTAGCAAATGCTTTATTCTTGTTAAAAGAGGAAGAAAATCTAAATTTGCTCCTAAAACTGTAGAAGGCTTTTTACTAGGATATGATTCAAACACAAGGGCATATAGAGTCTTTAACAAGTCCTCAGGACTAGTTGAAGTTTCTTGTGACGTTGTGTCTGATGAGACTAACGGCTCTCAAGTAGAGCAAGTTGATCTTGATGAGATAGGTGAAAAAGAGGCTCCGTGCATCGCGCTAAGGAACATGTCCATTGGGGATGTGTGTCCTAAGGAATCCGAAGAGCCTTCAAATGCACAAGATCAACAATCCTCCTCCACGCAAGCATCTCCACCAACTCAAAATGATGACGAGGCTCAAGTTGATGAAGGAGAAGATCAAAGAGATGAACCACCTCAAGATGATGGCAATGATCAAGGGGGGAGATGCAAATGATCAAGACAAGGAGGATGAGGAACCAAGGCCGCCACACCCAAGAGTCCACCAAGCAATCCAACGAGATCACCCCGTCGACACCATCCTCGGCGACATTCATAAGGGGGTAACTGAAAGGGAATTAGACTTACACCTAGTTCCTATATAATTTTGGTGGTTGAATTGCCCAACACAAATCTTTGGACTAACTAGTTTGTTCTAGTGTATAAATTATACAGGTGCAAAAGGTTCACACTTAGCCAATCAAAAGACCAAGTATTGGGTTCGACAAAAAAAGCAAAGGGTCAACCGAAGGCTCCTCTGGTCTCGCGCACCGGACTGTCCGGTGTGCCACCGGACATGTCCGGTGCACCAGAGAACTCAAACTTCAAACTCGTCACCTTCGGGAATTTACAGAGGCCACTCCGCTATAATTCACCGGACTGTCCAGTGTACACCGGACATGTCCGGTGTACACCGGACATGTCCGGTGCTCCAAGGAAGGGCGGCCTCCGGAACTCGCCAGCCTCGGGAATTAACTTCGGCTGCTTCGCTAAAATTCACCGGACTGTCCGGTGTGCACCGGACTGTCCGGTGCAACAGCGGGGCAACGGCTATTTCGGCGCCAACGGCTACCTGCAACGCATTAAATGCGCGCGCTGCGCGCGCAGACGTCAGGCGTGCCCATACTGGCGCACCGGACAATGAACAGGACATGTCCGGTGTGCACCGGACATCGAGGCAGGCCCAGAAGTCAGAACTCCAACGGTCAGATTCCAACGGCACTGGTGACGTGGCTAGGGCACCGGACATGTCCGGTGTGCACCGGACTGTCCGGTGCGCCATCGAACAGACAGCCTCCACCAACGGTCATGTTTGGTGGTTGGGGCTATAAATACCCCAACCACCCCACCATTCATGGCATCCAAGTTTTCCACTTCCCAACTACTTACAAGAGCTCTAGCATTCAATTCTAGACACACCAAAGAGATCAAATCCTCTCCAAATTCCACACAACGCCCTAGTGATTAGAGAGAGAGATTTGCTTGTATTCTTTCGAGCTCTTGCGCTTGGATTGCTTTCTTCTTTCTTGATTCTTTCATTGCGATCAAACTCACTTGTAATTGAGGCAAGAGACACCAAACTTGTGGTGGTCCTTGTGGGAACTTTGTGTTCCAAGTGATTGAGAAGAGAAAGCTCACTCGGTCCGAGGGACCGTTTGAGAGAGGGAAGGGTTGAAAGAGACCCGGCCTTTGTGGCCTCCTCAACGGGGAGTAGGTTTGCGAGAACCGAACCTCGGTAAAACAAATTCCGTGTCACACTCTCCATTTGGTTGCGATTTGTTTTTCACCCTCTCTCGTGGACTCGTTTGTATTTCTAACGCTAACTCGGCTTGTAGTTGTGTTTATATTTGTAAATTTCAGTTTCGCCCTATTCACCCCCCCCTCTAGGCGACTATCAATTGGTATCGGAGCCCGGTGCTTCATTAGAGCCTAACCGCTCGAAGTGATGTCGGGAGATCACGCCAAGAAGGAGATGGAGACCGGCGAAAAGCCCACTACAAGCCACGGGAGCACTTCATCGGAAGAGTCCCGCACCAAGAGGAAGGAGAAGAAGAAGAGCTCCTCCAACAAAGGGAAGGAGAAGAAATCTTCTTCTCACCACAAAGAGAAGGAGAGATCTTCCTCTCACAAGCCACATCGGAGTGGGGACAAGCACAAGAGGATGAGGAAAGTGGTCTACAATGAGACCGACACTTCATCAACATCGACCTCCGGCTCCGATGCGCCCTCCGTAACTTCTAAACGCCAAGAGCGTAAGAAGTTTAGTAAGATCCCCTTGCACTATCCTCGTACATCTAGACATACTCCATTACTTTCCGTTCCATTAGGCAAACCGCCAACCTTTGACGGTGAAGATTATGCTAGGTGGAGTGATTTAATGAAATTTCATCTAACCTCACTCCACAAAAGTATATGGAATGTTGTTGAGTTTGGAGCACAGGTACCATCCGTAGGGGATGAGGATTATGATGAGGACGAGGTGGCCCAAATCGAGCACTTCAACTCCCAAGCCACAACCATACTCTTGGCCTCTCTAAATAGAGAGGAATACAACAAGGTGCAAGGGTTGAAGAATGCAAAGGAAATTTGGGACCTCCTCAAGACCGCGCACGAGGGTGATGAACTAACAAAGATCACCAAGCGGGAAACGATCGAGGGGGAGCTCGGTCGCTTTCGACTTCGCCAAGGGGAAGAGCCACAAGACATGTACAACCGGCTCAAGACTTTGGTGAACCAAGTGCGCAACCTCGGGAGCAAGAAGTGGGATGACCACGAGGTGGTTAAGGTTATTCTTAGATCACTCATTTTCCTTAACCCCACTCAAGTTCAATTAATTCGTGGTAATCCTAGATATACTCAAATGACCCCCAAGGAAGTTATCGGGAATTTTGTGAGCTTTGAATGTATGATCAAGGGCTCCAAGAAGATCAACGAGCTTGATGAACCCTCCACGTCCGAAGCACAACCGGTGGCATTTAAGGCGACAGAGGAGAAGAAGGAGGAGTCTACACCGAGTAGACAACCAATTGACGCCTCCAAGCTCGACAATGAGGAGATGGCTTTAATCATCAAAAGCTTTCGCCAAATCCTCAAGCAACGGAAGGGGAAGGATTACAAATCCCGTTCCAAGAAGGTTTGCTACAAGTGTGGTAAGCCCGGTCACTTTATCGCTAAATGTCCATTATCAAGTGACAGTGACAGGGATAACGACAAGAAGGGAAAGAGGAAAGAAAAGAAGAGGTACCACAAGAAGAGGGGCGGCGATGCCCACGTGTGCCGCGAGTGGGACTCCGACGAGAGCTCCACCGACTCCTCCTCCGACGAGGACGCCGCCAACATCGCCGTCACCAAAGGACTCCTCTTCCCAAACGTCGGCCACAAGTGCCTCATGGCAAAGGACGGCAAAAGGAAGAAGGTAAAATCAAGATCCTCCACTAAATATGAAACCTCTAGTGATGAGGATGATGCTAGCAATGAGGAGGATAACTTGCGCGTTCTTTTTGGCAACCTTAACATGGAACAAAAGGAAAAACTAAATGAGCTAATTAGTGCCATCCATGAAAAGGATGACCTCTTGGACTCCCAAGAGGACTTCCTAATCAAGGAAAATAAAAATCATGTTAAGGTTAAAAATGCTTATGCTCTAGAGGTAGAAAAATGTGAGAAATTATCTAGTGAGCTAAGTACTTGCCATGATACTATTACCAACCTTAGAAATGAAAATGCTAGTTTAAATGCTAAGGTTGACTCACATGTTTGTAATGTTTCAATTCCCAATCTTAGAAATGATAATGATGATTTGCTTGCTAAGATTGAAGAATTAAACATTTCTCTTGCTAGCCTTAGAGTAGAAAATGAAAATTTAATTGCTAAGGCTAAAGAACTAGATGTTTGCAATGTTACAATTTCCGATCTTAGAGATAGTAATGATATCTTGCGTGCTAAGATCGTTGAACTTAATTCATGCAAACCCTCTACATCTAGTGTTGAGCATGTTTCCATTTGTACTAGATGTAGAGATGTTGATATTAATGCTATTCATGATCACATGGCTTTAATTAAACAACAAAATGATCATATAGCAATATTAGATGCTAAAATTTCCGAGCATAACTTAGAAAATGAAAAGTTTAAATTTGCTAGAAGTATGCTCTACAATGGGAGACGCCCTGGCATCAAGGATGGCATTGGCTTCCAAAGGGGAGACAATGTCAAACTTAATGCCCCTCCTAGAAATTTGTCTAACTTTGTTAAGGGCAAGGCTCCCATGCCTCAGGATAACGAGGGTTACATTTTGTACCCTGCCGGTTATCCCGAGAGCAAAGTTAGGAGAATTCATTGTAGGAAGTCTCACTCTGGCCCTAACCATGCTTTTATGTATAAGGGTGAGACATCTAGCTCTAGACAACCAACCAGTGCCAAGTTGCCTAGAAAGAAAATTCCTAATGCATCAAATGATCATGATATTTCATTTAAAACTTTTGATGCATCTTATGTTTTGACTAACAAATCCGGCAAGGTAGTTGCCAAGTTTGTTGGGGGCAAACACAAGGGCTCCAAGACTTGTGTTTGGGTACCCAAAGTTCTTGTTTCTAATGCCAAAGGACCCAAAACCGTTTGGGTACCTAAAGTCAAGAACTAAAATTGTTTTGTAGGTTTATGCATCCGGGGGCTCAAGTTGGATACTCGACAGCGGGTGCACAAACCACATGACAGGGGAGAAGAAGATGTTCTCCTCATATGAGAAAAACCAAGATCCCCAACGAGCTATCACATTCGGGGATGGAAATCAAGGTTTGGTCAAAGGATTGGGTAAAATTGCTATATCACCTGACCATACTATTTCCAATGTTTTTCTTGTAGATTCTTTAGATTACAATTTGCTTTCCGTATCCCAATTATGTCAAATGGGCTACAACTGTCTATTTACTGATGTAGGTGTCACTGTCTTTAGAAGAAGTGATGATTTAATAGCATTTAAGGGAGTGTTAGAGGGTCAGCTATACTTGGTAGATTTTGATAGAGCTGAACTCGACACTTGCTTAATTGCTAAGACTAACTTGGGTTGGCTCTGGCACCGCCGACTTGCCCATATTGGAATGAAGAATCTTCATAAGCTTCTAAAGGGAGAGCACATTTTAGGACTAACAAATGTTCATTTTGAGAAAGACAGGATTTGTAGCGCATGCCAAGCCGGGAAGCAAGTTGGCACTCATCATCCACACAAGAACATCATGACTAGTGACAGGCCACTGGAGCTCCTACACATGGACCTATTCGGCCCGATCGCTTACATAAGCATCGGCGGGAGTAAGTATTGTCTAGTTATTGTGGATGATTATTCTCGCTTCACTTGGGTGTTCTTTTTGCAGGAAAAATCCCATACCCAAGAGACCTTAAAGGGATTCTTGAGACGGGCTCAAAATGAGTTCGGCTTAAGGATCAAGAAAATTAGAAGCGACAATGGGACGGAGTTCAAGAACTCACAAATAGAAGGTTTCCTTGAGGAGGAGGGCATCAAGCATGAGTTCTCTTCTCCCTACACCCCACAACAAAATGGTGTAGTGGAGAGGAAGAATCGAACTCTATTGGACATGGCAAGAACCATGCTTGATGAGTACAAGACATCGGATCGGTTTTGGGCCGAGGCGGTCAACACCGCCTGCTACGCCATCAACCGGTTATATCTACACCGAATCCTCAAGAAGACATCCTATGAACTCCTAACCGGTAAAAAGCCCAATATTTCATATTTTAGAGTTTTTGGTAGCAAATGCTTTATTCTTGTTAAGAGAAGTAGAAAATCCAAATTTGCTCCTAAAACTGTAGAAGGCTTTTTACTAGGATATGACTCAAACACAAGGGCATATAGAGTCTTTAACAAGTCCTCAGGACTTGTTGAAGTTTCTTGTGACGTTGTGTTTGATGAAACTAACGGCTCTCAAGTAGAGCAAGTTGATCTTGATGAGATAGGTGAGGAACAGGCTCCATGCATTGCGCTAAGGAACATGTCCATTGGGGATGTGTGTCCTAAGGAATCCGAAGAGCCTCCCAAATGCACAAGATCAACCATCCTCCTCCACGCAAGCATCCCCACCGACTCAAAATGAGGATGAAGCTCAAGTTGATCAAGTAGAAAATCAAGCAAATGAGCTACCTCAAGATGACAGCAATGATCAAGGGGGAGATGCGAATGATCAAGACAAGGAGGATGAAGAACCAAGGCCGCCACACCCAAGAGTCCACCAAGCAATACAACGAGATCACCCCGTCGACACCATCCTCGGCGACATTCATAAGGGGGTAACTACTAGATCTCGTGTTGCACATTTTTGTGAACATTACTCGTTTGTTTCCTCTATTGAGCCACATAGGGTAGAGGAAGCAATACAAGATTCGAATTGGGTGGTGGCGATGCAAGAGGAGCTCAACAATTTCACGAGGAACGAGGTATGGCATTTGGTTCCACGTCCTAACCAAAATGTTGTAGGAACCAAATGGGTCTTCCGCAACAAACAAGATGAGCATGGTGTGGTGACAAGGAACAAAGCTCGACTTGTGGCCAAGGGATACTCCCAAGTCGAAGGTTTGGATTTCGGTGAAACCTATGCACCTGTAGCTAGGCTTGAGTCAATTCGAATATTATTGGCCTATGCTACTTACCATGGCTTTAAGCTTTATCAAATGGACGTGAAAAGTGCCTTCCTCAATGGACCAATCAAGGAAGAGGTCTATGTTGAACAACCTCCTGGCTTTGAAGACAGTGAGTATCCTAACCATGTCTATAAGCTCTCTAAGGCGCTTTATGGGCTCAAGCAAGCCCCAAGAGCACGGTATGAATGCCTTAGAGATTTCCTTATTGCTAATGGCTTCAAAGTCGGAAAGGCCGATCCTACACTCTTTACCAAAACACTTGAGAATGATTTGTTTGTATGCCAAATTTATGTTGATGATATTATATTTGGGTCTACTAACGAATCTACATGTGAAGAGTTTAGTAGGATCATGACACAAAAATTCGAGATGTCTATGATGGGGGAGTTGAAATATTTTCTAGGATTCCAAGTCAAGCAACTCCAAGAGGGTACCTTCATTTGCCAAACGAAGTATACTCAAGATATATTAAGCAAGTTTGGAATGAAGGATGCCAAGCCCATCAAGACACCCATGGGAACTAATGGGCATCTCGACCTCGACACGGGAGGTAAGTCCGTGGATCAAAAGGTATATCGGTCGATGATTGGTTCATTGCTCTATTTATGTGCATCTCGACCGGACATTATGCTTTCCGTATGCATGTGTGCAAGATTCCAATCCGACCCTAAGGAATCCCACCTTACGACCGTAAAACGAATCTTGAGATATTTGGCTTACTCACCTAAGTTTGGACTTTGGTACCCTCGGGGATCCACATTTGATTTGATTGGTTATTCGGATGCCGATTGGGCGGGGTGTAAGATTAATAGGAAGAGCACATCGGGGACTTGTCAGTTCTTGGGAAGATCCTTGGTGTCTTGGGCTTCAAAGAAGCAAAATTCGGTCGCTCTTTCCACCGCCGAAGCCGAGTACATTGCCGCAGGACATTGTTGCGCGCAATTGCTTTGGATGAGGCAAACCCTGCGAGACTACGGTTACAAATTAACCAAAGTCCCTTTGCTATGTGATAATGAGAGTGCGATCAAGATGGCGGATAACCCCGTCGAGCATAGCCGCACTAAACACATAGCCATTCGGTATCATTTTCTTAGGGATCACCAACAAAAGGGAGATATCGAGATTTCTTACATCAACACTAAAGATCAATTAGCCGATATCTTTACCAAGCCTCTTGATGAACAATCTTTTAACAAACTTAGGCATGAGCTCAATATTCTTGATTCGCGCAACTTCTTTTGCTAGATTGCACACATAGCACATTTATATACCTTTGATCATGCCTCGTTCATATGCCATGACTAATGTGTTTTCAAGTGAATTTCAAACCAAGTCATAGGAATATTGAAAGGGAATTCGAGTCTTCGGCGAAGACAAAGGCTTCCACTCCGTAACTCATCCTTCGCCGTCACTCCAAGCAACTCTCCATTCTTGGGGGAGAAAGCATGAGCACAAAGCAAAAGGACTTTGTCTTTGGTATAATCTTAACTCATTTATTTATGACCAAAGAGGAAGAAAGCACTTTGAGGGCTCTAATGATTCCGTTTTTGGCGATTCATGCCAAAGGGGGAGAAAGTATGAGCCCAAAGCAAAAGGACCGCACCACCACCTAAATCAAAAACTTCGTGTTTTCAAGTATATTATCAATTAGTATCCTATTGTGTTCAAAAGGGGGAGAAAGTAGTATTTCAAAAATGATATATCAAAACCCTCTTGAACACTAAGAGGAGAATTTATTTGAGGGGGAGTTTTGTTTAATCAAAGGAAAAGCATTTGAAACAAGGGGAGAAAATTTTAAAACTTGAAAATGCTTTGAAAAATCTTATTCATTTACCTTTGATTATCTTGCAAAAGGACTTTGAAAAGAATTTACAAAAGAGTTTGCAAAAACAAAACTTGTGGTGCAAATGTGGTCCAATATGTTAAAAACAAAGAAACAATCCATGCACATCATGTAAGTATTTATATTGGCTCAATTCCAAGCAACCTTTGCACTTATATTATGCAAACTAGTTCAATTATGCACTTCTATATTTGCTTTGGTTTGTGTTGGCATCAATCACCAAAAGGGGGGAGATTGAAAGGGAATTAGACTTACACCTAGTTCCTATATAATTTTGGTGGTTGAATTGCCCAACACAAATCTTTGGACTAACTAGTTTGTTCTAGTGTATAAATTATACAGGTGCAAAAGGTTCACACTTAGCCAATCAAAAGACCAAGTATTGGGTTCGACAAAAAAAGCAAAGGGTCAACCGAAGGCTCCTCTGGTCTGGCGCACCGGACTGTCCGGTGTGCCACCGGACATGTCCGGTGCACCAGAGAACTCAAACTTCAAACTCGTCACCTTCGGGAATTTACAGAGGCCACTCCGCTATAATTCACCGGACTGTCCGGTGTACACCGGACATGTCCGGTGCTCCAAGGAAGGGCGGCCTCCGGAACTCGCCAGCCTCGGGAATTAACTTCGGCTGCTTCGCTAAAATTCACCGGACTGTCCGGTGTGCACCGGACTGTCCGGTGCAACAGCGGGGCAACGGCTATTTCGGCACCAACGGCTACCTGCAACGCATTAAATGCGCGCGCTGCGCGCGCAGACGTCAGGCGTGCCCATACTGGCGCACCGGACAATGAACAGGACATGTCCGATGTGCACCGGACATCGAGGCGGGCCCAGAAGTCAGAACTCCAACGGTCAGATTCCAACGGCACTGGTGACGTGGCTGGGGCACCGGACATGTCCGGTGTGCACCGGACTGTCCGGTGCGCCATCGAACAGACAGCCTCCACCAACGGTCATGTTTGGTGGTTGGGGCTATAAATACCCCAACTACCCCACCATTCATGGCATCCAAGTTTTCCACTTCCCAACTACTTACAAGAGCTCTAGCATTCAATTCTAGACACACCAAAGAGATCAAATCCTCTCCAAATTCCACACAACGCCCTAGTGATTAGAGAGAGAGATTTGCTTGTATTCTTTCGAGCTCTTGCGCTTGGATTGCTTTCTTCTTTCTTGATTCTTTCATTGCGATCAAACTCACTTGTAATTGAGGCAAGAGACACCAAACTTGTGGTGGTCCTTGTGGGAACTTTGTGTTCCAAGTGATTGAGAAGAGAAAGCTCACTCGGTCCGAGGGACCGTTTGAGAGAGGGAAGGGTTGAAAGAGACCCGGCCTTTGTGGCCTCCTCAACGGGGAGTAGGTTTGCGAGAACCGAACCTCGGTAAAACAAATTCCGTGTCACACTCTCCATTTGGTTGCGATTTGTTTTTCACCCTCTCTCGTGGACTCGTTTGTATTTCTAACGCTAACCTGGCTTGTAGTTGTGTTTATATTTGTAAATTTCAGTTTCGCCCTATTCATCCCCCCTCTAGGCGACTATCAGTAACCACTAGATCTCGTGTTGCACATTTTTGTGAGCATTACTCTTTTGTTTCCTCTATTGAGCCACACAGGGTAGAGGAAGCACTACAAGATTTGGATTGGGTGATGGCAATGCAAGAGGAGCTCAACAACTTCACTAGGAACGAGGTATGACATTTGGTTCCACGTCCTAATCAAAATGTTGTAGGAACCAAATGGGTCTTCCGCAACAAGCAAGATGAGCATGGTGTGGTGACAAGGAACAAAGCTCGACTCGTGGCCAAGGGATACTCCCAAGTCGAAGGTTTGGATTTCGGTGAAACCTATGCACCCGTAGCTAGGCTTGATTCAATTCGTATATTATTAGCCTATGCTACTTACCATGGCTTCAAGCTTTATCAAATGGACGTGAAGAGTGCCTTCCTCAATGGACCAATCAAGGAAGAGGTCTACGTTGAGCAACCTCCCGGCTTTGAAGACAGTGAGTATCCTAACCATGTCTATAGGCTCTCTAAGGCGCTTTATGGGCTCAAGCAAGCCCCAAGAGCATGGTATGAATGCCTAAGAGATTTCCTTATTGCTAATGGCTTCAAAGTCGGCAAGGCCGATCCTACTTTATTCACTAAAACTCTTGACAATGATTTGTTTGTATGCCAAATTTATGTTGATGATATCATATTTGGGTCTACTAACGAATCTACATGTGAAGAATTTAGTAGGATCATGACACAAAAATTCGAGATGTCGATGATGGGGGAGTTGAAGTATTTTCTAGGATTCCAAGTAAAGCAACTCCAAGAGGGCACCTTCATTTGCCAAACGAAGTATACTCAAGACATTCTAAACAAGTTTGGAATGAAGGACACCAAGCCCATCAAGACACCCATGGGAACCAATGGGCATCTCGACCTCGACACGGGAGGTAAGTCCGTGGATCAAAAGGTATACCGGTCGATGATTGGTTCATTACTCTATTTATGTGCATCTCGACCGGACATTATGCTTTCCGTATGCATGTGTGCAAGATTCCAAGCCGACCCTAAGGAATCTCACCTTACGGCCATAAAACGAATCTTGAGATATTTGGCTTATACTCCTAAGTTTGGGCTTTGGTACCCTCGAGGATCCACATTTGATTTAATTGGTTATTCAAATGCCGATTGGGCAGGGTGTAAGATTAATAGAAAGAGCACATCAGGGACTTGCCAGTTCTTGGGAAGATCCTTGGTGTCTTGGGCTTCAAAGAAGCAAAATTCGGTCGCTCTTTCTACCGCCGAAGCCGAGTACATTGCCGCAGGACATTGTTGCGCGCAATTGCTTTGGATGAGGCAAACCCTGCGGGACTATGGTTACAAATTAACCAAAGTTCCTCTTCTATGTGATAATGAGAATGCAATCCGCATGGCGGATAATCCCGTTGAGCATAGTCGCACTAAACACATAGCCATTCGGTATCATTTTCTTAGGGATCACCAACAAAAGGGGGATATCGAGATTGCATACATTAATACTAAAGATCAATTAGCCGATATCTTTACTAAGCCACTAGATGAACAAACTTTTACCAAACTTAGGCATGAGCTCAATATTCTTGATTCTAGGAATTTCTTTTGCTAATTTGCACACATAGCTCATAAGTATACCTTTGATCTTATGCTATGACTAATGTGTTTTCAAGTATATTTCAAACCAAGTCATAGGTATATTGAAAGGGAATTGGAGTCTTCGGCGAAGTCAAGGTTTCCACTCCACTCTATCACTCACCCTTCGCCGTCACCCCAAGCAATTCTTCGTCTTTGGTATAATCTTCACTCATATGTTTTATTTGCCAAAAGGGAGAAAATAGTTAGGAAAAAGGGCTTATATTTCACTCAAAGTATCCATTTTTGGCGATTCATGCCAAAGGGGGAGAAAGTATTAGCCCAAAGCAAAAGGACCGCACCACCACCCTAATTTTTAAAACTAATGATTTTCAATTGGTAAATTTCAAATTGGTATCTTATTGTGTTTGAAAGGGGAGAAAGTAGCACCTTTCAAAATTGATATCTTAAAACCCTCTTGAACACTAAGAGGATAATTTATTTTGAGGGGGAGTTTTGTTTAGTCAAAGGAAAAGCATTTGAAACAAAGGGACAAAATTTCAAATCTTGAAAATGCTTCACAAAATCTTATTCATTTACCTTTGACTATTTGCAAAAAGACTTTGAAAAGGATTTACAAAAAGAATTTGCAAAAACAAAACATGTGGTGCAAGCGTGGTCGAAAATGTTAAAAATAAAGAATCAATCCATGCATATATATAGTAAGTAATATTTATTGGCTCAATTCTAAGTAACCTTTGCACTTGCATATGCAAACTAGTTCAAATTCTGCACTTCTATATTTGCTTTGGTTTGTGTTGGCATCAATCACCAAAAAGGGGGAGATTGAAAGGGAATTAGGCTTACACCTATTTCCTAAATTGATTTTGGTGGTTGAATTGTCCAACACAAATATTTGGACTAACTAGTTTGCCCAAGTTTATAAGTTCTATAGGTACCAAAGGTTCACAATAAGCCAATAAAAAGACAAAGAAAAGGGTTCAACAAAAAGAGCAAAGGGACAACCGAAGGCACCCTGGTCTGGCGCACCGGACTGTCCGGTGCACCAGGGTTCTCCACGCGCTGAACTCCTCACCTTCGGGAAAACACAGAGTCGCTTCGCTATAATTCACCGGACTGTCCGGTGTACATCGGACAGTGTCCGGTGCTCCAGGAATGAAGCGACTCTGAACTCGCCAGCTTTGGGAATTCGCAACGGCTACTCTGCTATAATTCACCGGACTGTCCTGTGTAACGGCGGAACAACGGCTACTTCGGCGCCAACGGTCACCTGCAGGCGCATTAAATGCGCGCCAGAGAGCGCAGAAGTCAGGCACGCGCTGAAAGGGAAATGTGCCCTTGGGCCATTTCTAAGTATTTTGGTGATTGAGTGCCAACACAAGTGCTTAAATGTGAATCTATACCCATGGATGGACAAAGTGCAAATCAAGAGTAAAGGTATGTTTCTAAGCCTTAGTACATTGTTTTGAGGACTAATGTATTGTGTCTAAGTGCTTGAAACAGGAGAAATCGAGTCAGAGAAAAGTTGGCTGTGTACAGCCAAAAGGCTGTTCGGTCTGGAGCACCGGACTGTCCGGTGGTGCACCGGACAGTGTCCGGTGCGCCAGGCTGACTTGGCGTGAAGTGGCCGCTCTCGGGAATTCGCCGACAGCGTACGGCTAAAATTCATCGGACTGTCCGGTGTGCACCGGACTGTCCGGTGAGCCAACGATCGGCCGGGCCAACGGTCGGCCGGGCCAACGGTCGGTCGCGCGATCTGCGCGGGACACGTGGCCGAGCTAACGGCTAGAAGGGGGCACCGGACTGTCCGGTGTGCACCGGACATGTCTGGTGCGCCAACGGCTCCAAGGTCGCCAACGGTCGGCTTCGCTATTCAAGGCAGGAAATCGGGCACCGGACACTGTCCGGTGTGCACCGGACTGTCCGGTGCGCCCGACGACAGAAGGCAAGGATGGCCTTCCAGATTTGTTCTCAACGGCTCCTAGCTGCCTTGGGGCTATAAAAGGGACCCCTAGGCGCATGGAGGAGAATACCAAGCAACCTTAGAGCATTCTTGATCATCCACACTCAGTCTTTGCGCATTCGTTTGTCATTTTCAGTGATTCGAGCTCCGTTCTAGTGAGAACTTTGAGATAGTCTTTAGAGCTCGATTCTTGGCCGTGTGTGTGCGCATTTTGCTGTGGATTTGTGTGTGTTGCTTCCCTCCCTTACTCCGTGCTTCTTTGTGAACTTTAAGTGTAAGGGCGAGAGACTCCAATTTGTGGAGATTCCTCGCGAGTGGGATAAAGATAAGCAAAGCAAAACATCGTGGTATTCAAGTGGGTCTTTGGACCGCTTGAGAGGGGTTGATTGCAACCCTCGTCCGCTGGGACGCCACAACGTGGAGTAGGCAAGCGTTGGTCTTGGCCGAACCACGGGATAACCACCGTGTCATCTCTGTGATTGATCCTTGTTGGTTATTGTGTTTTGTTGAGGATTCTGATCTAGCCACTTGGCAATTATTGTGCTAACGATTAACCAAGTTTTGTGGCTTAAGATTTTGAAGTGTTACAGGATCACCTATTCACCCCCCCCTCTAGGTGCTCTCACGTGCGCGCCGGTGCACCGGACACTCTACAGTGCATGTCTGGTGCGCCACCGGACATCCAGGCGGGCCCAGCTGTCAGAGCTCCAACGGTCGGAACCCTAACATTCGGGTGACGTGGCTGGCGCACCGGACTGTCCGGTGCACCATACGACAGACAGCCTCCACCCAAACGGCTAGTTTGGTGGTTGGGGCTATAAATACCCCCAACCACCCCACATTCAAGTCATCCAAGTTTTCCACTTCTCAACCACTTACAAGAGCTAGGCATTCAATTCTAGACACACCCAAGTGATCAAATCCTCTCCAATTTCACACAAGGCTTTAGTGATTAGCGAGAGAGATTTGTTGTGTTCTTTTGAGCTCTTGCGCTTGGATTGCTTCTTTTCTTTCTCACTTGTTCTTGTGATCAAATCTCAATTGTAATCGAGGCAAGAGACACCAATTGTGTGGTGGTCCTTGCGGGGAAGTTTTGTTCCCGGTTTGATTTGAGAAGAGAAGCTCACTCGGTCCGAGGGACTGTTTGAGAGAGGGAAAGGGTTGAAAGAGACCCGGTCTTTGTGACCACCTCAACGGGGAGTAGGTTTGCAAGAACCGAACCTCGGTAAAACAAATCCGCGTGTCACACTCTTCATTCGCTTGCGATTTGTTTTGCGCCCTCTCTCTCGGACTCTTTATTATTTCTAACGCTAACCCGGCTTGTAGTTGTGATTAATTTTATAAATTTCAGTTTCGCCCTATTCACCCTCCCTCTAGGCGACTTTCACCGGCCACTTGCTTCGGTAGCTGATCACAGGTATTCAAGATAAGCAAAGCAAAACATCGTGGTATTCAAGTGGGTCTTTGGACCGCTTGAGAGGGGTTGATTGTAACCCTCGTCCGCTGGGACGCCACAACGTGGAGTAGGCAAGCGTTGGTCTTGGCCGAACCACGGGATAACCACCGTGTCATCTCTGTGATTGATCCTTGTTGGTTATTGTGTTTTGTTGAGGATTCTAATCTAGCCACTTGGCAATTATTGTGCTAACGATTAACCAAGTTTTGTGGCTTAAGATTTTGAAGTGTTACAGGATCACCTATTCACCCCCCCTCTAGGTGCTCTCAATTGGTATCGGAGCCGTTCTCTTCAAGAAAGGGACTAACCGCCCGAAGAGATGGATCCTAAGGGCAAGGGGATGGTGATCAACGACAAGGAGAAGGAGTCCTTCGTCAACGAGCCAAGGGATGACAAGTCCAATGACTCGGGCTCGGGCCACAGACGCAAAGATGGGAAGAAGAAGAAGACAAGACGCATGATCGTCTACTACGACAGCGATGAGTCTACTTCCTCCCAAAAGGACGACGACCACAACGAATACGAGAGAAAGAAACCGGTCAATTCGAACTTTTATTTTGATTACTCTCGTATTCCTCAAAGTACTAATGCTCATTTATTATCTATTCCACTTGGTAAACCTCCTCATTTTGATGGAGAGGACTACGGATTTTGGAGTCACAAAATGCGTAGTCACTTGTTCTCTCTCCATCCTAGCATATGGGAGATTGTAGAAAGTGGAATGCACTTTGATAGTACGGATAGTCCCATGCTTATTAATGAACAGATTCATAAAAATGCACAAGCTACTACTGTGTTGCTAGCCTCTTTGTGCAGGGACGAGTACCATAAGGTGAGCGGCTTGGACAATGCCAAGCAGATCTGGGACACCCTCAAGATCTCTCATGAGGGGAATGATGTCACCTTGCTCACCAAGATGGAGTTGGTGGAGGGCGAGCTTGGACGGTTCGCAATGATAAGGGGCGAGGAGACAACTCAAACATACAACCGGCTCAAGACGGATCAACAAAATAAGGAGCTACGGAAGCACGCGATGGACGGATCACGACGTCGTCCGCCTAATGCTAAGGTCCTTTACCGTTCTTGATCCTCATTTGGTGAACAATATTCGTGAAAATCCTAGGTACACCAAGATGTCGCCCGAAGAAGTTCTGGGGAAGTTCGTAAGCGGGCGAATGATGATCAAGGAGGCAAGATATGTGGATGACGCGTTGAACGGTCCTATTCATGAGCCTCAACCCATTGCTCTCAAGGCAACGAGGAGCAAGGAGGCGCTACCGAGCAAGGTGGCGCAAGTTGAGGCGGCCGGGCTAAATAATGAGGAGATGGCCCTCATCATTAAGCGCTTCAAGACATCGCTTAAAGGTCGCAAGGGACAGCCAAGCAAGACCAAGACAAAGGAGAAGCGCTCGTGCTTCAAATGTGGTAAGATTGGTCATTTCATTGCTAACTGTCCCGATAATGAAAGTGACCAGGAAAAGGGGAACAAAAGGGAGAAGAAGAAGTATTACAAGAAGGCCAAGGGCGAGGCACATATCGGAAAGGAGTGGGATTCGGATTGCTCCTCCTCCGACTCCGACAATGAAGGACTCGCCGCCACCGCCTTCAACAAGTCATCCCTCTTCCCCCAACGAGCGTCACACTTGCCTCATGGCAAGGGAGAAGAAAGTAAGCACTCATGATACTAGTACTTATGCTTCTTCAAGTGAGGATGAGTCTAGTGATGATGATGAGATAGATTACTCATGCTTATTCAAGGGATTAGATAGATCTAAAATTAATAAGATTAATGAGTTGATTGATGCTTTGAATGACAAGAATAGATTACTAAAAAACAAGAGGATCTTTTATATGAGGAGCATGATAAATTTGTTAGTGCACAAAATTCTCTTGCTCTAGAAATTAAAAGGAATGAAATGCTCTCTAGTGAATTATCTACTTGTCATGAATCCATCTCTAAATTAAAAAGTGTTAATGATGATTTGAATGCTAAGTTAGAAATAGCTAGTAAATCAACATCTTGTGGAGAAATTGTTGAAACTTGTAATAGGTGTAAAGATATTGACATTGATGCTTGTAGTGATCATTTAGTTTCAATCTCTAAATTAAATGAGGAATTAGCTAGTCTTAATGCCCAACTTAAGACTAGCAAGAATGAATTTGACAAGCTAAAATTTGCAAGGGATGCCTACACGATTGGTAGACATCCCTCAATTAAGGATGGACTTGGCTACAAGAGGGAAGCCAAGAACTTGACAGGCCATAAGGCCCCCATCTCCGCCAAGGAGAAAGGAAAGGCCCCTATGGCTAGTAGTGTGCAAAAGAACCATGCTTTTATGTACCATGATAGGAGACAATCTAGAAATGCTTATAGGAGTTGTAATGCATATAATGTCTTTGATTCTCATGCCATGTTTGCTTCTAGTTCTTCTTATGTGCATGATAGAAATGTTGGTAGGAGAAATGTTGTTCATAATTTGCCTAGGAGAAATGTTGTTAATGTTCCTAGGAAAGTAAATGAACCTTCTACAATATATCATGCTTTAAATGCTTCTTTTGCTATTTGTAGAAAGAATAGGAAGATAGTTGCTAGAAAATTAGGGGCAAGATGCAAGGGAGACAAAACTTGCATTTGGGTCCCTAAGGATATTTGTGCTAACCTTGCAGGACCCAACATGAGTTGGGTACCTAAGACCCAAGCCTAAATTTGCCTTGCAGGTTTATGCATCCGGGGGTTCAAGCTGGATTATCGACAGCGGATGCACAAACCATATGACGGGGGAGAAGAAGATGTTCACCTCCTACGTCAAAAACAAAGATTCCCAAGATTCAATAATATTCGGTGATGGGAATCAAGGCAAGGTAAAAGGGTTAGGTAAAATTGCAATCTCAAATGAGCACTCTATCTCTAATGTGTTTTTAGTAGAGTCTCTTGGATATAATTTGCTATCTGTTAGTCAATTATGCAATATGGGATATAACTGTTTGTTTACAAATGTAGATGTGTCTGTCTTTAGAAGATATGATGGTTCACTAGCTTTTAAGGGTGTACTAGACGGCAAGCTTTACCTAGTTGATTTTGCAAAAGAAGAGGCCAGTCTAGATGCATGCTTAATGGCTAAGACTTGCATGGGCTGGCTGTGGCATCGCCGCTTAGCACATGTGGGGATGAAGAACCTCCACAAGCTTCTAAAGGGAAAACATGTGATAGGTCTAACTAATGTTCATTTCAAAAAAGATAGACCTTGTGCAGCTTGTCAAGCAGGGAAACAAGTGGGAGGCTCTCATCACACCAAAAATGTGATGACAACATCAAGACCCCTGGAGCTGCTACATATGGACCTCTTCGGACCCGTCGCCTATCTAAGCATAGGAGGAAGTAAGTATGGTTTAGTTATTGTTGATGACTTTTCCCGCTTCACTTGGGTGTTCTTTTTGCAGGATAAGTCTGAAACCCAAGGGACCCTCAAGCGCTTCCTCAGGAGAGCTCAAAATGAGTTTGAGCTCAAGGTGAAGAAGATAAGGAGCGATAACGGGTCCGAGTTCAAGAACTCTCAAGTGGAAGAGTTCCTTGAGGAGGAAGGGATCAAGCATGAGTTCTCCGCTCCCTACACACCACAGCAAAATGGTGTGGTAGAGAGGAAGAACAGGACGCTAATCGACATGGCGAGGACGATGCTTGGAGAATTCAAGACCCCCGAGCGTTTTTGGTCGGAAGCCGTGAACACGGCTTGCCACGCCATCAACAGGGTCTACCTTCATCGCCTCCTCAAGAAGACTTCGTATGAGCTACTAACCGGTAACAAACCCAATGTATCTTACTTTCGTGTATTTGGGAGCAAGTGCTACATTCTAGTGAAGAAGGGTAGAAATTCTAAATTTGCTCCCAAAGCTGTAGAAGGGTTTTTGTTAGGTTATGACTCAAATACAAAGGCGTATAGAGTCTTCAACAAATCATCGGGTTTGGTTGAAGTCTCTAGCGACGTTGTATTTGATGAGACTAATGGCTCTCCAAGAGAGCAAGTTGTTGATTGTGATGATGTAGATGAAGAAGATGTTCCGACAGCCGCTATACGAACCATTGCGATTGGAGAAGTGCGGCCACAGGAACAAGATGAACGAGATCAACCTTCTTCCTCAACAACGGTGCATCCCCCAACCGAAGATGACGAACAGGTACCTCAAGTGGAGGCGCTTGATCAAGGGGGAGCACAAGATGATCAAGTGATGGAGGAAGAAGCGCAACTGGCACCTCCGACCCAAGTTAGAGCGATGATTCAAAGGGATCATCCCGTCGACCAAATTCTGGGTGATATTAGCAAGGGAGTAACTACTCGATCTCGATTAGTTAATTTTTGTGAGCATTACTCCTTTGTCTCTTCTATTGAGCCTTTCAGGGTAGAAGAGGCCTTGCTAGATCCGGACTGGGTGTTGGCCATGCAGGAGGAACTCAACAACTTCAAGAGCAATGAAGTTTGGACACTGGTGCCTCGTCCTAAGCAAAATGTTGTGGGAACCAAGTGGGTGTTTCGCAACAAACAAGACGAGCACGGAGTGGTGACAAGGAACAAGGCTCGACTTGTGGCAAAAGGTTATGCCCAAGTCGCAGGTTTGGACTTTGAGGAGACTTTTGCTCCTGTGGCTAGGCTAGAGTCCATTCGTATCTTGCTAGCATATGCCGCTCACCATTCTTTCAGGTTGTACCAAATGGATGTGAAGAGCGCTTTCCTCAATGGGCCGATCAAGGAGGAGGTGTACGTGGAGCAACCCCCTGGCTTCGAGGATGAACGGTACCCCGACGACGTGTGTAAGCTCTCTAAGGCGCTCTATGGACTTAAGCAAGCCCCAAGAGCATGGTATGAATGCCTTAGAGACTTTTTAATTGCTAATGCTTTCAAGGTTGGGAAAGCCGATCCAACTCTTTTCACTAAGACTTGCGATGGTGATCTCTTTGTGTGCCAAATTTATGTCGATGACATAATATTTGGTTCTACTAACCAAAAGTCTTGTGAAGAGTTTAGCAGGGTGATGACGCAAAAATTCGAGATGTCGATGATGGGCGAGTTGAACTACTTCCTTGGGTTCCAAGTGAAGCAACTCAAGGACGGCACCTTCATCTCCCAAACGAAGTACACGCAAGACTTGCTGAAGCGGTTTGGGATGAAGGAAGCCAAGCCCGCAAAGACTCCGATGGGGACCGACGGACACACCGACCTCAACAAAGGAGGTAAGTCCGTTGATCAAAAAGCATACCGGTCAATGATAGGGTCTTTACTTTATTTATGTGCTAGTAGACCGGATATTATGCTTAGCGTATGCATGTGTGCTAGATTTCAATCCGATCCTAAGGAGTGTCACTTAGTGGCGGTGAAGCGAATTCTTAGATATTTGGTTGCTACGCCTTGCTTCGGGCTCTGGTATCCAAAGGGGTCTACCTTTGACTTGGTTGGATACTCAGATTCCGACTATGCTGGATGTAAGGTCGATAGGAAGAGTACATCGGGGACGTGCCAATTCTTAGGAAGGTCCCTGGTGTCGTGGAACTCTAAGAAACAAACTTCTGTTGCCCTATCCACCGCTGAGGCCGAGTATGTTGCCGCAGGACAGTGTTGCGCGCAACTACTTTGGATGAGGCAAACCCTCCGGGACTTTGGCTACAATCTGAGCAAAGTCCCACTCCTATGTGACAATGAGAGTGCTATCCGCATGGTAGAAAATCCTGTTGAACACAGCCGCACAAAGCACATTGACATCCGGCATCACTTTTTGAGAGACCACCAGCAAAAGGGAGATATCGAAGTGTTTCATGTTAGCACCGAGAACCAGCTAGCCGATATCTTTACCAAGCCTCTAGATGAGAAGACCTTTTGCAGGTTGCGTAGTGAGCTAAATGTCTTAGATTCGCGGAACTTGGATTGAATTGTAGCATACATGTGTTTATGCCTTTGATCATGTTCATTCTGCATTTTGTTGCTTTTTGTGGTGCTCAAGTTGTACAAACATTCCCCGGACCTCACAAGTCCTTGTGTAAGTAATGCACATATTTAGGGGGAGTTCTGCTACAACTTGACCCTTTGAGACTAACCATATGCTTGAGTTTGGTTGTTTTAGCCTCAAAGGAGGATTGAAAGGAAAAGGTGGACTTGGACCATACAAGACTTCTACTGCACTCCGATGAAAAGAGTAACTATTCCAAGTTCATCTTTAAACTCTTATTGCCTATTTGCTCTTAATTGAAAAATTTGGTGAGGCAATGGGGTTAAAGGGCCAAGATTGATCCCGTTTTGGTGCTTGATGCCAAAGGGGGAGAAAATAAAGGCCAAAGCAATAGATGGATCAGCTACCACTTGAGAAACTTTGAAAATAGTAGAATAGAGCTTTTGGTTTGTCAAAACTCTTGCATTGTCTCTTTTGTCAAAAGTTGGCTTCTTGTGGGGAGAAGTGTCGATTATGGGAAATAGGGGGAGTTTTTGAAATCCTTGATCAATCTCTTTTGGAATGACTCTCTTTATGCTTCAACATGTGTGTTTGACTTAGAGACAGAGATTTGAGTTTGATTTGCAAAAACAAACCAAGTGGTGGCAAAGGATGATCCATATATGCCAAAATTAAATCAAAATAAATTTGAGTTTTATTTGAAGTGATATTGCACTTGTTCTAGTTGCTTTATGTTGTGTTGGCATAAATCACCAAAAAGGGGGAGATTGAAAGGGAAATGTGCCCTTGGGTCATTTCTAAGTATTTTGGTGATTGAGTGCCAACACAAGTGCTTAAATGTGAATCTATACCCATGGATGGACAAAGTGCAAATCAAGAGTAAAGGTATGTTTCTAAGCCTTAGTACATTGTTTTGAGGACTAATGTATTGTGTCTAAGTGCTTGAAACAGGAGAAATCGAGTCAGAGAAAAGTTGGTTGTGTACAGCCAAAAGGCTGTTCGGTCTGGAGCACCGGACAGTGTCCGGTGCGCCAGGCCGACTTGGCGTGAAGTGGCCGCTCTCGGGAATTCGCCGACAGCGTACGGCTAAAATTCACCGGACTGTCCGGTGTGCACCGGACTGTCTGGTGAGCCAACGGTCGGCCGGGCCAACGGTCGGCCGCGCGATCTGCACGGGACACGTGGCCGAGCTAACGGCTAGAAGGGGGCACCGGACTGTCCGGTGTGCACCGGACATGTCCGGTGCGCCAACGGCTCCAAGGTCGCCAACGGTCGGCTTCGCTATTCAAGGAAGGAAATCGGGCACCGGACACTGTCCGGTGTGCACCGGACACTGTCCGGTGTGCACCGGACTGTCCGGTGCGCCCGACGACAGAAGGCAAGGATGGCCTTCCAGATTTGTTCTCAACGGCTCCTAGCTGCCTTGGGGCTATAAAAGGGACCCCTAGGCGCATGGAGGAGAATACCAAGCAACCTTAGAGCATTCTTGATCATCCACACTCAGTCTTTGCGCATTCGTTTGTCATTTTCAGTGATTCGAGCTCCGTTCTAGTGAGAACTTTGAGATAGTCTTTAGAGCTCGATTCTTGGCCGTGTGTGTGCGCATTTTGCTGTGGATTTGTGTGTGTTGCTTCCCTCCCTTACTCCGTGCTTCTTTGTGAACTTTAAGTGTAAGGGCGAGAGACTCCAATTTGTGGAGATTCCTCGCGAGTGGGATAAAGATAAGCAAAGCAAAACATCGTGGTATTCAAGTGGGTCTTTGGACCGCTTGAGAGGGGTTGATTGCAACCCTCGTCCGCTGGGACGCCACAACGTGGAGTAGGCAAGCGTTGGTCTTGGCCGAACCACGGGATAACCACCGTGTCATCTCTGTGATTGATCCTTGTTGGTTATTGTGTTTTGTTGAGGATTCTGATCTAGCCACTTGGCAATTATTGTGCTAACGATTAACCAAGTTTTGTGGCTTAAGATTTTGAAGTGTTACAGGATCACCTATTCACCCCCCCCCCCTCTAGGTGCTCTCACGTGCGCGCCGGTGCACCGGACACTCTACAGTGCATGTCTGGTGCGCCACCGGACATCCAGGCGGGCCCAGCTGTCAGACCTCCAACGGTCGGAACCCTAACATTCGGGTGACGTGGCTGGCGCACCGGACTGTCCGGTGCACCATACGACAGACAGCCTCCACCCAAACGGCTAGTTTGGTGGTTGGGGCTATAAATACCCCCAACCACCCCACATTCAAGTCATCCAAGTTTTCCACTTCTCAACCACTTACAAGAGCTAGGCATTCAATTCTAGACACACCCAAGTGATCAAATCCTCTCCAATTTCACACAAGGCTTTAGTGATTAGCGAGAGAGATTTGTTGTGTTCTTTTGAGCTCTTGCGCTTGGATTGCTTCTTTTCTTTCTCACTTGTTCTTGTGATCAAATCTCAATTGTAATCGAGGCAAGAGACACCAATTGTGTGGTGGTCCTTGCGGGGAAGTTTTGTTCCCGGTTTGATTTGAGAAGAGAAGCTCACTCGGTCCGAGGGACTGTTTGAGAGAGGGAAAGGGTTGAAAGAGACCCGGTCTTTGTGACCACCTCAACGGGGAGTAGGTTTGCAAGAACCGAACCTCGGTAAAACAAATCCGCGTGTCACACTCTTCATTCGCTTGCGATTTGTTTTGCGCCCTCTCTCTCGGACTCTTTATTATTTCTAACGCTAACCCGGCTTGTAGTTGTGATTAATTTTATAAATTTCAGTTTCGCCCTATTCACCCTCCCTCTAGGCGACTTTCACCGGCCACTTGCTTCGGTAGCTGATCACAGGAAATTTTGTAGTCTTCCGATAAGCAAAATTGTAACAGCCAAAGTTTTCATGTAATCCATCCTTTCTGGCCTTGGTTTGGTAATGCAGCTCATGCACCCGGCAGAAACCTTCGGCAAACGGTTCCACCCCCTGGCTTCGGAGAGCCCAAATATAAACACTAAGCCTAACGATAGTGTTAGGAGTTAGCTGATGAAAGTGGATCCCAAACTTTTTTAGCACATCGGCAATCATCTTATTTAAAGGGAATCTCAGACCAGCTTTGAAGAAACTCTTAAAAACTACTATTTCATCTTTTTCTGGCTTCGGAGTAGTTTCTTCTCCACCGAAGCGAATCAGCCCTTTCTTATCTTCGTTGAAATAGCCCAATTTTAGCATCTTCGGAAGGTCACCTTCGGAGACTGTAGATTTTGCAAAATCCAGGTGGCTGGGTTTGCTCGACACCGAGCTGCTATAATCATCTTCAGAATCGGTCTCTTCAACACCAGCTTGTTCTGCTTCAGCAGCCGGGATGTCCTCCGGTGTTACCAACCCAGAGCGCTTCATTGCTTCCGAAATAGGAACAGTCTCGGCAGCTTCGGTCTCATCTCCCTCACGATCGACCCTTGCAGTAGAGCGAACTCTGGCCATTTGATTATGGCTTACTTGAAATTTCTGGTGTTGACTTTTTTCTTTTTTCCGAAGCTCCTACTCTTTTGCCGAAGCAGAATCATAAGCGAGGGTTCGTCTGAGCACGATGATTAAGCTTCGGCTATGACTAAAAATTTGGCAGCAAAACAGTGCAATAGCAATGAATGTTGTGGTAACTTCACAGCTACCCGTCTATTTATATAGTGCCGCAGGTGAGAAGGTGAATCGGCAAGGTCTCCAGCACCGAACAAACAGTCACCCGCACTCACTGAACGGTGGAACACAGGGTCCGAGAAGGTGAATCGGTGGCGCGCGCGTAATTGGTGTAAGATGGAGCGCGCGTGTGACGATTATTTTAATCGTTTCTCGCCAACGAGCTCAGGGAAGGTGTTTTTCGGATCTTCGGCGTCCCGAAGCCTAGAAGACTTTTTCACGGATCAAGCTCGTTACGAAAAACGATCTAGCACCGCGAAGGGGCTACTGTTGGGGGTATGCTTCGTAGCCGAAGATCCTAAAAATAACACCTTCAAAAGGTCTTCTCAGAAGCAAGCGCTGAAGCTATTATCTATAAAGCTTCGACATGAAGACAGATCCCAAGGTGAAGGGTCGAACCGACTTAAAGATGAATTGACCTAAAGACCCTTGATGTTTCGTGTCATTGTTGTAATCGATTGTAAAGGGCATAAATGTAATTTTGCGCAGGTTGCATCCTGTGCCTATAAATAGGTGAACAGTACCTCGACACTGTTCACGCGCTCCTGTAATCACGAACTCGGCATTTGTTTTTGCGTCACGCTTGTACTTTCGCTTTTCTTCAAGCCGAAGGTACACTTGTAATTTGTTATCATTTCTATAATAATGAAATATAAGTAAGCTAATAATAATAGTAAAGTATTTATATTATTTCTCATACTCTATGTGAATCCTTCTTCATTGTTTACTATGCCGATGAAGGTATGTCCTTCATATTCTTCGTCCCTCGAAATTCATTATATCCCAAGAAAAATAATGTTTCGAGGGACGAAGAACTTTAACGTTTAACAATTTCCGTGTTGTCTTGTTCTTAATTCATAACAGTTAAGAACAAGTCCCTAACAGTGTTCATCACTAAATTGCTGTTATTTACCAAAATCGCGTGGGGGGTTTTTGGTTTATCACGGAGTACGCATCGCAACAGATATTTGTATTTTTGAGGTTGTCAACCGCGGACGGACTCCTGAAGCAACACGAAACGGCTGACCATGTAGGGGTCCAGTTCCGAGGCGAGGGCGGCGACGACGATACATGGGACGAGGAGACGGAAAAGCTAGCTCGGACGTCCCAGTCCCACGCCCTTCCCGCGCGCGTCGCCATCGGCCACCTACCCCTCCGACGTGGTTTCGACGGGGCAGCGGTAGTTGCATCCCATCCCGACCAGGAGTCTCAACTAACCTACCCCCGAGCCCCGAGTGATGAATTTGCCTGAAGACCCAAGAGGAGATTGACTCGTGACTCTTGGGTGTGTTTGGTTGTGGGACAGCTCGGACGGGATCGTCCCCTGACGTCCTCTCTCGTTCCTCCAATTTTGAGGGACAACAGGGGACAACACTAGATAATATTGTCCCAACCCTTGACCCAGAACCAAACAACCTAATTTGAGGGATCGTCCCATCCCATTCCGTCCTGTCATTGCAACCAAACGCACCCGGAGTCTTGGGTACGGTGCTCTCGTAAAAGACCTGGGGAAGAAAACTCTCTGTTGGCGGCCTGGCTGGTCACTGGATTGTTCTTTCTATATATGACACGAGTGGCATTTGCATGCGATATACCTACAAATTCATGTTCATGTTCTACTTACACACACGACTCCATACCTGAATGAAAAGGCGTAAAGCCAAAAGTACGCGAAAAAGGTTTCTGATCTTGAAATTACTGGAAACGTGGCGTGGCGTGGCGTGCCCCGCCCACAGCAAACCAAACCACCCGCCGCGAGTCACGACCGCCTCGCCGTGTATAAAACGCCCGCAAACCACCAAACTCCGCCTCCTGAACACACCACCCCTCGTCTCCCCACGGAGGCCGTCCTCTCCTCTCCTCTGCGTCCGCCACTGCCCACCGCTCGCCCGCGCGCGCTCCATTACCTCGGCGGGCGATGGCCGACCTATCCAACACCGGCTCCACCTAACACGAGCAGCGCCCCCGCCTAGGCGGCAGCTGGCTGGTCGGTCGTCGAGCAGCTAGCGGCGGCAGCGCCCGGAGGGAGGCCGTCTCACTCTCCTCGTCGGGGCGGCAGGAGATGGAGGCCATCGTGGGCGTCCGCGCGCCGCCGCGTGGCCGTGCCTGGGCCGGCCTCGAGAAGCCGCCGCGCGCCGCTTGCCGCGCCAGAGTCCCGACGGCGAGGCTCGCGGTCGCGGCGGACAGGCCGCGGAGGCTGGTGCTGCTGGGCGCCGATACGCGGAGGGCCGCGGATCCTGCCCTCCGTTGCGCCGCGCAATCTGCAGGTGGTGAGCAGTCCGATCGATCGCCTCTATTGTTGTTATTATTAGTAAGTAGTTAAACGTAAAAAATCGCTGGTTGGTTATGGGCACAACGCCAAAATCAGATTGTTTGATTTGACTGGAGTAGGGTGATCGATTAGTAGTAATTTCTATTTGTCCTGTGGAACTTCGCGGGATGAAAGGAGGTGTGTACCCGCAACGTGCCAAGAGCTGCTGCCTGCTGGTCCGCCACCCGCCCCAGGAGTGGCGTGACACGATTCACGCACGTGACACGTGACGGCCGGGCCAAGGGACAGCAAGGAGCGAAACGCTGACTGTTCACATACGGCATGTATGGCCGGGTGCGGCTTCGCATTGCCCCATGGCCATGGGCCTGTGTTCCTTCCAGTGTCAATCATCATGTACAAGAATCCAATCAAATGGACGCAAACCTAATACAAATGCGACTAAACCCACTCTCCCCCGTTCTTCCAAAAATAGTTGATGTGTTTTTGACGTTTTAGATGTGGTGTCAAAATAACGAGAGAGATATTAAGAAAAAAACCAGATATTAAAGGAAAAGAGAGATGTATTAGAAGTAAGAACGACAAACGGAAACTCAAATACTGTAATACCAACTATTTTAGTACGACTAATACTTTCTGTTTCGTACAAGGAATTCCAAAGTAGTGCCAGTTGTCAGCGCTTGTTCCTGTTCGTGTCATTGTCAGGGCTACCTTTCGTGAGAGAAAGGTGATGTTAGGGAGCCCCTCAGTAAACCACTCTTTGGGCCACATTACGTGTTGTTACCTTGTGATTACTAGTTAACAAGTATATAAAAAACATTATTAACGCCAGTGTTCAGTTTAGATAATATCACTTTGAATTTAGTTTCTATCAAACGGTTGAGATATGATACGCATGATAATGGTTTGCAGGAACAGGAAAGGTCCACTACTCTGCTGATGACGCTCTCATACTACAGGTTAGGAAAATATGCACCACCCCACCCCCACCCAATAGGAACTGATGAATTGCTAATTTCTTTGTAAGGAGAAAATATATCAAACAGCTATAGCTATTTATATGTTGGATATATATTACTAATATGACGGACATGTTAAAACTCCAGCAAAAAGCCCAGGATGTTCTGCCTTACTTGGATGGCCGTTGCGTTTATCTTGTTGGTTAGTTCTTGGCTTCTAGCTCCACATCACCAGTTCACCTCAAACCCTAGCTTCATCCCATCATCGTAGTACGATATTTGTGTACTTTGGTATGCAGGAATGATGGGTTCAGGCAAAACTACAGTTGGGAAGATACTATCCGAAGTGTTAGGTTATTCGTTCTTCGACAGGTTTGTATCTCTCTCCGATAATGAACTTCACCCTCCACCAAAATCTTCCACAAGTAACCTTTTTTTTTTACTTATGGTTTACAAATGTTACTGGCCAATTCCAATTGCAGTGATAAGTTGGTAGAGAAGGCTGTTGGTATTTCATCTGTTGCTGAGATCTTTCAGCTCCATAGCGAAACATTCTTCAGAGATAATGAGGTAATATGTCTTTCTCTCTAGAGATGACAAGATTTATTTATTAATTTCCTTACTGAAGGTTGCAAGTGTGGGAAAAGACTCCCAAGTCCGCAAGCCATTCATTTTTGTTTCTAAGAAGATCGAATTGGCAATTCCGCACCTGGGGCTAAAATGCTGCAATCGTCGACTGACAGCATTAAGTTCCAATTGAAGTCCTTCTGTACCTGATAACCAACTTTTCTGATATCCTCTTGTTTCATTCGACTTGTCAAGAGTGAGGTCCTGACGGATCTGTCATCAATGCATCGGTTGGTTGTTGCAACCGGAGGTGGTGCAGTGATCCGACCAATCAATTGGTACTGGAAGTGATAAACTACCCTGACGTTGCTCTTCAGGACCTATTCTCACCGAAGTTTACTGCGGCTTTGTAGGAGTTACATGAAGAAAGGGCTGACCGTATGGTTAGATGTCCCACTGGATGCACTTGCAAGAAGAATCGCTGCTGTAGGAACCGCGTCTCGACCACTCTTGCATCAGGAATCCGGTGATCCTTATGCAAAGGTATCCACTAATACTCTTGTAACAATCATATGAGAATTGACCTCTTGAGCTCCAGTCAATATATACTATTTTTTGTAAGCCTTACAGTGCTAAGGACCTCTTATTTTCTAATGTAGGCTTATGCAAAACTTACGTCACTTTTTGAGCAAAGAATGGACTCGTATGCTAATGCTGATGCCAGAGTTTCACTTGAACGTAGGTTTCCAATGATTTTCAGTAACATCTGCTACGTGTAATCCTGTTTTTTTCCCCTTCTAATGCTGTGTTCAAATTCGCTAGCACAATGCTGCAAAATCAATTGACTGACCAAATTCTTTATGATGCAGATATTGCATTAAAACAAGGCCATAATGATGTCACTATACTTACACCTAGTACCATCGCCATTGAGGTATCCTAAAATTCTATTTTCTTCCTGTTCTGTCTTAGCAGAATTGGTCTTCACAGCTATATGTATCTAACTGAGAAATTTTCACTCGCCAACCCTTTCAGGCATTGCTAAAGATGGAAAGTTTTCTTACCGAGAAGACCATGGTCAGAAACTGACCTCTTGAATGAGAGGGAAAGGATGCTGACAACATGTGGCCCTTGTTTGTTTAATTGTACATATACCTTTGCATTATTGCCTAAACTCTTTCTACAGTGTTGTTGGATTATTGTTTGTGCAGCATGAAAGAGGACCGTTTGAGTTTGTATTTATGCAAATGAATAAGTAAATAACTTTCAGTTAAAACAATGACAATTCGTTATTTATCTCGATGAATGGTTGATGGGGACATTAGGGCATTAGCATGGTACTGTCATTTCAATATTCACTATGTCAGATATCAGATGGTGAAACAAGAAAATGACATGAATCCATGCTTTCGAGGCAAATTGCATTACAGAATTATTTCTATGTTCACATATATTTAAAGTTTATCAGTTACACCATATGTGCATAACAACATGGGCCATTTACAATGCCTGCTTTAGTTTGAACAATATGTACATAGTAATCGTAGATAACAAAAAAGGGATTGATCTTGGGTTGTAGATGAGATGCTAAAAAAATCCCCATCTTCTAGCAGTGAACCAAAAAGAATAGTAAAATAAAAATTAAGCAGGGACCGAAAATTTCTGCACCTATGGCTTTACATGAGTCTTCTAATGGTTCTCGCGAGAGCCCGAGATAAAATACGATTGGTTAAATCCGCTGGCAGAAGAAGCAACTGCTGTTGGGACTCCGGTGGAAGCTTCGATGGAGAAGGGTATACACAAATGAGCCATGTGCCATGTGGATTTTGACATATATGGTCTCACGTAACTTATGTCCAACTTACCTCAGGAATGACAGAAAGAACTGGAAGAAATTCTGGCAGAGAGGTCATTCCATACAGCGCAAGAGCAAGTTCATCCGTGCTACCACCTTCCTTCTCTATGGCACTGTTATATTCAGGAATCTGAAAAAAAATACCGAATGAACAAAGAGTCAAAACAAAAGGTTGTAAATCTTGCAATATATCTTTTTAAATCATTTAACTAATATCAGAGGAGACGTGTATTCATAGTAAAAACACAATGTATGTTATACTTTTGATCAATCACATACCATATCTAACCAAAGCTGAAAGATATATGGATAATTGTACTTACTGGAGATGGATTTTCCTTCTGAGAAACCTTAGATAAAAGTAGGAGCAGGCGATACAGATTTCTTAAGTTTGTGGCATCTTCGTCATCTAGTGAGGTCAATGGGGATGGTCCACCACCGAATGGCAATCTGGAGGCTGCTGCAGACGTTGCAGAACTTAATGTGGCTACACCAAGTGCATCTATTCCCTACAAAAACTAAATTCCTGAGAATGCATAGCCAGAAAGTATTCTTATCAAAACAGGTATGCAGATTCATTTTAATCAAAACATGAATGGAAGGAGATTCCATATTTTGTAAATGTGAATCAAAGTTTACTGAAAATGAAAGCCAAAGGAAGATGAACTAGAAGGAATGTTTGTCACGGATTGAAGACATAAATGTAGTTATTGGTTTTAAAAATAAACTGTATACTATTTGATACCTCCCTTGTTAGCATCCATGCCATAGAATGTTCAAAAGTGGAACCTAAGCTGTTTAAAAGTGAAACAAAAACTGACAAATGAATTAACGTTTTGCAACCAGTTCTGCTGAAATGCTTTCGATAGGTTTTAATAGTTAGAATATGTGATCATAATACTCTTAGGATTTTCCAAATATTATGATGATTAAGCTAACTCAATATTCAATTGTGTCTTTAGTAGGCTAGTACCTTAGCAATCTCCTGAAGAAGTAAGTCCTTCACAAAGGCACCCTGCAAGAGAGCATAGAGCTTCAAATATTTATCTGCCAAGTTCTATCTTGTTTGGTTATGGTTCAGTATTCAAAAATTATTTGCCCAGTTTGGTTTCGGTCCAACCTGGTCAGCGAGTGTGAATGACAAGACTTGCTTAATTGCATATCTCGTACTGTCGACATCTTGTTCATTTCTGACCAATGATTGCTCTGTTCTTGCACGAAGTGACTGTAAAAAGAACAGTGCAATAGGAATGTGCTCATAAATAGATAGCACAGGAGGCTACCAAGTGAAGATTCATTCATAGTAAACATGTAAATCATCATTGATTAGAGCTGCCTCTTTAGCCATTTTGTTTAATGACAAAAGTACAAAAACCCAAATGGATATGTGAATCATCATTACAAATTGGCTGGAATAGGCCACCCTCTTCCTCATGTTAAGAAGGAAAATTTATAACAAGTTTCAAACGGTTAAACCTTTATTCATGTCACATATAACTCAAAACAACTATATTGGATGGGATAGGTAGCATCTATAAAAACAGAACGAAAGAAACCAACCTCAGTTAACAAAGATTCCAGGCGATCAATTTGGAAAGTGCCATCCTGTAACATAACATAATAGTTGAAGAAAAATATGTGATTGTCAAAACAGAATTTACGGTAGAAAATATTGGGCATAATATAGACAAAAAGCTTGAAAAATATTTCAAAGTAAACAATAATTAGTTATGATTATTGATCATGTAAACTTAGCGTGATTGACACCTTAGCAGTTAGTATGATTTAAAATCGTCAAAGAATACAAATACTGAAATATATCAACCTTATAAAGAAGAGTCTGCAAAGTTGATCGAAGCTTTGGTGAACTGTCAGTGAGAACTTTTCTTGCAATCCATGGATATGAACTCCCCAGAACTTTATACTTTGGATTGAAGCTGATTGCGATACCTTCTAAAACAGCAAGGCTGAAAAATCACATGGTAAGCCTCTTATTTGATGAACCAGAGAACATACATATCAGAGGTACTCTAGAGCATCTGCCTGGTTGCAAGCTCAATTAGTGAAGCACTTTGCTCAAATTTTGCAGACAAACTCATTACCTTCGAATTACAAGGGAAAAGTAAGACGGTATCTGGAACTTGAATTTATACCTGAAACAACGTTAACTCTAATTATTAGGACAAACTTACAGTACATCTATTGAAAAATGGTTATAAGCTAGAATTGTACATTGTTCGTCCAAGATTTCCTGACAGATCTCCAAAGCTTATATTCTGAACTCCTCTGTTAACAGCATTCTCAAATACACCTAGGGCAAAATAAGAAAGTGGGATACCGAGTGATATTCCAATTGGACAAGTAATATGACATGACTCCTGATCTACAAATTTGAGATTAGTACAACAGTAGATCAACTAATTCTAAGTGATGTTTAAACATATCCAACGTTCATCCAGAACTGGAATACCTGTCAATGCCTTTGTGACTTCACCTTTCTGGGCAGTTGGAGGAAGTAAACTGCAAGATTTGTAAAGATAAGTTGCATTTGCTGGATCATTAGTAAAAACGAATTCCACTTCAGAAACCTAACATATCACATAATGATACTGAACCAACCTAATGTGTGAAAACTGATTCACATTAGTGCAGACTTCAGATAATTTTCTTACCCAAGGGTTACAAAGTCTTTTGCTAAAGCATCAAAATCACGGTTAACAAGATGAAGACAAGCTTCAATAAATCCATCACGAAGTTCTTGTCGGAATTCTCCCATCATCCCAAAATCTATTGACAAATAGTGTCACATTTAATCAAAATAATTTGAGCTTCATTCAATTGGTTGTAAAGTTTTTCTTCTTTTTTTCCTAAACACACAGGAAAGTTGTGTATCATTTATGTTTTTTTCTCGAACACGCGGGAGAACCGCGCATCATTATATTAAAAAGATGACAGGAAAAAAGGTCTAGAAAAGACCAAATACAAGGTGCCCAGAAAGCATCCGATAAATGAAAAAATAAAGAAGAAAATATGATGTACGCCAAAAACTAAAAACTAAAAAACAAAATGCCAAACTACTGCCAAACACTCCAAAGAACAGAAGCCCCAACAAGGCCCCATAATAATGGCTCATCATGGATGGACCGCAAGATTGTGTTGATGTTTGGGGAAACTTCATCAAACACACAAGCATTTCTATGCTTCCAAATTTGCCAGGCTACTAAACTCACAATGGAGTTAAAACCTTTTCTCTTTGGCTTAGGCACAATCCTTTCTGCCTAACCCCACCATTGCAACCCCAATCTGCTTAGAGTTCTAAACCACACATCCCTCGCAAAGACACAAGCTACAAGAATGTGTTGCACTGTCATCCTGCTGGTCACAGAGGGGACATCTTTTCGGGTGATCCATTCCCCGACGAGCTAGCCGATCAGCTGTCCAACACCGGTTGAGAGATGCCAACCAAATGAAGTATTTACAGCACGTAGGATCCCAAGTCTTCCATATTCTTTTGGCCGGCTCAAGATGTTGCACAAACATGGAAGAACTTATTTATGTTAGAGTGTTGTTTACGTTTCTGTGTATACCTCTATTGTAATGGGCCTTGGTCCTCAATACTTAGCTATATATATACACTCGCAACCCTGATTAGGGTTAGAGTTTTATTCTCCAACTTGGTACCAGAGCTAGTTCTCTCTCTCATCCCCTTCCTCCCATCCACAGCCACCGCGGGCTGAGTACCATGTTGTGGCCAACGGTGTGGCTGAGGCCTCTTGGCCGCGTCAACTTCTCCAGGAGCTCCACAACCCCTCCAGCGTGCCGCCCTCGTCTACTGCGACAACGTCAGCCGGTCTACCACTCCACCAATCCCGTGCAGCATCAACACACAAAGCACGTGGAGATCGACCTGCACTTCGTCCCCGAGCGTGTCGCCGCCGGTGACGTTCGGGTTCTCAGCGTCCCCACCACGATGCAGTTCGCCGACATCTTCACCAAGGGGTTGCCGTCGAGTGTTTCCATTGAATTTCGCTCCAGTCTCAACATCTGTACAGGATAGAGTTGAGACTGCGGGGGGTGTTAGAGTGTTGTTTACGTTTTTGTGTATACCTCCATTGTAATGGCACTTGGCCCTCAACTCTCAGCTATATATACACACTCCCAACCCTGATTAAGGTTAGGGTTTCATTCTCCAACTATTTACATAAAGAATTTCTAAGTGACTTGAACAACCCCTTAGAAGGGCAAGACCATTATAGTAGAAAAACACTGAAAACAAACTAAGTAATAACCAAAAGGCTAACAAAGCAGTCATGGCCATAAGCTAATAAGACCCTTGGCTGCTGCCATACACCACAACTTGGTCTCATCTCTAATATCATGTATGATGGAAATAAAACTGGGCTGAGGTCCCTAAAAAATGCCACCATTTCTATGTTTCTGAATCCACCATGCCACCAGGACGATCAATGAGTTGAAACCCTTGGGATGATATTTTCGAACATACTGAAAAGAGAGGCGCCACCAATCCATTAAAGTGCATTCTTTTGGTCCTGGGGATAAGTGTTGCAGCCTGACTAGAGATAAGACTGAAAGCCATACACTTCTTGTGAAGACACAAGATGTGAGCAAGTTCTGAAAGCTGAATATTTTCCTCCTCTTGGTCACACAAAGGGCAGCACTCAGGATGATCAAGACAGTAATCTGGGAACCCAAAAGTCTATAAACATGCATTCTTTAGTGAAGATATAGAAAATATAACCATTACCTAAGTAGGCTAATTTCCCATCAACTGTACGCAAAAGATTTCCAGGGTGTGGATCTGCATGATAGAATCCATATTCTAATAGCTGTGAAAGTGAACAATATACTCCAACCTGTAATGTAAAATATGCCAGCATAATATCTATCTGATCAATGTGCTTAGGAAGCCCAATTTTATGTCATTATTTGAGCTTTGACAGATCCTTTACCTCAACCAAATATTGATCTCTGACTTCTGATAACTTTTCCCCCTAGAAGATCACAGAGTGCAAGTAGAATTATGAACTGCATTTTTTGCATGCATGTTCATTTGCTAACAGTTCAATAAGATCACAGACTGCACCTCGATCCATTCCATGATAAGGACTCGCCTTCTTGTCTGTTCCAGATACATTTCAGGAACCGACACATCTCTAAATTTCCCAAACAATTCTCTGTCACAGAATCAGAAGAGGTTTCATGAACCCATATGATGAGATAGTTTCAAACAAGCAACTTGGACATCAATTTCTATATTAATATGTAAATAATTGATAATTTACTGAAAAACTACAAATATTTTTATATTAGGAAAGTAATTCTCAAATAAATCTGATGGTTCCAAGCTAAATAGTTTTGCCTATATTTGTCGTGAAAGTGAAGGATGTTTGACCATTCAGGCTCTAAAACAACATATATTTCTCAATGAAGGTGTGTATCCATCATAGACAAGACAATGCATTGAACTGGACCTTGTCTAATGGATGAAGAATTCAACCTGAACTTAAGTCCATTTCTTGCTTCTTCTCTATAATCCATCTCCTGCATCAAATGTGATTTACCTGTATTCAATGTGAATATCTAAGGATATACACCTAATGTTTTAGTCAGAATCTGCAATAGCCTAGAATACTGCTAGCACAGTCCTGCTAGAATACTAGAATAATATCAACTTTTCTTGGCCAGGCTTCTGAAAACATGTTTATCACAAAAGCTATGGACTCTCACGGTAAAAGTACAAATGCAATGGTTTCAAACCACTATCACATTGAAAAAGATTGATATTTATGTTCCTCCTTGGATATATGGTAACATGTGTCCATAACTTGCAGCCTCAAAATTACTTGAGCATAGTGAACTATGAATAGGATCATAGAACAAAAAAATAATTAACAAATTTAAATGTTCATTTGGATCCCGCAACCAATACCACATTTTGGATGTTGACCTCCACCTCCCATAATTTTTCCTAGATTGTTTTTTTTTCTAGCAAACTGTCACTATCCACATAGCCCATTGAAATCATTCTTAAGGGTCCGCATAGGAATACTATTCTAAGCCTCAAGTTAATGGTTACTTTTCATACTACAGTCTAATTTTATCTCATGCCAATGCCTACAAATGCTATAACCAAATTGAAATGTGTTGAAGTGAACTGAAATAAATGAACAAACTGATGTATAGATATGTTCACTATTTAAATAGCATGCCATCATATATGGAGAAGAGTTACCCGGAATAGGCTTGATGCCCATTCGTCAAGCACAGCCTGCACATACAAGAAGCAAATACATGTGATTAGAAAACAAGTAAAATATAAGATGCCCAACATAACTGATACAGAATCATATAGTTGTTTTTTTAAAGGATTTCCCTTAATGTTGGGTTATTTTTCTGTTTTGACCTCTTTAGAGTAAACAAATTCTTCAGTTCGTTACATGGACACTAACAGCAGTCAGACTTACTGGAAGGTCTGTGTTCAACTTGGCAGCCTTCCTTGCAAGACTAGCTAGGAACCTCAAGATATATATGTCTAATGAAATTGCTGCTTGAACTCCAGGTCTTTGTACTTTGACAGCAACAATCTTCCCACTGGAGCGGAGCCTAGCCTGGTAAACCTACAAAAGTAAGAAAAATTGAACATTGTATCACTGGAGATGAAATGCCACGGTTGTCCATGCTAGGAAGTGTGAATTGACTAATATTTGAATTTATCATGGAAGTTCAGAGTTCCATCCTATTATGCCTTTAGTTTTCTCAAATTCAACTCCGGTAAGTAACTCATTTGTGGTTCCTTCAAAGAAACATGTGATATGGTGTTGAAACTTTTCAGATTTCCACTATACATATACAGTACTTTTAAAAGGGCAGACATAGTGCCGGAGGCTCCCACATAAGTGGGGATTGAGAAAGGGATAAACCGCCGCAAACCTTTTTCCCCGCAAACGCAGAGAGGTTGCTTCAAACCCACGATATACGACGATTCAGTGAGCCATTGCACTAGGCAATACTTTTAGTTGCTCCTAAATTTGAAGTGCACTTATTTTCGTCCCTTTAGAGGAACACACAAAAGCAAATATTAATGTGCAAAGCTGAAGTTCAGTGCATATCAGTTTGGTGTTCGAACTTGAAACAATTGGGCGTGATTGGTTCGCCTGCCGCTCGCGCCCAGGCTGCTCGCGTGCATTGACTGCGCCTGCATGCGCGTTTGGTTGGCTGCACAGAGCCTGTACGCGCGGGTGTAGGCAAGGCCGTTTTGGGCTCTTTCACCTGCATGCGGAGGGAAGCGGCGACGCTCGTTTCGATCGGGACAGGCCCGCGCGAGCCAGGCGTGCCCACTGCCGCGAACCAATCACGGTAAATGAAAATGTAGAGAGGATGCAATTATATTGCAGCCAGATAACTAATAGGTAATAGCTCAACTATCCAAATGCACGTGACTACATGCAACTGTGCTCTGCTTTCGTATTTAGAAATACAAAATGCTGCTAAGAGTGGTTAATCGATTCATGACATGAATGAATACATTAAAAATGATAAAGTGATCACACCTGCCCAAGAGATGCAGCAGCAACAGGCTCTGGTGTTATCTCAGAGAAAACCATATCCAGTGGAAGCCCAAGCTCTTTCTCTATAATATTAAAAGCAACATCGTTTGAAAATGGTGCTATGCGGTCCTGAAGTAGTGAGAGCTCATCAAGGTATGCAGGTGGAACAACATCCTGCAGCAAATGAAACAAAGAAGGCGACAAATGTCAAACATCTAAAGCTAAGGCACTCCAAGCTTGCAATCGCAATATGAACAGGTGAAATAAAAATATAATGACTAGTGAACCTCACCGGCCGTGACGAAACTGCTTGTGCGATCTTCACAAATGCCTGTGATTAAAAAAGGAACATCAATAAACTTTATGATCATCAGATAAGGCAATAGGAAATGAGACATACCGGGCCAAGCTCCAAGAGTATCCTCCTGAGCTGAGCCGCCCGAAGCTGCAAAGACAACACCAACCAACTCATCGTGTCAAGCACAGATGGTGAAACACGCCAGGGAATTTGATCAAACAGAAAGCGTGCACGGGACGGATCACAAGCAAACGGAGCGTGAGCGCGGACCTCGAACATGTCGTCGGCGCGCTCGTTGACGCGATCGAGGTACCGCAGCGCGAACCACCGGCCGAAGGAGGTGCCGATCTGCAGGGAGCGGCGGAGCACGAGGAGCGGGCGGCGGCGGTACACGGCCGCGATGCCGGGGAGGTCGTACGCGGTGGGGAGCTCCGACTCGGTGGCCGCGCCCTCCTCGAACAGGTACCCGGAGCACCTGGTGAATGCGTCCTCGTCGGAGCTGACGACGATGGAAGCGGGCGCGGAGGCGAGGGGAGGCGGCACCAGCCGCCGACGTGGCCGAGGCCTCCCCCGCAGAGCAGGCGCAGGGACTGCACTGGGCTGGAGGAGAAGCATCTGGGTTTTCAGATGATGCGGAGGATCTGGGGAGATTCGAGTTGGGAACGGAGGCTCTGAGTGGAGCTGCAGCGAGCGGGGAAGACGAAACTGGAGAAACGGATGGGATAGGCATAGGCGCCAAATGGAGTAGTAGTGTTTGTAACGGCGTGATTTTTTGTGGCTCAGCATTTTCCGGCGCAAACTCCACCTCCGAACGCGCGGCCCAGAATCTACGAAAATCGGAAAATCGCCGGGGGGCGTAGGAGACGACACGACGGCACGTTCAGCGGCGCACGAAATCTACGCCTCTCAGAAGATCACGACGAAACGTGTCTGGTGCCCGACTCTTCTGAACTCTGAACTATGTTATCCAATACCGTTGGTGGTGGGCCGCAGAACCGCGCGCACGGGGGAGCCAATGGCGATCGTGGCCATTCTCGTCGCGCCCACCGCCAGCTACGTCGGGCCGCGCCGCCGGTGGCGCGCCGCGGCAGCCTCGTCTTCGGCGGCGTCCGGGGTGGACCTCAAAGCGCTGCAGGCCGCCATCGATAAGGTGAGCGCCGAGGGGCAGTCCGCAGCACCGGTTTTCTGATTGGTTAGCAAGCAATCTGATTAGCTGATACATTTGGGTTGGATGCTGCTGCAGAAAAGCAGCGATGATGTTAGGCAGGCGCTGGACCAGCTGAGAGAGAGCGGATGGGCCAAGCGGTGGGGCTCGCAGCCCTATGTGTCGCGCCGGACGGTCAGTGCTGTATCTTCTCAGGCATCAATGATTGAGCGCTTCGTGTTTGCAGGATGCGTACTCCTGTCATGCGTTTTGCTCGTGCAATTTTTACAATGCAGTAGCATTTGATGGTTGTGTCTGGCTCTGATTGATTCTAACTGATGAGCCTGCATTCTGAAACAGACATCTCTACGGGAGCTCACTACCCTTGGAATCAAGAATGCTGAGAATTTAGCAATTCCAAGTGTTAGAAATGATGTGAGTGTTGTTACTTGCTCCACAGTTCCAGTCTTTCGTATTTGAAATGCTGACTGCTGTTCAGCTGTTAGCCGAGGCAAATGTAGCATCATTCAGAGCTAAATATCCCGTGCTTTTCAGAGTGTAATCCTGCGTCTTCTTTGAGTGCAGGCGGCATTCTTGTTTACAGTTGTGGGTACCACTGGATTCTTAGCCGTCCTTGCAGGCCAGCTCCCTGGGGTATTGCTATTTCCATGACACCTGCTCTATGTACTTTCAGAGGACTAGAATCATGGGGTACCTGCAAAATTGATTGTGATCCCGACATCTAAATGAAAAGAAATTCAAGGTTTAATGAATCTTCTACTATTATTTCTGCCAGGATTGGGGCTTCTTTGTCCCCTACTTGATTGGAAGCATTTCATTGATCGTATTGGCTGTCGGAAGCGTCGCTCCAGGGTACGTGTTTCTTCTCCTGTGCATGTTTGGAAGAGAGATTCAGATGCATAATCTTTTCCATGGCCTTATACAGATGTATCTGTCTCCAAAATTACATCATGTCCTGGAGCAAAGTTTGCTTAGACATGAATAAGGCAAGACTAGTGTCCTCATATAACTTAGACTGTCTAAAGAAAAAAAGAAAAAAAAAACAGGAACATGCAAAATGGTCATTCGGTTCAATGCATTACTGCTAACATGACAAATTGTATCCCAATATAAAATGATGCTCATTCTTTTGGGACAGAGAAATTTGCACGCTCCATGTAAAAATGTTGCATATTAATTGTCAAACCATGTTAATTATGCATACCATCATTGCAGTCTTCTGCAAGCAGCAATCGGAGCGTTCTCTACAGTCTTTCCTGACTACCAGGAGAGGATTGCTAGGCATGAAGCTGCTCATTTCCTAGGTATGTGATTCTCATTTCCTAGCAAAATTATATCTGCAGTAGTAATTTACTAAATGGATGTTCTGTTGAAAATCCAGTCGCCTATTTGATTGGCCTCCCTATCCTTGGATATTCTTTGGACATCGGAAAGGAGCATGTTAATTTGATAGATGAGCAATTACAAAAGCTAATATACAGTGGGCAGCTTGATGGAAAAGAACTAGACAGGTAACCCTCTTTTTTCCATGCATGTAATCTACAGTTTTTAACCTGTCCATGCCTGTAATATACAGTGGGTAGCTTGGTGTTCATAGTGTAAAGTTGAACTTTGCACTGCACACCTGCAAAAAAGTCACTAGGATCAAACAAGTATGAAAGCTACTGACACCTACAATTTTTGTTCTCAGGTTAGCTGTAGTTTCAATGGCAGGACTGGCTGCTGAAGGTCTAGAATATGACAAAGTTGTAGGTCAATCAGCAGATCTTTTCACCCTTCAGGTGCTTTAAGAGTTTATCATGTCCTCAATAATTCTATTTATTGCCACATTTTCTCTATATTTTTTAGAGAATTCCATCTGAAGAATTTCCCGTTTGTTTGCTTGTAGAGGTTCATAAACAGAACTAAGCCGCAACTAAGCAAAGATCAGCAACAAAACCTTACCAGATGGGCAGTGAGTTATACTTCCATCTCTCTTGGCCTAACAGAAACAGAACCATGTCATAGCCTAAATGTCGGTTGATGCCGTTCTTTTGGTATTTCAGGTCCTGTTTGCTGCATCACTTCTGAAGAACAACAAAGCAGCCCATGAGGCGCTTATGTCAGCGATGTCCCAAAAGGCAAGCGTGTTGGGGTGCATTGAAGCAATTGAGAATGCATCCTGATCAAAATGTAACCTGAGTAGTGTACTAGCATCACTGGACTCGATATTGTTTCACCGCTTCTGATTACTACTGCTGTTGGTTCGTTGAGCCTGAGGAATCGGGTGGAGGAGAGGATCGAGGCGTAGGAAGGAGAAACCCTAATCATCACCGTCGATTCCTGTACTTCTGTAGACATCAAAAACTCAGGCCACAGGGAAGTCAAGTGCTCGAAACTCCAAAGGGAAGGAAATTCACACGATGACAAAAACAATAGCCTAATCTGCTGCCATTTACTATCATACACGTGTGCCCCAATATTACTCATTTACTCCCATCTTTTGTTTTCGTATATAATGCGCGATTGTCCTCTCCAATACCACACTTTGACCATTAATATCTTGTATGCTGTAATATTCATACTATGAAAGTGGACATTATATAAATAACGTTTTTTTCAAATATGAATCCAATCTTTTGTTAGTGTTATTCTACCAGCAGGGGCCTCAAAACCCCTTCTGAACCTTTCAAAAAATATATATGGAAGCAATAATACTGAATTTGTACAGTGGAAACTGCAGGTTTTTTGAATAAGCGATAGTTGAATATTAACAAATTTGAATCGTAGATCGAGTCTGCGCCTTGAAAACAATGGAGAGACCGAGAGAATACTGACCTTTGAGGTCCGCAAGAAGTGCTAGCTGTAACATCAACTGATCTGATGAGGAATTGAGGACCAAGACCACCCACTTCCCTTCAAGGTCTGCGAACCAAACACTACCCAAGTTGTAACTGATTACTGAATGAAGGATCTAGTTTTCTTGTTTATAGTCCGCAGGTTCATAAAGTTGAAAGTGCATACTGCAAGGAGAAATTCGTCACAAAAAAAAGTACATTTAGAGCTAGTTTGGTAACCCCGTTTTTTCAAAGAATTCCCATTTCCCAAAGAAAAATAATGGAGTTGTCAAACTAACTCTTATTAATTAAGCCAAATTATCCATTCGTATTAAATATTTGGAATTTATTTTAGATCGTTCAATTCAGATTATTTCAAAATCTTATTATTTGTTTGTTTGTTGCCAAGAAAACTGGTTTTGGATGCTCGTTGCTACCTGAAAATGTTTTTTTTTACTAAATTATAAGATTGTATTATGGAAACGACTCTTTCTTTCTAAAGATCTTTACGAGATCATGAAACCAACAACACACTATATGTGAGGTCAAGGCATCAAGGAGTCACTACCAAATGTTGGTGAGTCCCGCCCTCGACAGAAGTTTGGTATTTACGAGATCAAAATATTATTTTAATATTTTTTCATGATGTTTGGTAGTTTGTTGTACAAAAAGCTTGATTACATGGCAATTTCTCTCCCCATATAGACCTCTCTCTATACATCTGCTAATTAATTTTATACGCTCTGATTCAGTCATCTAACGTGTGATTGGTTGAGTGGCTCCCGTGGGCCGGCCTCCCGCGCGCCTGGCTCGCCAGCAAAGACCGTTCGCTCCGTCTCCACGCGTGCATACGGGTGATGGAATATAGGCCTAGCCTGTACATGCACATGCAGATCGGTATCCTCGCATACAAGTAACCAATCACAATCTCGTATCCGATTAAAGCGTGTGGGGAGCCTGGTTGCTTCTATACAGGCAACCACAATCATATAGATAGTGTTTGTTCAAACACATAGGATTGGAGTAAGGGACACCTGCGGGAGTCGGATGCAGATGCACATTTTATACAGTAATAGTACCAACGCGAGCGCGCAAACGATCAAACGTTTCCATCACAACATGCATGAGGGTACCCATATGGACTCGCGGTAAGAGAGAAACGCTCTCCCCATATAGACCTCTCCAGGGGCGGAGCCAGGATTGTGATATAAGGGGGCCGGCCAATTCATCAATACTATATGATAAAAATATTGTATAATAAAAATATTGTATAATGTTATCAGGTGACAACTTTAGTTGAAATTTGTAGATTTTATTATCCACAAGATCTAATATAGTATGTATATAAGTTATTGCCGCTCATTTTGCTGCTTCGCGTGATCACCTTCTTTGGACTTTGGTTGTGGGGTTATGGTAGAGGCAAGTCAAGTGGTCAGTGGCAATCGGCAGCTGCCTAGCCAGACAATACGATGAAGTATAAAGGGTGAGGTTCAGATATCAGCGTCTGTAGGCGAATTAGGTTTGACGTTTAATGCATTGATTGGTCATTTAACGAATATTTTATCTTTTTTGTCTCCTTTAAACTTTGGTTGACATACTACACTAGAGTTATGGATCATATATTACTAACCACTATATTAAATCTTTGATTAATTACACTGCATAAAATTTAGAGTATATATATTTACACACAAAATTTCAACTATATATATATATATATATATATATATATATATATATATATATATATATATATATATATATATATATATATATATATATATATATATATATATATATTCTCTTGTATGTGTCACAGCCTTGGAAGGGGCCATGGCCCCTGCCGGCCCCCTTGCTCCGCCCCTAGACCTCTCTCTATACAGGTGCTAATTTTATTCGCTCTGACTCAGTCGTATAGTGTTTGTTCAGACACATAGAAATGGAGTAAGGGACACGTAAAGGCTATCTCCCGCGGGAGTCAGATGCAGACTCAGTCGTATAGTACCAATGCGAGCGTGCATACGATCGAACGCATGAGGGTGCACATATGAACCCGCACAGAAGAGAGAAACACGCATGAGGGTGCACATATGGACCCCAGAGAAGAGAGAAACCCGTAGATTTGGAGTATTATTTTGCACGTCCTCGAGCTGTCTCCAGCAATGTCCCCTAAATTCCATCCTCTAAAGTAATATTCTCTGTCCTTTACAACACCCTCTAAAATATTTCGTTATCTATATCTTTACCCTCTCCAGCAGCGTCCTCTATATTTACATCATCTATATCAAGTAAACGGTCTCTTCCCTAGTATGGTCTCTCAGACATTTCATCGAACACGTGGAGTGCATAGCTCGGGGAGGAGCTCCGAACACACCCCAAGTTGCAAATCGGACCAAACAATGTGATCGAACAAAGACATCCAAAGTTGTCATTAACACTTCGCTTGAATTGCTATATACAACATGTGAGTAGCAGTGACAGAAGCAATGTTCACATGCACACATCGGATGTCACAAGTACGTGGCCTGCCTAGAGAACTCCGGTGGCGACGATGCATGCGTCCAGGAAGCGTCTTTTCCGGCCTCCTCGTGGCGCATGTACACGGTCTGATCTCCATCATGGCCCTCTTGGACGGCCGCCCAGGTCGACACCACGGGGTCCGGGGTTGAAGGACTGCGAAACCAACGAACTGGCCTTGCGCCTGTGTGAGGTACCCGCCGCCGAGGACGCCCCACAGATCGTAGCGCTCCACCGTCATATCCGAGAGCTTCGTCATGCCCGCCGCCGAGGACACCCTTGCCGCACTTGTCTATGCGCTCAACTTGGTGTCCTCGAAGGTGGCGAAGCTTGCGCCCGGTGGCCGGATAGCGGATACACAGTGAACCTCTCCAAAAATAGCGTGCGAAAGGACGGACCGCTATTTTACTGGATGCTTTACTGTTCATTGTTGGATGTTTTATAGGAGGTTAGGTTCTCTAAATTTAGAGTTCAGGACCATACATTGTTGGAGGCAGTTTCACGCCCTGCGCTCTGATGGAAGATGAGTAACTGAACGTGAGTGCAAAAAATGAGTATGCACAGGCGTTTGGGTAGCTGGAGATAGGCTAGAGAAACGCGGTGTATAGGCTCTCATTTCCACTCCATGTGGTACAATGTCAAGAATCAATACTCCAGATTTGACTCTGACTACACTTGGCATATATTACATGGATTTGATTACATGATTCATTCTCTAAATACACTCGGTATAGCTAGTAGTACTAGTAGCAGGTACAGTTAATTCTGGGGGCCAATCTTTCCAGAGCCTAGGATAGTAGGATACCACTATTTCTCCCAAGAGAAGAGATCTACATATTTCACAACCTTGAAGGCTTTAAGAGCCGCCTCACTTCTGAAAGACATCCCTGCTTGTGTGTTCCTACGCAGAATGCGGAGCTCTAATCAACGATCCATCTCTGAAATATTCAGCCTTGCCGTTGTGCAGCGATGACGAAGCTTGCGAAAATGCATGGAACTCACTTAACAACTTCATCTACCTAGTGTCTTACTGTTAATAGTTGACTCTATGTATGTACGTATACTGTATTACTGTCTGTCTACTATTAGTCTCTATATATGCATGTGCATGTTCATATGTCATCGGACCAGTCCTGCAGCTCGCCCTCGGAGAAGAGCGCCTCGACGATATTGTCGATCAGGGAGTCGACGAAGGCGTTGCAGCCCAGCGTGAACATCTGCCCGATCCTATTGCGCGCGCTGGAGGCCCATGCGAACGCCGCGGCGCTGGCGACCACCGCCACGCACACCCCCGCCGCCTCCTCGATCTCCATGGTGTCCAGCTTCTTGAACAGGGAGCTGCCCGTCGTCGTCTCCACGGCCACCGCCGCCGCGAACGCCACCTGCATGTACGTACGTACGTAGCAGCACCGGCAGCGCGAGGTTTAATTCAGCCGTGCCGTGGATCCGACGTGTACTCTGTGTACAGGGAGGAGTAGAGCAGACAGCAGAGCAGAGCAGAGCAGAGCGGGCCCTCATCAGTCACTCACCATGGCGAGGCGGCCGGAGATGGTCTCGAAGTCCTGGCTCTTGCGGGAGCTCTCGATGTAGTCAGCGAGCGAGGCGAAGAACGGCAACGCCGCGGAGCCGCCCGAGTCGGCGGCCCCGCTGCCGTCCTCCTCCCCGGCCAGAATCCTCCGCGTCACCACGCCGCTGCCGGCGCCGTACGACCGGAGCGTGCAGAGGCGGGGCTGCAGCACCACCTTCGTCCCGGCGTCACGCTTCTTCGGCGCCGCGGGCCCCGACGCCGTCGACGACACCTTCTGCGGCGCCAGCTCGCAGATGATCGCGCGCGCCGCGGCCGCCATGGCGGGGCTGTGCTCTAGCAGTCTAGCTCTACCTCTCCGGACGGCACCGCCGGACTCGAGGAGCCGCGATTCACTTGGGTTCTTGGAATCCGCGTTCCGCGGCGTGAATCTATGACTGTGAGTAACCAGGCGGTGACACGCCGCCCTTTTTAAGAGTCAGGCAGGGACAGCGAGTGTGAACAACACCCGTGGTTCACGCCAGGAATTTCTCTGGTATCTATTCCTTTCTTGCCGACTCGGCAATAACATGTTCCAGACTGAGTTTAGAAACGATTACAATATTATTTATACCGGCACACCTGCCCTCATCAATACGTATAACTCCGTATACCTATACGCGCCACTCTGCACCGATGTACTTGGTATTTGGCTTTGGTACACGACGGCTGCGCGGGCTCTGATTGTCTTCCTTGACTCCCTCTGTCTGTGCCTTCTGTTGCACTGCTTGAGTCCGCTCCTCTGCATGGTCCATGTGATCTGCTCTGCTGACATTTCCCCCTTCTTTAACGACAGCTTGACCCCAAGCTGGTGCTTGTGGAAATTTCTGCTTAATGGCCTCTTCATCCTCCCAGGTTGACAGTGACACCGGCCAATTGGACCACTTAATGAGCAACTGCGAAATCACCTTACCCCCTTTACGAAGAAGCCTGGACTCCAGAACTTCCTCCGGCACCTGCAACCCAGTAAAGATATCTGGAAGAGAGTCAGTGCTAGGAACCCGCACGCCGTTGGCCGATTTTAACTGCGATACATGAAAGACCGGGTGGATAGCACTCCCAGATGGTAACGCTAGTTCATAGGCCACAGGATTGATCTGCTTAATCACCTCAAAGGGACCAAAAAAACCGAAATGCCAGTTTAGAAACTGGTCTGTCAGCCACTGATCGTTGACAGAAGGGCTGAAGTTTCAGAAAAACTTGATCGCCCACAGTATAAGTACGTTCCACTCGACCCTTATCAGCCTGTTTCTTCATTCTGTCCTGAGCACGCTGAAGATGGAACTTTACTTGCTGTAGCATCTGTTGGTGACCAAGCAACCAAGTTTGTAAATCAGGAACCGAACACTGATCAACGGTGTCTAATCCAAGCTGAGAAGGAGCATGACCGTATAACACTTCGAAAGGAGATTTACCCAGAGCGGTATGATAGCAAGTGTTATACCAAAATTCAGCCAGCGAGAGCCAAGAATACCACTGTTTGGGGCAAGAATGAACGAAGCATCTCAGATAAGCTTCCAAACACTGATTAACCCTTTCTGTCTGACCATCAGACTGTGGATGATAGGCACTACTCATGCACAGCTTTGTCCCAGCCAATCTGAACAGTTCTTGCCATAACTTGCTAGTGAATATGGGATCCCGATCAGACACAATCGACGATGGCAGTCCATGCAACTTATATATGTCTGACAGATAAAGCTTAGCTACGGTTAAAGCTGTGAACGGATGAGCTAGTGCTAGGAAATGTGCATACTTCGAAAACTTATCCACCACAACCATGATACAATTGTACTTGTGGGACACAGGCAGCCCAGAAATAAAGTCCATCGTCACGACTTGCCAGGCATGATCTGGGATGGGTAGGGGTAACAGAAGTCCAGGATATTTGCTCCTATCCGGCTTGGCCTGCTGACAGATTGAGCAAGTGCCAACAAACTCACGAATCTGATTTTTCATTCCAGGCCAACTAAATATTGCTTTAATTCTTCTGTATGTTACCGGAAAACCTGAGTGTCCCCCTATGGCACTGTCATGCAGTGAAGACATAACCTTCGTCTGCAAATCTTGATTGTGACCCAGCCACACCCTGCCTTTATGCTTGATCACCCCGGCCACCAACGTATAATGCTCCAACGGATGTCCTGTAGATAAAGCACTAAGAATTTTCTGAGCAACTTCATCATTTTCATATCCTTTCGTGACCTCAGTCAGCCAGCTAGGGATCATAGAGGAACTACTCAGGACATGCAGTTGCAGGGTAGTGTCATCGGATTGTAAATCTGCCCTTCTGGATAAGGCATCAGCTACCTTGTTCTCTACCCCCTTCTTGTAGATAATTTGAAAATTAAGGCCCATTAGTTTAGTCAAAGCCTTTTGTTGCCAAGGTGTTGTGACCCTTTGATCATCCAGGTGAGTCAAACTTTGCTGGTCGGTTTTAATGAGAAACTGGGCATGTTGCAAATAAGGTCTCCAATGATCAACTGCAAAAAGTATCGCCAAGCACTCCTTCTCATATGTTGACAAAGCAGCATTCCTGGGACCCAGAGCTTTACTAATATAGGCGATAGGATGTCCATCTTGCTGTAATACAGCTCCAATGCCTACCCCACTAGCATCAGTTTCAATCACAAAGGTTTTAGCAAAATCTGGAATTACCAGAACTGGTGCCTTGACTAGAGCATCTTTCAACGCCTCAAAAGATTTTTGTGTGGTGTCAGTCCAAACAAACATTTGATCTTTCTTCAGCAGGTTGGTCAGAGGTTTACTTATGATGCCAAACCCTGCCACAAAACGTCGGTAATACCCCGCCATACCCAAAAAACTTCTCACCTCCTTGACAGATTTCGGAATTGGCCAATTTTTTATCACTTCCACCTTGGCTGGTTCAGTCGAAATACCAGCAGCACTGATTACATGGCCCAAAAATTCCAATTTGTCTTGGGCAAACTTACACTTGGATTGTTTTAGTTTCAACTGATTTTGGGTCAGAATACCAAAAACCTGTTCCAAATGTCCAACGTGATCTTCTAAAGTAGTACTATAAACCAAAATATCATCCAAGAATACCACAACACACTTTCTCAAAAGGGGAGCTAAGATGTGATTCATAAAATCTTGAAAGGTAGCCGGTGCTCCTGTCAGACCGAATGGCATGACCTTATATTCATAGTGTCCATTATGCGTATGGAAGGTCGTTTTATACTCCTCTCCCTCTTTAATCCTGATTTGATGGTAACCAGCCCTATGGTCCAACTTTGTGAATACGGTGGCTCCACTCAGCTCATCTGCAATCTCATCAAAAACTGGCATGGGAAACCTATTCTTCACCGTATAAGCATTGAGTTTCCTGTAGTCCACGCATAACCTCCACTCTCCATCCTTCTTCTTTACTAACAGCACCGGTGAAGCGAAGGGACTGGAACTCTGCTGGATAATTCCACCTTCCAACATTTCCTTAATCTGTTTCTCAATCTCATTTTTTTGTTGAGGAGTGTATCGATAAGGCCTGAGTCGGAAAGGATTTACACCAGGCAACAAAGGAATGTCATGATCAAACAACCTCTTTGGAGGCAGGCCTTTTGGGGCTGCAAACAATTCCTGGTATTTGTTCACCAACTCAACAATCTGATCGGGAACAGTGTTTGTCTCAGTCTCCATGGTGATCCTCAACTCGATTACTTGTTCCACCGCTTCCTTCCTGAGCAAACCCTTCAATTGCACACTAGACATGGGAGTACAAGCTTTTAATTTAGGAGTTACGCCTTGTAACTGCACTTTCTTACCCTTGTACACGAACTCCATCCATTTTGCAGCCCAGTCTATAGACATAGGACTAAGATCCTCCAACCAGTCCATCCCTAGTATAAGATCATAACCGTCCAATGGCAAGAACTTGAAATCAGTATAAAAAGTTATTCCCTCACATAGCCATTGACAGCTTGGTACCCATTTTTCACACCACAAATAGTACCCGTCAGCAACTTTGACTTTAACAGGTCTGACCAAATTCTGCACCCCTTTCACTACTTCCATCAGATGGGTACCCATAAAACTAGCCGAGCTACCAGAATCCACCAATACGAGCACCTGTTGACAGTGAATCGAGGCCCATAACCGAATAGTCCTGTTGTTTTCACTACCATTTACTGCCGCCGTAGACAACGCCAACACTGCCTCCTCGTTCTCAGTTTCATAATGCTCATCCTTTGGATCAGTGTCCCCTTCCTCCTTTCCCTGATCAGTCACAGCCCACATCTCCTCCACCACATGAAGAGGAACACTGTTAGAGCAATGGTGATTATAATTCCACTTTTCACCACATTTAAAACATAAGCCCTTGGCTCTTCTGTAGGACTTCAAGGCAGCAAGTTTCTGATCCTCCGTCCTTCCACCGCTCCCAGACGGCCTACGACGATCTTCCGACAAGGGATGGATCCGACTTGTGGTAACTGATACTTGATGTCCAGCCATGGTCGCAGTCTTCATGGAGGGATTGGAGGGTCTAGTATAACCACCCAATTCCACTCTCCTGCCTTCCTTCCGATTGGGTTGTGTCAACATATCCTCCTGTAATAGAGCTAGCGAACAGGCTGTGTCCAGATCGGCTGGGCGTTGAATGGCCACCACAGCCTGTATATCATCCTTTAAACCATCCACAAATCTGGAAGTGATCATCATTGGCGTCAACTGGCTTTCATGGGCTAGTAGTTGATGTAACAGCATGTCAAACTGTTCCACATATTCCACCACTGAGTTCTGCTGGTATATGTGATAGAAGTGTCGAATCAAGGTACCATGTTGATCCCTTCCAAATCTGTTATACAATCCAGAACAGAATTCATCCCACTTCATGTATCTAAGCCGATGTTCTACAGATTGTAACCAGAATAACGCCGCACCCTCAAAATGCATGATGGCCAACCGAATCCACATGGGACGAGCAACAGAATAGAAATCAAAGTAGGTTTCACACCGCGTTCTCCACAGCTTAGGGTTGGATCCATCAAAAACAGGGAAACTCATACTAGGTATACCCGATCCGGACCCATGTGACCAGTCGCCAAAGGAATGGTTTCCAGCAGCCTCGAATCTGAAAGAGTTGGAGTTCCAGGGCGAGTTCATACCTCCATGCGAGAATTGGGTCCGCCCTTCTTCACGACGAAACTCCAAATTCGAAGAATCAGATGGTGGCGGCTTCAGAAATCCGTCTTCTCCTTCTTCTTCCTGTCTCGACCCGAAACCGAGCGGCTTCTTCTCCATCTTTCCCATCTGGATCTGGATCGCCTTTAGAGCATCAGAAATCTCCGTCACTTTCGCTTCCACCTCCGGTTTCCACTTCTGAAGATCTCCGTGCTCCGTCATCACCACCTTGACCGCCGCCTCCATATTTCCCACCGCCCCCTGAATCGCCTCCATGCGTCGGTGAGTCTCCTTGTTTCCCTCCTCGATCTTCGCCAGAAGCTGGGACAAAGGATCGTCCGTCTTCGCTGGCGCCATGCCGCCCAACTTCGATTGCGATCTCGTCCAGTACCCGTGTGGAGGATCCAGTATTGGCTCTGGTACCAAATGTGAACAACACCCGTGGTTCACGCCAGGAATTTCTCTGGTATCTATTCCTTTCTTGCCGACTCGGCAATAACATGTTCCAGACTGAGTTTAGAAACGATTACAATATTATTTATACCGGCACACCTGCCCTCATCAATACGTATAACTCCGTATACCTATACGCGCCACTCTGCACCGATGTACTTGGTATTTGGCTTTGGTACACGACGGCTGCGCGGGCTCTGATTGTCTTCCTTGACTCCCTCTGTCTGTGCCTTCTGTTGCACTGCTTGAGTCCGCTCCTCTGCATGGTCCATGTGATCTGCTCTGCTGACAGCGAGTGGCGCGGACGACGCGGGCCGTTCACCGCCCGGTGAAGCTGAGCCCACCCCGTGAGTCGTGCGGCTGCCGAGGACTCGCGGCGAGACGCCTGTACGCCGACACGTCGCGCGGGTGCCGTTTGGCTGATGGTGGCTGACTGGCTGGTGAGGCGACCCCGGAACACCCCGATCCACCAGTCAACTTCGCGCGCGGGCGAGGCCGCAGCCGCCAGCCGCCAGCCGCGAAGATTGTCGTGTTCCCGTGTGTACCACTCCAGCAGCTCACGCCACCGGCGCTTCGGCGAGACGCCGGAGTGCGGGTGTGGGGCCGATGGGTGGGGGCGTGGGCGGACGGTCGTGGCAGGGTTCTCGGACACAGGCGTTGCTATCGGCGCTGCAGGATCATGGATCCCTTCCGTGCCGTCCGGTCACCATCCGACGGTTCTCCGGTACTGTAGACCTTTCTGCCTTGGTGCAATTTTGTCTATCAGGTTTGGATTATGAGGGAAAATCTGGAACTATTCCATCCATCTTTGATCACTGATCATCGTATGCAAATTGTTGGATAGTGATGCCTGTTCTATACATTCTGTTCATAGCGTTAAGGTTATCACTAGGATTGGTCACGACGACATGCATCTGAGGATAAATCAAGTGTAAAAATAATGGACATTAATGATATTTGTAGGGTTCTATGAAATGGAGACAAGACTAAGAAGATGTTTAAACGTATTATAGCTAATAGTTAGTTAGCTAAAAAATTGCTAGTGAAATTAGTTAGCTAACTATTAGCTAATTTGTTAAAAAGAACTGATAGCTGAACTATTAATTAGACTGTTTGAATGTCTTTAACTAATTTTAGCAGCTAACTTCTATAGCATTCAAATACCTCCTAAGTGGATTTGGGCGTGTGGGCAGAGGCTCTTAATTTTTTGCCATATTTACAAAAATCCTTTAATCATGTGGTACACACGAGTCACAGGCATCATATTTTACATGCCACTTATCCTCTAACAGTGGCAAAAGGTCAGTTTTTTTCGTGTGGACAGTTTGTGTTGTTGTGGGGGTTGTCTAGTTGTCACTTCCTAATGTGTGAGTTTTGTTGCCATGGTTGTTTTGTTCAATTTTGTTGTGTTTTTTTTGTTGTAAGCTGCTTCACCTCTATTGATACATGCCTAATAAACACTTTACGGTTGCATTTTAGGCAAAAAAAATCAGGTCATATCCTTCAAGATAACAGTCAAAACGCAATTCTTTTATCGAGTGTCATTCAGCGTACTCGGCAAAGGCTCCGTCGCCGTTACCAGCCGCCGTGACGGTGACTTTTTTTGCCAAGTACTTAATAAATATACTCGCAAAAAAGACGTCGCCGATGTATAGTTCGTCGAGTTTTTTTTTATCGAGTGTTACACTTGACAAATGACAAATCATTCGCCGAGTGTTTTAGACACTCGGCAAAGTAGCTGATTTCAGTAGTGACAAATCGAAAGCACAAATTTATTGATATGCTTTTATTAATCTCACGCGGTTACACATGTTACCACGAAAACTACTCGTACCCATAAGTCCATAACAGCTAGTTGCACCAGCTACCAGATAAAAGAGATGTCTTTCAACCAAAACATTCAGATTTCAGAACACTAGCAGTCTCATCTATCGCGCAGTCTGCTGCGCTACGAACCGGGCGCGCGGCATTAGTTGGGCCCCGCCGTCGATCCTCCGTCCACGACGGGCTCTGCTGCTCGGCCTCGCGACCTAACCTCGACACGCTGCAAGCAAGAACAAATCCAGCAGCAATGTCATTACTCAGTAATAGTTCTCGTTGTTGGCAACGGCGACAGCTAGCTACTATATAGATATCAGGCCAACTAGCTAAACAATTACCTGGACGGTGTGCAGCTTAGTAGTGGGCTCCTGTACGTCGTCCTTGCCGCCTCCGGCGCGGCCGCGGCCGGCGACACGGTCGACGAGGCCGAGGAACTTGTCCTTAATCTGAGCAGCGAAGTTGGCCATTGTTGTCGATCGACTACTGGAGCTTCTAGCTAGTAGCTTACTCCCAAGTCCTAACCAATCGAGTCTTTAAGCACAGACCTTACTTAATCCGTGTAGCTTCTAGCTCCCGTGTTGAGGGCGATCGTGTGGTGTGGTGGTGCTGCTGTGCTTCCAGCCGGTCAGGGAGCGCGCCTACTTATATACACGATGATGCCAGTCACCGAACGCAGTTGGCTGTGCCTGCCCCACGCCGCCACGCCACGCGCGCGGGGATGTTCAGAGTCGCCTGGCTCGCTGTTTCGCTCTTCGGATTCGGACTCACGAGACGCGGAATCAGAATTCCTCGGTGTTCTGCATTGCATGTGTATCATATGGTTGGCAGAGCACCTCAACCGAAGTCCTGGTCTCGTGATCACGTTCTTTGTCAGTCGATGACTGACTTGTTCATACGTGTAAAGGATGCTGGCTGACATGTTAATCGTCGTCCGCTAGCTAGTAGCTACACGCGTGGCATAATATTCCCTGTGACATGGCCATGCTGTTTTCACTGTCCCAAATCTTAGGTGTCAGATAACAAATCTCAATTCTACTACTGCCGTCTGGCCATGTACGCCTATTTCCGTGTGAAGTGCATAGTGTGATTACCTTGTTCCGATGCACTGAGAAAGCAAGCATCTTAGACTATCGGACCAACTCATATGGCATCTTCAGGGGGACTAACCCCATGTTGTTTATATAAAATATAGAATATTCTTTGGTCAAAATAAATTTCTCTATCCAAGTAAAAATTTGTCACATTCTTTAGGCATCAAATTCGTCGCTAATAATAAAATCAATGAATTTCAGCCTAAATTTGTCAACAGATAGTTACCGTGCGCGCGACGAATTTGGTGCTTCACCTTGAGCATAGAACCATCTAGATCCAAATACATTACGATCACTTGCTAATTTGATGAAAAGCCTTGTCAAACTGTGTAAAAGTTTAATGTATCAAATGGTTTATGGATTATTACGATATTTTTGTACTTATAGTATTTGATAAATTGCTTAACCCCTCCTATGCCGTAATCCTGGCTCCGTCCCTGCATACATTGTGGTGAGAAGTGCCCTCAGCCGTATTGGCCATCTCACGAGGAGGCCTCTCAAAGACTTAAAGGTGAATTGAGGGATATTGGAGGAGATTAAATTCCTTACTGTTCAAAATTAAATTGAGAGAGATTTAAGTGAAAAATTCGAGAACGGAGGTAGTACTTGTATTCTTGTGAAAATCATATATGATACTTTGCTTGATGTGAATGCTGTGATTTGAGTATTCTCATTTGTACATCATATATACATTAAATTGAAAAGTGAGGTTTTGGCTTTGACACATATATGCACGGTGATATGAGCGCCAAGTTAGTCGAGCACACGAATGATATGATATGAGCGCCAAGTTGGTTGAGCATAAATGCAGGTTATGTTAAGATGGTTGTGCGATTGGTACATAACTAATCGGTTAATTACCGTGGTTCCCTCTCAGACTCGTTTTCTTTTCCAACTTGTCCATGGCAAAAGTCTGCAGTGTCACTGTCGCTCGGATATCCAGTGTCGGATAGACTTCCAAATGTGTATCATATGGAAATGGAATAATGGAATATGGTTGGTAGAGCGAGAGCCGGCCAGCCGGGGCCGGGGGCCCTGCAGAGCATGCGCGCGTGCGTTTGAGATGTTCAGAATCACCTGCCTCGCTGTTCCGCTTTCTTGTGTATCACATCACATGATGATGAATCTGGTTGGCAGATCAGCACCTCTCAACTGACAGTTGACGTCCTGATGATCACGTTCTTTATTTGTCAGTCAATTACTGACTTGTTTATACATACGAGGTACGTGTACGTGTAGAGCCATAATTAATGCGTAATATATATGTGTGATATATGTATGGCCGACAAATAATTTTGGGGGTAAGGAGAGCGTGATCGGTAGAGCGATGACAGCATATATATATTGTTTCTTGTCTGCTAACAGTCAGCAAATTATTGGATATTGTTATATCAGCTAGTGTATCCTGCCAGCCTGGCCATACTGTTTCCCAGTCCCAAATCTCATGCGTCAGGTGATAAATTTAATATACACAACTTATGCAAAATTAATTGAACAAGTTCTCAAGAAAAATCATAAAGCATATCTTATACAAAAAAATTCTAGCCTCATTCACACGATTCAACATCATGTGTTGGTTGAAATTGTGAACCACGATCAGTGTAGCTAGTTGTTTGCAGCGTCGTCCCTCGATCATTCACCAAGATGACGAGGTAGAAGATGATTAGCCGACACCATTCCTCTACGTGCACAAAGTATTGGGACAGTAGGTCTCCAAAACCGTCATCTACATCTACAACACCTGCTCGGGTGTGCGGTGATTAGATTTTTAGGGACACCACTGCAGTTGCTCGTTGATCCTCTTCTCCGACTGTGTTGTTGATCGAAGGGCCGTCTTCGTCCTCTTCATCTTGTTGGCATGACGTGTTTGGCAAAAGCGTGCGTGTGTGGTACACTCTTAGCCTCTCTTAACTTATCAATAGATGCACACATATCATACATATTTAAGATGAGTCAACAAATAATCAAAATCCCATATGGGATTAAAACTATAATGCACTAAAACATTTAATATAGGCATGCGAATTATTTGATTGAATTAAATAAAATAAGAATCAAGCCCATATGAAATCTAACAATCCTCACTAAATTCTAGGGCACATATAGATTGCTCTCACTTCTCAGTCGCTTGTTATACTTGTGTTTTGTTGGAGACTATTAAGTTGAACATCCACCTAGAAAAGAGGTTACACTTTTTTTCTAAAGTGAACAATGGGATATGCCTTTAATTGATACAAAATAAGTTTTACCCGAGCTCTTTATTGGTACTAGGTTGCCAATAACATCTCTTCTGATTAGAGCATATAAGTTAAACTTCATGACCTTTCATGAGTATCTAGAGACACCCAAATCTGATAGACTATAACTATCGGACAGGTGTATTCCTCAAAAGATATCTTGTAGAACAATACCTTTGCTTCAACAAGCCACTTAGAACATGTTAAGGTAAAGACATTCTACCTTTCATAAAAAGGAAAGAAGTGCATCTGTCATGTACCTTGCTAAGGGTCTCTCTTCACAATCTACCAATAGCTTATTTCACCATCTTTCTTCACTAGATCTTTGATCACATAAAATATGTCACCACTATGATAGGCTTAATGTCGGTCTCACGCCCATCTCACTCGATGCATTATCTATCACATTACATGAGAATTTGTTACTACATTAATGTCGTATTTTAGATGTATGAACATAATCTAATGTTATCACTCTAGAGTTTCTTAACTTTCTGACATATTTTAATTGTCTCTTTACATTATAACTTTTTACCTTGATTACCAAAGTTCATGGAAATACTTGGTATAGATTTTCCAATTATCGGTAAATCCATAAGAAATTCATGAAGTCATTCAACCTTACATATGTGGTATCTATTGCTGTGAGTTCTACTTCCATAGTTGATCTTTTTAAAATAGTCTGCTTATAAAACTTCCATTAAAAAATGCCACCTCCAAGTGAGAACATCAAACTGGCTTAGCTTTCTCACAACAAAGAAAATATCGGGTCTTGTAGCTAGTTTAATTGTCTAATGTTGATGACCGTTCTTTCATTGGATAAATATAGTAATATACCCATATCATGAGAAATCAATAGTAAGTGTAATATATGAATGAGAACCATCTACTATTTTTATAAAGAAAGAGCCACAAAATGTCCATATGAATTATTTATAAAAACTCTCATGCTTCGCTTAGCATCTTTCTCAATTTGTTTCACATACTTTATCTTAATAAAGTCTATTTAATGGTTAAAATCTAAAAAGTCCAATGGGTGGAGAACTTCTTTTTTATTAATTGTTCAATCCTCACCTCAACATGTAGCCTAAATGATAGTGTCACAATTTTGATAATGATTGTTTCTCATTTTGCTTTCACTTTAACGCTTACATCACACACATTCATAGAGGAAGAGGTACTTATCTCATTCACATGATCACAATTAAGACGTAAATGAAACTTATCTTATCTAATGACAAAACAATGTCAATCTCATTAAACTTAATGATGCACTTTTCTGCTCCAAAAATAATAGTGAATTTACTTATGATCTAAGCATGATACATGAATGCAATTCCTTCTCATAGAAGGCACAAATAAAACATCATTTAGTTTGAAGAATGGCGCCACCATCTAACGCTAATGATGTGTCTTCAATGGCTTCAACATCAACTTTGAGCTCGTTGGTGACTCTAATACTTCTTTCTCATCTTTGAATGATCCTCCTCGTATGAAATCTATATAAATAATTGGTGACATGATCCAATTACACCCAAGCCAATCCATCAAGTATTAGTTGGCAATTCTAAACACAGAGATTCATCTACGAATACAAATTTATTTGTAATGTTCTTGTTCAATCACTTAAGAAACTAAATGCATCCCTTCATGTGATGCCATTTATAGCGACAACATCTGCTGGTGAAATCATCGACCTCTCTAGGCTGAGCTATGGAAAACAATGTTTCTCCATAGAAACTTACTTCCTTGTCGTGTGACTTTTAAAATGGTATTTTTCCCATTCGAGTGTGTTCCTCCTTGGCAAGGCATAATTTCTTGCCCTAATTCTTGAACTAAAGCTTCAAAGGCTTTTTATGATATTGCTTGTTGTGAGAGGTAACTTCTTAATGAGGTTAATATTATCACTTTTGATAGCCTATACGCATGTCGATCCTATTCGTTAGACACACATGGCAATAAGCTTCTATATTGTCCACTTTTAAGCTAACTGTAATACTCCTTTCTCTTTGTGTTATGGCTCGGGCTAGGAAGAAACTAGGATTATGGTTTTGAGATTCGAAGAATTTAGGGTTCCAACTTAGGGTTAGAAATTGGGTTGCAAATTTACCCTCCCGTTCTTCTACTGGTGGTTCTAAAGTTTAAAACTCGAACCATGATGTGTTTGTGCTCGGTAAACAGGGTTCGCCAAATCCGAATAAAATCAACCCAAGACGTACGTCTGCCATCGCCGAGCATGCAATTAATTATGCTCGCACAGAGTTTGCATTGAAAAACACGAGTGATTTTTACGTCGTATACGTACTTCTGTCCGGAATGGCAAAGTAGCCGTGGATGGAAGTACATATCATGCTCTTGGTGCCATGTGGAACGGAAGCACTGATTATTCAACAAAGCCATATAATCTAATTAAATTAATCGAGCTTTTCTTCCTTTCACGTACAAGATCGAACAGTAGGGATTAGAGAATGCGCGATTGCTCACCAACCGTGTGATAAGCGTGCCTGGCGAAATCCAGTCCAGTCCACTGGGCACGTGGCCATTGCTCAATAATCAAGTTAAAGCATCAGTCTGCGCCATGGACGCCTAGCTACAAATAGGGCCGTTCGTCGGCGAAATGATCACCTTCAACCGGTCACCACCGCTCATCTATCAAGCTAGCCACGCCGCCAAAACAAACTAGCTAGTGCTCAGCTCAGCTCAGGCACCACCACACTAGCACCAGAAGCGTGACCAGCTAGCTACAGCTCGCTCTCCCATGGCCAGCTTCACTGCTCAGCTCAGGGACAAGTTCCTCGGCGTCATCGACCACATCACCGGCTGGGCCAGCGGCGTCGCCAAGGATACGCCGCCAGAGGAGTCCACCAAGTTACAGTCACGCACCGTGCAGCAGGTATAGCAGCTGCAGCATGTGCGAGTGGACAGTCATCTGGTGCAATTAATTAATTATTAATAACAGCTTTGTTGCCGGATTATCTGTTCTTGTATGCAGCCCGTTGAGGTCCGATCGAGAGGTGACGAGGAACCCATTGTGCAAAAGGGGGACGAAGCAGGGGCGAACTGATACCACCCTTGTCTAGAAATGTGGCTCTACTACGGCGTGCATGTTTGCTGATGCCCTCAACTCTCTTAATGTTGCATCCACCGTTTTCATGTTGTTCTTTTCCTTCTCGTTGTTGTAAGCTGGAGACGTGAGTGCCATATCTTATATTTTAATATATAATCATTTGTAATGTATGGAAGCTGCAATTTGATCTGCATTCTTCTATAATTTGTCTCCTGTATATATATTTTTGGTCATTTTATTTTTACGGGCAATACCTTTAGTTTCTAAAAATTTCTTTCGTTAAGCCAACAATGTAAGGTTAATAACTAAGATCATCTAAAGTTTACTAGGTGAGTGCTCGTGCATTGCAACGGGAACATATAATAACATAATAACTTATATATAAAATGTGTCTTATATTGTTATAAGAAAATGTTTCATAATCCATTTGTAATTCTAGCCATACATAATTTTTGTTATTTTAATTTAGCTGTTTCACTACTACATTGCAACCATCAGTATCATGCAGACTTCGATATATGCCACGATTTGCATGGTCTCATCATTGAAGGGCATGTGCCACACCTACTCTAGGGATCAAAACGGGACAGATACAGCCGGATACAGGGTCATCCCGTATCCTACCCTAATGTATTTTCTCTCGGATACGGGACCGGATACGGGTAGTTAAGATTCGGAACGGATACAGGACGGGACCGGGTAATAATCCGGACGGGTAAGAAACGGATAACAGATACTACTCGGGTATGTACCGGATAATTGTCAGGTAGTTCGTTCGATGATATTAATTGTCCAACCATCCAACAAACACATAAGTTAAGCAATACATAATCATGTATATGATGGATCAAATGTAAGAAAGGAAACCGATAAAATTGATATCATGCAGTTCAAAGTTACTTATCACAAGGACATTGTAGAACCAACACCACAATATTTAAAATTCATAAAATATTCTAGTTTCTCTCAAAATTTGCAAATAAGTTACAAAAACTAATAAATATTTTATACAAAGATAACTCAATTCCTCATGAAAATGATAAAGTAAAGTACTGATTATGTTGAAACTTGGATATTTACACTGATTTCACATGTAACTCATACAAATAAGTGAAAGTGAAATAGAATAAACGCGTGTATCTTATAGATCTTATGATCCAAACATTTTTTATTGTTATATATGGATATATGTTGTGTCTCCATAAAATTTCACAATTTTTTGAGGCTATTTATGTATTATTAATTTCTTGTCATAGAAAATCATCAAAATACAATTAAATCCTTAAAATATTGTAGTATCGACCGAAAAATAAAAATAAGTTATCAATACTAATAAATAGTCAATAAAAAGATAACCTTAAGTTCCCACGTGGAGATAACTTTAAGCCCACACATAAAAATGGTAAAGTCTATTAATTTGATATAAATTTGGACATTATTTCAATAATTTTGGTCTAAAGATATGTTTAAACAAAAAATTGATGTATTACAAACTTATAGATCTCTTCAAGCTCTACAATTTTCATATAAACTTTATCTTCATTCGATTTCATATGTAAAAGTTACGATTTTATAACTATATTATGCAGAAAAAGAAAAAATGGGTACCCAAATTCCGGGTACCCGTATCCGACCCGAATATCCAGATATTTTCCGAGTAGTTCTTGCTTCATATCCGACCCAAATCCGAAGCTACAGTATCCGTGTATTACCCGTATCCGTCCTGAATATAAAACTACCCGAATCCATATCCGAAAAACAGGTATTAGCACTACCTGTATCCGTTACCCGACGGGTATATCCGACCCGTTTCACCCCTAACACCTGCCGGTAGAAGTTCCCTCGTACATTGTCAGTCATCAGGTACGCACCACCATACACGCTTGCTTAAACAAAAAAAGCAAGTGTATGTGTTTGCGAAGAGAATTAAAGGCAGACCGGCACAAAAGCTACCCCGACGATGGCGAGTGGTCATTACTGTCGGTCCTCCTCTGCGTCACCTCTGGCGCAAAGATGACGCCATAGTTCTTGATATAGTAGTCGTCGAACGCGCACGACATGGCGAGTACCGATGACTCTTGGTTGGGCTGCTAAACGAAGTGCACCCCGATCTCATCAGCGAGGTAGTACACCTAGCCGTTGCACCACCGGATGTGCTACTCCTCTACATACATCTTGTTCGATGACACTCACACAACGTCAGCAACGGCTGTCGTCCCAGCGCACAAGAATTCATGGCCGGTCAGTAGTGACTTACGTGGCAGGTTGAGCTTCAGGTGATGATGAGCTAGACGGTGTGACAGTGCCATTGTCGGATGCGGTGCCCAGAACAACCCAAGAGTCGCCGGCGTTGGTGACGACCATGAGGTCCCCTGTTTGAGATGGACAGCGCGGTGCAGCCGCTCTGGACCGCGTCCAAGCGGCGGCTGCGGCGGAGCTTGCCGAACACAGCGACGCATGCGGCCACGTAGTACTGCTTCCAGAGGTCGAACTGGCAGTTGTCAAGCTTCTTCTCGTCGTCGATGAGCGACGCCAACGCGAGCGCCTCCTGCCAGTGGTGTTTGTTCGGGGTTTCCAAGTAAGAAACATGGATTCGTCTTTAGCGTTGGTTTATGAAAACGACTCACAAGTCAGAACCATGGAAAAATATTACGGAGAATAAATATCACACATATAAAAAGAATTTAAGTTGAAAACATTATTCAAACAAAAGAATTGCATACAAGGTTCTTCTTTAAATACTACTCTCTTCATCCAAAACTATAATTCAGGAACCTCGTTGATAATTATCTACTACTACACATTGTGCAAATGTAGCAGGTAGGCTTTGGGAGAGATATAGTAGATATTTTTACTGTAACAAATATTGACATAAACACACATGTGGTGTAGTGGTAGTTACGAGCACATTTGCTTGAGAGGTCGCAGATTTGAATCTCATTGAGGCTACATTTATGTTTTTTAATTTAATTTTAGCTAGGCGTGGGATACACGTGGGAATGAGAATGAGATTTGCGGGAGGGAAGAATGAGAAAGACAGTGCGGGGAGGGAGGAATGGGAATGACAGAACACGGAATGTGCGGGGAGGGGGAATGAGAATGACGGAACACGGAATGGTAGCCTACCCCTTACCGTCTTAATAATTAGTAGAGATTACTTTTTTTCGCCGCGACTCATGTTTCTATCCAAATAGTCAAGTACTCCATTTTCTCTCTATGGCTGTTGTATCACTATTTATAATAATATATCACCAGCAATTTGTACCATGAACTGTTGGTGAAATAATTTTCGTCCATGGTTAGACCGTGTCCAACAAAATATCTATATATAGGTTGCACTGTTTGTAAAGTAAAGTTTAAATATAGAGATAAAGATAGATAGTCTTACCGTCACAAATCATGAGTGAACGTGAAAGACCATATAGAAACATTTTCATCATCAGTTCTTGTCATGAAAATTGGTGAAAATGAGGTCTTAATTGTTAACATGCCGTATCCATATAGCATCCCAAACTATATATACGAAGCCTAAGGTTTTCAGCTGCATCACTCCATCTCCAATAATTTCAGTCGATGTCCCCTATTAATATTTTATGGGCCTGCCCCATTTAAAATATTTAGTCTTATCTTGAGTACCGTATAGATAGTTGATGTGACAGTTATACAATTTATATAGATGGTATTGTCCATCTTCGAGTTGCTAAGAAAAGAGTCGAGGCGTACCACAATTCACACGCGGTCGTGGCATACAGAAACCCGTATTTGGCAATTTAGAACTAAAATAAAATAGAATAGAGGGACTAAAAGTTAGGGACTGTTTGGTCTGAGAGACTAGTCTCATTTAGTTTCTAAATTGTTAAATGGTGAGATTAAAACAGAGACTAAACTGTTTTAGTCTCTAGTTCTTCAATGGTTGATTAAAAGAGACTAAACTATATAAATTCTACTTTTTATCTCTCCTTTATTTTCACTAACGGCATGAGAATGCTAATGAGTATTTTGATCCTCTAATGATTTATTTAATACGTTTTGAATACTTTTACTCGCTAGAACCAAACAGCACTAAACTTTAGTCTCCTAACTAAACTTTAGTCCCTAGACTAAAGGAACCAAACAGATCCTCCGTCCCTATAAACGAAACACCCTCAAGCAACACCAGTACAATGTGGCGGAAGTGTCCATATCCGATACTCTCTCTAGGGAGATTATTGAGATTATGAAACACGGCAGAATTGGTTTCGACGAAATAGAGGCGTAGGCGTGGGCTTCGACATTTTGGAGGCGCAGGCGATGGACAAACGCTGATATGGAATTGATTTAGTTATTAGCCACTGCGAAGAAGGATTTAGCTACTTAACCTCACGCCGTCGCTGACGATGCTCGCTGTGCCAAACGGCAACCTCCTGCCGTCGTCGGCGGCGTTCGCGGCGCTGACCTCGCCGTCGCGTTCTCCTTCGCGCGGAAGCGGGGCGCCAGCTCCGCCTGGCCCGACCACAGCGCCACGAAGCCGTCGCAGGCGTGCTGGCTCGCCACCAGCATCTCCACCAGCCACACGAGGTTGTCGGCCTCCAGCGCGATCCGCCGCGCGACGGCGGTGGAGTACGCCGGCTCGGACGACGCTTCCGCGAGGAGCCGCCGGAGGCGGTCCAGGCAGCCCCGGCACGAGCCGTACAGCGTCTCGGAAGAGGAGATGATGCCCGGTGGTGAACCGTCGGCGCCGCCGCCGACATGGCCGCGGGTGCTGTCTTTCAGGAGGCTCAAGACCAGGGCTTTCGTCTCGCGCCGGCCCCGCTCGTCGGTGCTCGCCAGCACCATCTCAGACAGCCGGAGTCGGAGGAGGCGACCCTCCTCAGCAGCGGGCTGACTCCGGCGCCGTCCGTGCACTGGAGACGGCGGACCGAGGACACGATGCGGCTTCCTGCGAGAAAGATCTCACTTTGATAGTTTGATGTCTTCATGATCTGTCTGAGGTTTTTCGGCTTGATTTCGGCAGCTGATTAAGCACCCGCAGATACCACTTTTTTTTCTTCGAGTATCCGCTCTTGTTGGACTGGATTTCTGAAGTGCTCGCAGATTGTCTGTTTATTTATATCGTGTTGCCTCCTTGTTTCTGATTATTCCAATCTTCTGGACAATTTTTTCCCTTCCGTAGATTGCGAAAGATCTCATTTTGATCTTCTAAACAGCTGCAATTGTATCCCAGTTCGCTTCAGTCTTCACCATTGGATATCTCATTGAGGGGTTTCTCCAAGATTTGCATCTGCATAGCGTTTGTCTCGATGCTGTTGTCTGTTCTGCATTTGCTCGGGGAGGGAAAAAATTGCAGCTGAGCACCCGCGGCCATGTCGGCGGCGGCGCCGACGGTTCACCACCGGGCATCATCTCCTCTTCCGAGACGCTGTACGGCTCGTGCTGGGGCTGCCTGGACCGGCTCCGGCGGCTCCTCGCGGAAGCGTCGTCCGAGCCGGCGTACTCCACCGCCGTCGCGCGGCGGATCGCGCTGGAGGCCGACAACCTCGTGTGGCTGGTGGAGATGCTGGTGGCGAGCCAGCGCGCCTGCGACGGCTTCGTGGCGCTGTGGTCGGGCCAGGCGGAGCTGGCGCCCGGCTTCCGCGCGAAGGAGAACGCGACGGGATTAGAACTCACGGCGACGGCGCTGGGGACGGAAGCCGGTGTTAACGACACTAATACCGGTCTGAACTTATTAATGGAGGCTTCATGTCCATTTCAGAGTGTAGGTTTTGCTCTGCCTTTTTATAACAGCGAATCCCTCTTCTTAGCCTCTATTTCGTCGAAGCCGCCCCTACGGTGTTTCATAATGGCAAATTTCTCCTCTCTAGGTAGGTCCACCGTCCACGCCAGTTCTGACTCCTGACTTCACTTCAAGATCATGTGAGACTGACGAGCATTGCAATGTCTGATGTAAGCAGTTCTGCAGAAGCCTATCAACCTGGCTGAGTGTTGAGCAGCAACCTCTGATTTGGATTCAAAAACAGAACAAATCTCCAGGCAACAGCTGATCCTGAAGATGATCAAAGTGAGCAGGACTAAAACAGCGCCCTTGCTCATGCATGGCCAACGCTGATTATATTGTAGCTTGCAACAAAACTGGGCACGCATAATGAGAAGGCAAAGTTTTCCATATGCGTTATAACCATGAGATGCATTTATAATGATTCCGAAACCTCCAACTGTACACAGTGAGCCCTAATGAACCTCCTTTTCTTTTATTAACATTGCACAGGCTTTGGGGATTTCACGTCCCTGTGAGAAAGATCATCTTACCAGTTTTCTTTTGTGTATACATGCATCTTATCATGGTTTCTATTCTATCAAATCACTCAAGGCGATATTGATTACATGTAAATAAGCCAATAAAACATGGCGATGAAACCAAGGGTATCAATAACCAAGAGTGAAGAGCCAAAGTGGCCATAGAGCCCTACTGCAATGCCTGTGCCATGGTTGCGCGATGAGAGAGTTGTTGCTCATACAGGGATCTGAATATCTGATATTTCGCATCGTGGTATTTCTTCACCTTAGGGTCTGAAGACGGATTTACGACCTGCAAAACAAATATTATCCGAGTCATAGATCCAAGTTAAGAATTTATGCATGTTTAATGAGCACTTGAAAGATAATAGAAAATACCTTCCCCGCTGCATTAAGAGCCTTCATTGCATCACGAACACCCGGGAACTTCTTGCCAGCAACAGCGCCAAGAACAGCGGCACCCAAAAGCACTGACTCGCTCTCTCTAGGAAGTATTATAGGACATCCTGCAGAGTACATGCAAAAGATGATGCGTCAGAGAGGGATGAAGCTGGAGAGGCATGATTGCGAGAAGATAGGACTTACCTGTAATATCTGCATGCTCTTGGATATACAGAGAATTCTTTGCAAGTCCCCCACAAGCAAGAAGTGTGTCTATCTATTATATAAAAGAGGGGAAATGAATAATCTTGGCAAGCAGAACTCTACCAATATGATGAAGTCCTTGATAAGTACCTTGTGGCCATGAGCATTACAATGCTCCACAATATGACGAGTACCATAAGCAATACCCTGAATTGTTGCTAGGTATAGAAGAGCTAAATGCTTCTCACTTGTATCAAGTGTCAAGCCATAAATCACTCCTTTGGATTTTGGATCAGGAACAGGAGACCTATAATAGTTTGCACTCAAGTCAAACATATTGGAACTAGTGTGCTACTTAAAGATTATTCCTCTGCAATTTTCAGTTAGATGTCATGAGACATCATACATAAAGAGTATGCTATGCCACATTCTGGTGTGATTGTGATGTATAGCCTCATAGAAATATATGAGGGCTTTCTGCTTCAGCTGTTGTATGGTTTGTTGACCGTCTAATTATGATGGCAGGAGAAGAAAAGCATCATCCTGCAAATCTGGTATGTACATTGCACAAAATTTAATGTAATGCCAAAAGTTTTCACCAACTGGAGAGAGATAGTAACTGTAGATGTTGGAGATTAAGAACATTCTGAATAACATTATGCACTAAATATGTACTGCATGGTTTTTAAAGCGGTAAGGCGCTCCAAGGCGTTGGACCACCGCCTAGACGCCTAGGCGGCGCCTAGGCGACGCCTAGGCGAGGTAGGCGGGCAAGGCGCCTAGGCGTCAGACCACCGCCCGGACGCCTAGGCGTCGCCTAGGCGACGCCTAGGCGACGCCTTAAAAACAGTGATGTACTGTCTATTTCTTACCGATTTCCATGAAAATCCGGAAGCACATGGGTGTCTTGAGTTAATGCAGAAAGAAACGGACTATTCTGCTCTTGTGACATAGAAAGCAACATCTTGTTCAGTAGCTCAAATATGGATATACCTGGTAATTTGAGCAAAAAGTTAAAGTTCTTTTTGCTGGTTTCAGGCAGCTACAAAGATAACGTGCTTGAGAGTACATGAAACATACTTTGAGAAGCAGCATGGTTAGAAAGAAGAGGAGAAGCAACATGGTTTTCAATAATGTAATCGAGCAGAGCGCCAGTTGCACTTTGGCCACCTTCTGTGAGCCAAAACTCAGGGATCATCGCTGAATTTGGAAGCACAATGTAATATTAGCCAAACTGAAGCACAAGAGATAGAAAAGAAACCAACATAAATGCTGGTTGAATTTGTTTTTAAGGGAAATTAAAATATATATTTGAGAAGGCAGCTGTACCAGACCAAAACGGCCCCCAGACACCAGGTATAAACAATCTGTCCTTTGAAACAGCCATGTGGCAGGTTGATGTCCCACATACCAATACCATACGGTGACATATTGCATGTTCATCAGACACTGTTAAAAACATATTAGAATATATACAACATACACAATGTTTTGAAAACAATTTCTCTAGCAAAACACAAAATTACTCATCACTGACAACCAGCTTTAGATCCTGCATCAGGAATGCTTTCCATGACTCCAACTCCACCAGCATGAGCATCAATAAGTGAGGTTCCAACAGGAGTACCAGGAAGTAAGCCTAACTCCTGGAATTTAAAGGTTACCAGCATCAAATCATGAACAACAGACATTGACAGCATAGGCATGTCTTGTTTACATATATTGTAGAAAAGGCACCTATACAACGGGACCACACTGTCTTGTGTATGATACAGGTTATCACAAAGTAAGCTTAAACAATACCACCTCAAAAATACTGAACACAAGGAAGTTGCTTGCCTTTGCAGCAGTAGGCGTCAAACCAGAACCAAGAGCATGACCAGGAAAAGCGACACTGCGTCCTGTTTACATTGCATAATACCATAACGATTTATTGGAAAAGTCAATAAACGATTTACCTATTAATGCATCAATTTCAGTACAAAAAGGAAAGAAGGCTATTATTCACCTATTTTTGCACAATTTCCTTCGAGGAGGTCTCCCAACCCTATTTCTTCCCAAAAAACATTGTCCCATCCGCATGCCTCCATATCACGTGAATCAGATTCCTTCCACTGTTTCATGTGTGCATGTCCAAGATATGTCCATTTGCAGACAGTTGTGCATAAGCTGCGAGTGTCGTCACCTGTTGCTCTAAAAAAGAGAGTACCAGAATAGAGTATGTTACGATAGCAACTCAACAGGGTACAGCAAAATCAGAAGAAGGTAGGGGATTCACCTATATGCTAACCAGTCACTTAGGTCCATCCACCTACATACCATAGACCACGAATCTAGAAGATTTTCCTTCATCCATAGGAGCTGCAAATGCACACAAACAAAACATGACACTAGCTATAGAGATGAATTGATGCTGCATGCCACAAATTGTTTCACCACTTTTTAGTACAAAATAACTAAATATCAAATGTGAATACTATGAATACATGCTCAGAATGATAAAGAACAACAGTAACTACAGTGAACTTCACAAACCACTATCCATGTGCATCGCTTTCTGAGCAACACATCCACTCATTCAGCAAATCTAATGCAGATAAGTCAGAATATTGATCACATCACAATGGGTGATGCTAGTACTATGACATACTGAAACATTCAAGCTGAACTTCTAGGACTGAAGGGTGACAAGAAATTGTATCTGATGATCAGCACAGTGGCTGCCATTTCCAGCTAGCTGCATGACTGTGTTTATTGTTTACCGATGGTGAACCAGGATGCCAAAAGCTTGTGTGCATGCATCGGATGACCATAACAACGAAATGTACATGATCTTACACCCAAACCTTTGGAGCCTGCATTTCTGGGGAAACACCCCCACCGCAGTATTGCAGTACTGGCGAATTGGTAGCATTGATTCGCTCTGCCTGATTCACAGCTCTATGGTCCATCCACACAATGATATTCCTCCTTGTATCACCACTCAAAGAAACCGAAACAGGGGAACCATCAGCATCGACAGCAACTGCAAGAAGCATCCTATTTTTGTCAAACTGGAAAAACCTTATAGATAGCACATACATAAAATCCACCTACTTGAATGTAAATATTTTCCCTCTACAGCCTACAGGATAAGATGAGATTGTACAAGGTACTATGGTGTCAGAGGCAAACCAAGGGAGCAAGTGGCGGCAAAGCCAAGGCCAGCAACGTCCTCAGGAGCAACATTTGCCAGTGAGCACGCAGATTTCACCGCAGCACAGACCGCATGCCAGATATCGGTTGATGATTGCTGGCCACAAAAATAAACTGGTTATGGTAAAACAGTATTTGCTTTATGGACTAATCATGCATACATTCCATGTGCAACAACTGTTATGAACCTCGATACAGTCTTTCTCTTTCCATATCTGTATAGGGCTGCTTGCTGACCCCAGCAATTTGCCGTTTTCATCGAAGAGTCCTGGAAAATTGACCAAAGAGAGAAGAATGTTACAGATTGACTTCGTTACCTGTTACACCTCCACATGACCTGATATGCATACGACCTGTATGTACAACTCCTTTACAAGGAGAACAGATAGATGAAATCACATCGGTTGGTGGTTCGCTTACGAAATAAAGGGTGTTGTGTAAAATGGTATAAGTAAATACTGGATTTTTTTAAGATGTCGACCATGTCATGAGTCATGACTAAGGTCTTGTTCCTAATTTTTAAGAAACTGATTTTTATCTTTTAGCTAGGAGATGTCAGCTTTTTGGTTTTAAGAAACTGAAGCATAAACTAGTATGTTTGGAGCCACCTCAATTTCCAATTTTCCATAAACCAGTTTCTTAAACTAGGTGCTTCCAAACAGACCCTAAAAATAGTTCTCTATGCAGGTATATATACATCTATCCTAAGTAGGTATCCAATAAGTTGTTTAAATGCCTATCCTAGATTACTCTGGATCGGAGAAACTAACAAAAAAACTTTCTTTCAAGAACCACCATTTATTCATCATTGGACGTGGACAATCAATAACCAGGAATCCAAATACCCCTAGAAAGCGACAGATTACTCGGACTTATACATTCAACATGAGGAAAAGTTAATCACACTATGGAGTAGCATACTGATATAATTTAATAAGAAACCAGCGAAAGCTACGAAAATGAAGAGGAACCCTCAAAAGAAAAGGAGGGTACTTTTAAGTAGAGAATCGGTAGGCGAACCTGCACGAGCGCTGCCAGTACCAACGTCGACGCCGAGGAATACGGAGGCGGCACTGCCGCGGGACATGGTGGCACCGTGGCAGCCACAGGCTGGTGGGACGGCAGCGACGGCCAAGCAGAGCAGGGAAGCGATCGGAGTTCGCGGCCGAGGTGAGGTGCCGACGTGGTTACGACGGAAGAAATACTTGTCAGGTATTGCAACTTCAGTGCAGTTTAGCAGCTCGTTTTAGCGTTTACATACCTTGCGCTGGCTGGTCTTCAGGTCTTGGGAAATTCAGAGTTGTTTATTTCTTAGGTAAAACCCTTTAAAAAGAAAGATATTCAGCGGTGACGGGACACCTCGGCGGTAACGGAAAGAGGCGAGAGATTAGAGATTGCCAGATTGGGAGGGAAAAGAAGAAAGCCAGAGGGGGGGAGCGGTGCCCATGCGTGACGCGGAGTTGCGTCCGATCTGGCCTGCCGGCCGCAGGTGGCGCTCGGGGTCTGGGGCAAAGAAAGAGGACGAAGAGGGAGAGGTGCTCACCAGGATCGGAATCGCGTGCCGCGGCGTCAACGGGCAACCGGCCACCGGTGGCCCTCGGAGTCGGATGTGGCGCTCGCTGACTTTGAGGTCACTCGGGAGAGACAGCAGACAGGATAGGATCGCGGGTTATTCTAGGCCACTTTGAATGCGGGGAATTTTTCGGTTTACCGCATTTTTTCTGTTAAAATTAACTGATCCATATAAATTTTCTGTATAATTCATCTAAAGTTCCTGTACCTATACCCTTATATAATCCACCAGTTTAAACTTTGCAAAACTCATCCAACCAAATCACCTTACAATCATGATCACCAATAAATTCATCAAACAAATTGCACTCAAACTTAACACACCATCAAAACCAAATCAATGTTTCAAATCGTTGGATAACTTTCACTCTCTTACTCACTCAAATTCAATGGACAATATTGTTTAGATCATTTATCATCCATCGTCCCTCCCCCTCCTCTCGCATCCCCATCGTCCCCTCCTCCTCACTCGCGCCTCCGTAGCTGTCAACTCCTCCCCTCACACTGTCGTCATCGATTTCTCCCCTTCGCTCGTCGAGATCGTAGCGTTAGCATGGGCTATATGCTAGTTTATTTATAGTTAAAGCACCAGTTTCATGGTTACACATTTTCCACCGTCGTCGTGTTCCCCCACATTTAAATGGTAAAAATACTAAAATTATATATAAATAAGGAATTGAGCCGTGGTTGTTAGCTCTAAATTAAACCCAACATTCACACACACTTAAGCACACATATCTTCGTGAACATAAATAGAAATTGTAATAATGTACGGGCACTTTGCTAGTTCCTGCATTACAAAGGAGACCTTAACTCTTTGGGCCGGGCCGGGTCGCACCGCGAGCTGTGGGTACGTCGAAGGCCTACACCTTGCAAGACCATGGGGCATACCGGTGTCGACTCATGACGTGAATTTAAGCGTAGTCGGTATGATCCTAGTGGTTCCAACATCGGTCCCTTACACGGTTACATCACATGATAAATTTGGCTATCGATTACGTTAGACCTGAACCTATCAATATTGTCTCTATCACTAAAGAACTGATCCATATCAATCTCGACTGATCGGTGATGGCCATCTATTGACACATGACGCTTTCTGATTAGTTCACAACATCTTGAATTTTAAAATTTTTGAAAAAAATATTCAGGAAAACATCTAATTCGGTCTATAACTAGAGGAGTGTTTGAACTCATTTATATATCTCGCATTTCAGGCCGATTTTTCTGTTTGAGACCGGTTGAACCGCCCCTGGCAGGTCAGGCAGACTGTCTGCCAGTCTGACTGTCAGACTGACTGGCAGACTGACCTGCAGGCTGACCAGGGTTGACCAGACCGGTTGAACCGCCCAGGGGGGGGGGCGGTTGAACCGCCCCTGACAGCTCAGGCGACCTGTTTGCCAGTCTGACTGGCAGACTGCAGATCAGAGGTCAGAGGGGTCAGAGACCAGCTGAACTGCCCCTCAGGACCAGTTCAACCGGTCTTGACCAGTGAGTTTAGGAGAGAAAACCCCAGCTCAACTGCCCGGAGGCAAGTTCAGCTGGTGTATGGTCAAAGAGGTTCACAGCTGAAGTTGAGTTCAGCTGAAGTTGAGAAAGCTCAACTCAGCTGAAGTCCAGCTCAGCTGAAAAGCTCAGCTGCAGCTGAAGAAGCTCAACTCAGCTGAAGTTCAGCTCAGCTGAAAAGCTCAGCTGCAGTTGAAGAAGTTCAGCTGCTTTTCAGCAAGAACACTCTAGGTTTCTCAAACCTAACCATGGTCAACCATAGAATGTTAAAGAGATTTTTGCTTTTCAAAAATAGCTTTTGAATAGAGAGGTTTGAGCTTTGGCAAACACCAACCTTCTTTTTGGATCCCCCTTTTATAGTACGACGATTCCTATACTCAAGTTAAATAAAATATAATGAAGTAAACTCCTTGAGTCATTGGTGTCTCATGTGTGATTTCTCCATGGCATTGCTTCATAAGGATCACAAACATCTTTGTCTCACCTTTTGAAGCAAACACAAATCAAACCCTGTGACTTGTACCATATCACTTTATATGAGTTCAAATCATGGCTTCAAGTCACCTTACTGATGCATCAACATGTTATAACTCTTCATAGCTGATTGGTTCATCGACTTAGTGCAAGTACTCTCTTCTTCACCTTAGCCATGGTACCTCGGTCTACAAGCCGTCGCTTGGCCTTCACCTTCGCCTAGTTCCTCGAAGCCCTTTCCTTGCTATCTTCACCCTATCAAACCATTCCTGAGTCACATCATATTGAGCATCCATTGAGAGAATCATTTCTTCAGTATTGTGAACCTTGCTTGAATGTCATCTAGATATAACTGCTAAGATCAATCAAGCTCTAGTTTGATTCTCATAGAAGCATATATGGACTGATAGTAATATGGTCAAGCCAATTCACGATTCCTCATATCTTATTCACTTTGGCTTGACCAATCCTCTTAATCACTTCATCCTCTGTTCTGATCATATGTATGTAGGAATTTCTCAGGTCTTGTCCATATATATTCAAACCAATACAGAGACCATATTATATCCATTTGCATTGTCTCATTGGTTATTTGACCTCGTGTTGAACCTTTGTTCACTGATCATTATACACTATTCAAGTATGTTCATCATACTGAATTTCATGTTCAACACTTAGCAAACTCGTTAGACCTTTAAATGTGTTGTTATCCAAATCACCAAAACTCACAAAAGGGATGAATGCACTTTCATTTAGACTTAGAGCAATATCGCAAGTGAAGAATTGGAACGAAGAAGACATACAAATTTCAATAATGTAAATGGCACAAGAGACACTGTGATTTTTATCTTGCGGTTTGGTCAAGCGTAATATGCATGCCTACTCTACGAAATGGCGTCCCAATGGACGAGGGTTGCACTCAACCTCTCTCAAGTGATCCAAAGATCAAACTTGAGTACCACAGTTGTCTTCCTTATATCAATATCCCAGTTGTGAGAAATCTCCACAAAATTGGAGTCTCTCGCGCCATACAAAATTGACCAAAATCAAATCCATAGTAAGGAGGGGAGTAGAAATGCACACAGGAGCACAATTGTAGCAACACCACGTACACAAGCAAAGAAGAGAGCACATGAATCAAAATGACAGAGTCACAGCTCAAAATGCGCTCAAATCTCTCTCCAACAAATCAAAAGTGTGGTCGCGGAGTCTCGTGGTTGTAGTATGCTCTTGTGATGCTTGGGTACTGCTCCATGGCGCCTAGGGTATCTTTTTATAGCCCCAAGGGACCTAGAAGCCATTGGAGCTTCATTTGGAAGCTCACGGCCATCCTTGTCTACGGGTGCACTGGACTATCCTGTGGTGCACTAGACAGTGCACAATGCAACATTTAGAGGATCCCTGATTAGTCACATTATTTTAGACGGGCACCAGACTGTTCAATGGGGACACCGGACTGTTCGGTGCTCCATCTGACTGTTGGATCTGGCTAACGTGGCTGATAGCCGTTGGCTGTCCTCACACCGGACTGTCCGGTAGATGGCACCGGACCGTCCGGTGATTTATAGCTTACGGGACCTAGTCGAACCTATGAGCAGACACTTTGGACGCACAGTCACTGGACTGTCCGGTGCACATCAGAATGTCCGATGCTGCATAGACCAACCCATCTTCTTCCTTTTCGTGCCAACTTTCTTTTGATTCTTTTGGTTCGACTTCAGATGCTCCCTAGCACTTAGACAAATATGATTAGCACCTAAACCAATTGGCTAAGTACTCAAAACAAACCTTTATCACTTTGATCCATAGAGGGTTTGCAATATGCCCATTACCAATCCTCTTAATCACTTCATCCTCTGTTCTGATCATATGTATGTAGGAATTTCTCAGGTCTTGTCCATATATATTCAAACCAATACAGAGACCATATTATATCCATTTGCATTGTCTCATTGGTTATTTGACCTCGTGTTGAACCTTTGTTCACTGATCATTATACACTATTCAAGTATGTTCATCATACTAAATTTCCTGTTCAACACTTAGCAAACTCGTTAGACCTTTAAATGTGTTGTTATCCAAATCACCAAAACTCACAAAAGGGATGAATGCACTTTCAATCTCCCCCTTTTTGGTGATTGATGACAACACATTTAAAGCTTACATAAGATTTGATAAATAAGATTTTAAATCCTATGATATAGTTTCCTCCCCCTAAATATGTGCATTTCAGAAAATATCACTTTTGTACTCAAATGACAAAAGCACATATTTAGGTCAAAGTAGAGACAACTTATATCATACTATTCATAGGATGCAGTGTGTCATAAAATAAATGTGATGCTCATGACATGGAATGCACTTATCAACTTTCTTCATCTTATGTTTTTCTTATGACTTCCCTATTTTGTTAATTATTTCTCCCCTTTTTAAAAGTCTTCTAACACTTAGTTACATAAGACTAAAGGTAAGCTTTAATGCACAATTTCTCCCCCTTTGTCATAAATCTCCAAAAAAGATACAAAGAATATAAAGGATAGAAATTATGATTAAGCGAGATGTGAACACACTATCATGAAAGGGATCCTTAGATGGCACAAAGATAATGGATAAGTGTCATAAGTGATGTACCTTTGCGTTTTACCTTTTCAAGGGGTTTCCAGACTTGTGTTGGATTTAGAATTCATTTGCAAGCTCTTGTTGGCATAATTGTGACATAGGTCCAAGATATCAAATGAAGATTGTCATACTAACTGAAAGATAAATCTTGATACCTGGAGTCTAGATGTCACTTAGCATTTTCTTATCACAACAAGAGGCAACATGAAAATTGCACAAGTATGGATTATACAACTAGTGACCATGTACGAAATATCAATTGAAAAACACCAATTGATACAATTTGATAGATAAGCAGATCACTAATAGCATATTACACAATGTTCTCCTCAAGTTTAGTGCACACATATATATGAATTCAATTGATATCTATTGAGAGTACTTATTTGCAACTTAAAGTACCATTGGCATAAAAGGAGTATCAATTGAACATAATCATGCAACATAAGAAACATGTGCACTATTTAATCAATTAAGTTCTAGACAGGAGAATCTATAAGCTATGCTACTTCAGATATTTGTAATCCAAAAAGATGTGATACATATTTACCAATTTTAGATGAAGTTGGTGTAGCATATACAAGAGAAACTCATTCTCTTATGAAATGTATAGAAGATACATTTATTGGAGCAAAGAATCTTTGATACCCATCAAAATTTGCAGTGGAAGCGATTGTCTTTGCTTGAAGATTCCTTTCTAATTTGAGACTACACACATAATAGACTTGAAAATGAAGTTAGTCTCAAAGATTCAAATTATAGACTATTCTCCCCCTAAATGTGTGCATACAAGTGATGAATACTTGTTTAGCTTATGCACTTGGACTTGTGAGGCCAGGGGATTAAGTTCTACAATTTGAACCTTGGTACAAATAAAGTATGAAAATATGAAATTGCACCAATTGAAGGAATTACTCATAATCAAAAGGTATACTAATAGACATGATATGCAATATTTTAAGCCAAGATCCTTAAGAAGTTAGCATGTTTGACTCATACCTCACTAAGATGACTTAAGACAAACTTATGACATCACCACAAGAGGTATTAATCAAATATCTAGAGATTCTTTAATCATCACCACAAGTGCAACCTTATGGCGTGACTTAAGATATTGCATATACATGCACACACTAGCATGTAAGAGCCTAGATACACAATTGTAATACAATAGTTCATGGAGTGACACACCTTTGTTCTACGCCACATGGTCTCCATTATAATCATGAATTTCCATCTTAGCTTTCGATGGGCTTGACATTTCAAAGAGAAACTTATCCTCTTCAAACAATTAAGAGAAATTCTTCATTTCTATGGAACCATTCATCCTCATTTGATGTTCTCCAAGGTGTGAGACTACACAACATGAACTTGAAAGAATTCATTAGTCTCACAAGATATAGGTTAAACTCTCCCTCAATTTGTGCATGCAAGAGTACACAAAGTACACTTATGCACATTAACAATACGAGGTTAAAGGAGATGTTTGCACTATATCTTGGTTTAACATAACAAGCTTTACATAGATGATGAAAATTAAACCAATTAAAAGTTTAAGAACTAAAAGTATATCAATTGAAATCTTGGAGGGTAAAGCATGCTAATATGAACCTCAACCTCATAATGAAGGATATCATATAAATATGTCACTACATCTTCATTATTTGGTTGACAAAAAATATAACTCCCTTCTTGATTCACTGTGATCTCTTTTCTCTTTGTGATTTCATCCAACCAAGTGATCTTGAACTTCATTCATTTTTTGTAGATTTTGAATCCATCTTGAAAGTTCTTGGAAGGACCTCGTTGTAACACTTAGAAAAGAGAGCATTAAAAACACAAGAGAGGGTTTCACAAATGATGATCCTTATATGTGGATGGCAAATGAATCATCATTATTGAAACCCAAAAGGATAGACTAAATTCCTTTAAATTAGTGCACACATATAGTTGATGTCAAAGTTATATGCACTATTGAACATTTTATAATGCAAGGAATTTAACCTATACTATGGTACATTCCACTAAGGATAGAATACTAAAACAACTGAAGGAGAGGAAGTTTTCATACCTTGGCCTCTTATCAACTTCTTCTTACTTTAGTTGAATAGTATCCTTTAAGCTTGTGATTTATCCAATTTAAAATTAAGCACCATCTCTCAACATAGATTTTCTATGGATAAACTCAACACAAGAGATGGAATTAGTAGCACAAGCACTAGTTTCTTATTTAGCAACCCTTTATATGTGAAAGTCAAACGAGTTGCTAAAATAGAGAAACCTCATAATATGGACTAAATTTCCCTTGAACCCTCATGCATAATATATTTTGAATGACATGGATAATATGCATGGTTGTTCAATGAAGTTTAAAAGGGCTGACTTAATCCATATTATGATAAGTGTCTAATATAGAAGAATCAAATCCAAATTAACTAGATAGAGAATACGTCACATAATTTTGGATTGTTGACCATATGATAATATTCATTCATCTTCCAATTGGACCTTTATTTCATAGTCAACAACTGATGTATATCCTCAAGTGCTTCTTTTCTCTTAGTGGCTACACAAGTCACAAAAGAGATAAGATTTGAAAATAATATGCACTTGAGATTCAGTTGTTACCACCCTTGCTACTATCTCCAAATATGATTTATACATTCATTATTGAGCACCCAACTTGATCCATTGAAGGAGTGATCCTGCAAAACAAGTTTAAGCTTCGTATCTTGGTACCCAATTTGAATTGGGTCCTTTGAGATTAGTAGTAAGAGCCTTGGGTACCCACACATTTCTTATTGTGGCCTTTCTCTTTGTGTAGGCACCAACATATACTTAACAACCATCTTACATGGTTTCAAGTCAATATTTAATCACATAGATAAAAACTAGAGTTAAGAATAGGAGCCTTTTCTCCTTTTATTAATACATCATTGTGTTGCCTTCTTGATGATGAACCTACCTTGACTTTGGGTGCACCTAGCTTATCAAGGTTAGTCGCACAAGCATTCATATCATAAAGACAAGTTATGCATGGAATTTACAACTTAGTGATCCAATTCAATGTGAAGCATATGGATATCGATTGAAGTAGATTTCTAAGATATCAAAATATGGGTTTCCAAAATTTAGAGAGTATGGATCACTAATTGTACCTTTTACAGTTTAAAAATTATATCCATGTTAGTGCATATGTATGTCATAAATATCAACAAAAAAGGATTCTTATGCACTTTTAGATTTAACGATAAGGGAATTTTAAACTGCATCAAGAGTGCTATTTAGAAAACAAATATTACAATCCATATGAATGAGATACAAATTTACCATTTTGGATTGTCTTAGTATAGCTTACTCAAGTGAAACTTATTCTCTATGACACAAGATATATAATGTTCTCCCACTAGATATGTGCATCAAGTATTTGAATGACTTGCCACATGCACTTTCAATTCAGTTAAGAGTCTCATGAGGAGTATATTACATATCATGGTCAAGGCATGACAAATTTGCAATGAATTAACTTATGCCTAAGAATACTTACCACCATATAGAATGTACCATTTATTATACCAATTTGACAGATCTTACTATCTGTGGTGGTGTCACCTTAGTATTCTTCTTTTCATCATTTGTGGAGACTTCCTTCTTTGTTATCTCTTTTCCTTTTAAAACTAGTCGATAAAACACTTTGAAAAGAGGTATTAGTAGTACAAGAAAGTATTTAATGAATGATGATATCTATATATGAATGGCAAACAAATCATCATTTATGAGGCGTAAAGGCATAAATTAAATTCCTTTTAAGTTAATGCACATGGAGCAGTGAATTCACAATATGCATTAATTTACAAATTTAAGCCAAAAGGAATTTAACCTTCATATTGACATTCCTTTCCATAGAATATATTATTACCAATTGAAAGAATGCCACTTGGAAGGAACTACTATTGATCAACTACCAATTGAAGCAATTTGTTCCATACCTTTGCCTTGAACATTCCTAATCTTCCTTTTAGGTGAAGATTAACCTTTAAAGCTTGTGATTTTACCAATTGAAAGAGCACAATCTCTACTTATGAATTTCCATTAAATATCTTAAAAGAGATTGTATTAGTAACACAAGCAATAGTTTCCTATTTAGCAACCTCTAGTATATGAATGACAAGAAGGTTACTAAAACAAGGAAACCTCATGATATGAACTAAATTACCCTTACAAGCATCATGCATAACATCAATTGTAAAAAAGATGAAAGTAGCATGATTATTTAATTAAGTTTACATGGCAAGTTTAATTCATAGCATGGTGAGTGATTAATGAAGAAGACTCAAAACCAATTTAAACAAGAATGAATACATCACATAGTATTGGTTCGATCTTCTTTGAATGTTGAATGGCACACTCCATTTGGGAAACACATTCTCATGTTGTGAGACTACATAAATCACTTAAATAAAAACATTAGTCTCACAACTCTAGTCATATAGAGAATTTCCCTTTTGGTAAGTGCTTTAAGAATTTGAATTTCTTACTTAGCACTCTATTCATTTAAGAACATGGTATAATACTCTTTATGTCTAGATTATGGCAATAATACGATGATTAATTTGAAATATGCCATAAGATACATACAATCAATTTAAAGCATGTAGATTGTCACAATATAAAAATATGAACTTGCAATCTACCGTATAATTAGATCCTTTCCAAAGCAAGGTAAAATCTTTTAAGTTCATTCTCAAGTGCTTCATTTTTCCTATGTGGCTACAAAAGACACAAAGGAATATACCAATTAAAAGCAATGTGCACTTAAGAATTAATTGTTACCATCCTTTGGATATCACTTGGTTGTAGGCCTTTTGCTTGATTCCCACAAAGGTTAATCCTTATTCCCTACAACACAAGTTCTTGCTAGAGATAAATATGAAGTTAGTGATATAACAACTCAATTCATCTTTGGGTCAATCTTAAAGGATATACAATGTAAGATTGATAGCTTGAGATAAGAATTGAGTTAAACCGCTCAAGCACCCCAAAGCTTCATATCATCTGTGGGTACCTGCAAAACTTATTAAGTACATTTTGGTACCCATTTTTGGATGGGTCCACCATGGTTAGCTAGCAAGTACTTAGGCACCCAAATGGCCTTTGTGCTAGTTTTAGGTGAACTAATTACCTTTCTAGCACAAATGTCATTTTTGGGTCTCCTAAGCGAATATGAATGAATTGACATGGTAGGCTTAGGATACTTACTCATGGGACAATCCTTGCATAGGTGTCCCTTTCTTCGGCAAGTGTAGCAAATCTGATTTTTAATTTTGCAAGACTCCTTCTTGCCTTGCTTCTTGTTTGCTACATGGTTAGTGAGCCTCTTTCTTTCTAAAGTTAAGCCACTATCTTTTATGTAGGGACATGACTTAATCTCATGTCCCTTCTCATGACATTGATAACACTTTCTAGTGCATCTTCTCTTATTTGGAAGAGTGGCTTGTTTGTGTAGGATCTAGGACACCGGCTAGAGGGGGGGTGAATAGACGGTTTTGACTAAAAACAACTATACTAAATAAATTTAATCAATACAACAAGAGGAATAAATTATCTAGTGTCAATAAGTAAACAATGTATGAAAAACAACTACGGAGATTGAATACTTGAAGAACAATAAGCAAATCACTAATCAATTGCAAAGCAATAAGTAATGCTAGAAGGAATAGACACCTAGATTTATCCCGTGGTATCGGTGATTTGCCGATCACCCCTAATCCACGTTGAGGTGGACTTCAAGCTCTCACTTGCTCCTCTATCAAGACACGACTTGATCTTTGAGCCAAGTGGACAAGAAATCACTCAATACCTCGATTCCACTAATGTCACCTTTGCCGCTCCGGCGAGGTAGGCGCGAACCCCTCACAATCCACACCGCGGCTTCTCCACAATCTTCTTGGAGAGCTCGACGGAGACAATCACCCGATCCGTCTAGGAGGCGGCAACCTCCAAGAGTAACAAGCCAACGACGCTTGCTCGGTGTACCACCTAGTGCCTCAAGAATCACCAAATGATGCAAATGCACTAGGAACCCTCAATCTCTCACTAGAGTGCAATCTCAAGCAAAGAGTGTGAGAGAGTGAGTTGGAGGATCACAAATGAGCTCAATGTGTGCAAGGAATGGTCAAGAGAGCTCTCTCACACGAGCTGCCCTTCTATTTATAGCCCCCCATCTAAAACCAACCGTTATGTGCAAAAGGGGGCAATTCTGCGCACACGCGGACCGTCCGCGCCCTAGGCCCGGACGGTCTGCCGTACATCATAACGGCTATAATGACCGTTGAAACATGTCAGAGCTGACTCAAAAGGTGGGTCCGGACAGTCCGCCCTTCAAGGTCGGACCGTCCGCGACCTGGCAAGATCAAACACCCGAGCCTCGGATCAAACGGAGTTAACACACGCGGACCGTCCGGCTATAAATCCCGGACGGTCCGGGACCTGAGACTGTACTGTCCGGACTGGTCCCCCGGACAGTCCGTAGTACAAATCTATAAAAACACACAGTCCCTGTCCAAAACGATTTTGACACATGTGGACCGTCCGCACCTCACAGGCGGACCGTCCGCCTATAATTCAGGGACTGGCCCGAAGCCACCCTTCTTTGGACATGACTGCGGACGGTCCGGCCCTAAGGCCCGGACGGTCTGTAGTGCCATAGAACATAATGTCACTACAGAAGGTCAGACTTCGGACCCCTCTGGAGGATCGCGGACTGTCCGCCCCCAAGGGCCGGACAGTCCGCGCGACCATGACTTCGCACTTTTCAAACATGCTTTTGAAAGAACTTTCAACTCACGAAATGAGAAGCGCTGTTAGTCCTCATGCAAATGCAACTACTTGATGCTCTATGAGGCACTAAGTTTTACACAGATCTGAGTCATTGACCCCTCTTAATAGTACGGCTATCTAGCCTACCAATCCGGTCAGGTATCTTCTCTAAACTCCTCAAGACCGGCAAAAGTAAAACCTATATTATACCTTTTCCTTCATCTGATCCACAACCAATGCGTATGACTTTTCAACATTTCCTATTATATGTGGTCCAACCCTGCATTCTTATTTCTCCAAGAATCGTTAGTCCACAAGTAGCTGTCATTAATTACCAAAACATTACCAAAGGGGCCTAGATGATTCACAATCTCCCCCTTTTTGGTAATTGATGACAACACCACATAGTATATTAAAGAGAAGTTTAGTTTCTCCAAATCTCTCTCATACCTAAGGTATAAGATAGATCTTGGAGATGAGTTTCATAGGACTTATCTTGATTTGAAGTTCTGTCCGAGAGATAGATAAATCCCAATAAGAAACTCAGTATGTAAGAAAGGCTCCCCCTAAGTGTGTGCAGGATTGTTTGAAGTTGAAGATATAACACACATAATATATTGGAGCTTGATGGAGACTTTCCTACAATCATGGTTATCGAGGCATACAAGATATGATCCATAGAGTGAGCGCAGCAATTATAATCACACCTCGATTAACCACACACAGAGTAATTTGAACTAAAACATAGTTCATCCCACAGAATATTACAGATAATAGTCCACAGACATACGACATAGAGTTAACAGATCAAACCAGTTCCAAATGCGTAAGACATAAACTAATGCAAGCGTCATGAAAAGGGAAAATGCATATGCATGGTCTTAATGTCCACATAACCACCAACTCCCCCTGAAGGAGACACCAGACAACTTCAACTTCTCTTCCACTTCTCTCCCCCTTTGGCATCAATTTCCACAAAGGAGAAGCCTCACTGATCACTCGGTGGAGGATGCATGTTGTAATAGTGTGTGCTGAAGGTGTCGAACAGGGAGGAGAACTGGCTAAAATCCTGCTGGAGCTGCTGCTGCCTCTGACTGATATCATGCATGTTGTCATTTGTAGAAAGATTGTCAAATTGACTGGAGAGAGCACCCATGTTATCTTGAAAACTTTGTTGCATATTATTCAGCCTTGACATGATGGGATCAGTGACATTAGTGTGAATTTGATCACGAAACTCAGAAAATTCAGAGTTGAGTGCATCCCAGTTACTGTCAAAGCGAGACTGCATGTCATCGAGGCGGTGATCCACATGTGACATCAACCCCTCAAAGCGAGTATCAATATGAGTTTCCAGCCCTTGCTGCATATTTTGAAAATAAGGATCAAAATATCCTGGAGCAGGCTCCCAATAGTGCTGAGGCTGAGGAGGAGGTGGAGGAGGAGGCATCTGCTGTCCCTCAACATTAGGAGCTGCTCCACCCTCATAGCCAGGGTCTTCCTCATCATCTGGAAAGGGAGTGAGTGGCCTGGTGAGAAACCCTATCTCATTCTTGAAAATAATGCCATAGTCCAATAAGGTTTGTTTCATCCATAATAGTTGAGCACAACAATTTCCGGCCGATATATATTCCGCCTCGGCGGTAGATAGAGCAACCGAATTTTGTTTATTAGAAGACCATGAAACAAGAGATCTACCAAGAAATTGACAACACCCGGAGGTGCTTTTTCTATCAACTTTGCACCCCGCATAGTCCGAATCCGAATATCCAATTAATTCAATTTGAGCACCTTTGGGATACCATAGACCAATATTGGGAGTATACTTCAAATATCTTAGAATTCTTTTAGCGGCCTTCAAGTGAACCTCTCTAGGAGAAGCTTGAAATCGAGCACACATGCATACACTAAACATAACATCGGGCCTAGATGCGGTAATATAAAGCAAACTACCAATTATTGAACGATAAAGTTTTTGATCAACCATAGTGCCTCCTTCATCTAAGTCTAGATGACCATTTGTTGCCATTGGAGTCTTGATAGGCTTAGCATTTTCTAAACCAAACTTCTTGAGCATGTCCTTCAAATATTTTGATTGACTTATAAAAATTCCATCTTTCAATTGTTTGATTTGAAGGCCAAGAAAGAAGCTCAATTCTCCTATCATAGACATTTCAAATTCTTTTGACATCATTTTTCCGAACTCCTCACAAAATAATTCATTAGTAGATCCAAAAATAATATCATCAACGTAGATTTGACAAACAAATAAGTCTTTGCCAATTCTTTTAGTGAATAGAGTAGTGTCAACCTTCCCAATTTTGAAGTCTTTGGAAAGCAAGAAATCCCTAAGCCTTTCATACCAAGCGCGTGGAGCTTGCTTAAGCCCATAGAGAGCTTTAGAAAGCTTGAACACATGATTAGGTCTTTTGGGGTCCTCAAAACCGGGAGGTTGTTCAACATACACTAGTTCACTAATCTTACCATTTAGGAAGGCACTCTTTACATCCATTTGGTAGAGCTTGATATTATGTGCACAAGCATAAGCAAGTAGAATCCGGATTGCTTCTAATCTTGCTACGGGAGCAAATGTCTCTCCAAAATCCAATCCTTCAATTTGAGTATATCCTTGTGCAACTAATCTTGCCTTGTTTCTTACTACCACACCATCTTCATTGTGCTTGTTGCGAAACACCCATTTTGTACCAATAACATTGGGGTTCTTTGGTCTCTCAACAAGCTCCCAAACTTCATTTCGAGCGAAGTTATTTAATTCTTCATGCATTGCATTCACCCAATCAACATCAAGTAGAGCTTCATCTACACGGTTAGGTTCCATACAAGATACAAAAGAGAAATGTTCACAAAACGAAGCTATGCGAGAGCGAGTTTGAACACCCTTACTAATATCACCCACAATTTGATCAACCGGGTGATCCTTCACAATGGAATGATGAATTCTTGATACCGTTTGATAATTGCTTGTTGAAGCATTGGGAGGAACCGAAGGTCTTGAAGTACCTTGATCATGAGTATCCATGGTTTCATTAAGTTGTTGGCCTTGGTGATCTTCCTCATTTATAGTTGAGGATGAAGGAATGACAACCACACTATCTTCATCATCATCTTCCTTTGGTTTTATTTCACCAATGGCCATTGATTTCATTGCATTTATCAATTGAGTCCCCCCAACATCATCGAGATTATCACTCTCATCTTGAGACCCATTTGTTTCATCGAACTCAACATCATATGCTTCCTCAATAATACCATGAGTTTTGTTGAAGACTCTATAAGCCTTACTATTTGATGAATATCCAAGAAGAAAACCCTCATCACATTTCTTCTCAAATTTAGAAAGCCGGCTCCCCTTTCTCAAAATATAACATTTGCAACCGAATACCCTAAAATATGAGATATTTGGCTTTCTACCAATGAGCAATTCATATGGAGTTTTCTTCAAGAGCTTGTGACAATATAGTCTATTTGATGAACGACAAGCGGTATTTATTGCCTCGGCCCAATAAGAATCTGATATATTATATTCCGCTAACATAGACCTTGCCATATCAATAAGAGTTCTATTCTTTCTTTCAACAATACCATTTTGTTCCGGGGTATATTTGGAAGAGAATTCATGTTTGATACCCTTGTCATCACAATATTGATCAATTCTTGCATTTTTGAATTCCGACCCATTATCACTTCTAACCTTTTTGATGTCGAAATCAAATTGATTTTGAACCAATATAGCAAATGACTTGAATGTTTCAAACACGTTGGATTTGTCTCGTAGAAAATAAACCCAAGTAAATCTTGAATAGTCATCCACAATCACAAGACAATAAGAATTACCACCAATACTTACAAAAGATGTGGGCCCAAATAAATCCATGTGAAGTAATTCCAAAGGTCGATGAGTGGACATTTGACTTTTATTTGGATGAGTGTTTGCCACTTGCTTACCGGCTTGACAAGAGCTACACAATTTGTTCTTTTCAAACTTCACATCTTTTAAACCTCGAACTAAGTCATGCTTGGTTAACCAATTGAGTTGCTTCATCCCAACATGACCAAGTCTTCTATGCCATAACCAACCTAGTGAAGCTTTTGAAAATAGGCAAGTTGTGAGCTTTGCCTCATTAGATGAGAAATCAACAAGATAAAGATTTTCATGTCTAAAACCTTTAAACTTAAGATTGCTACCATCAACACTAGAGATAATAACATCTTCAACCGTGAAATTGCAACAAAATCCTAAATCACATAATTGAGCTACGGAAAGTAGATTAAAATTCAAAGACTCAACCAATAGCACATTTGATATAGAATGATCATTTGAGATAGCAATTTTACCCAAACCTTTAACCTTTCCTTTACGATTATCTCCAAATGTGATACTATCATAATTTGAGCAATCTTCCTCACTCATTTGGGTAAACATTTTCATATCCCCGGTCATGTGTTGAGTACATCCACTATCCAACACCCAATGATTCCCTCCCGCCTTGTAGTTTACCTACAAAAGGAAATCAATCTCTTTTAGGTACCCAAACTTGCTTGGGTCCTTGGAAGTTAGTGACCAAGGTCTTTGGTACCCAAATAGCTTTCTTTTTATTTCCAACAATCGAAGTACCAACAAATTTAGCATGAACACCTTTTGCATTATGAGAAAGAACATAACAATGCTCAAAACAAGTGGAGGATACATTTTTGAACTTGGGACAATTTTTCTTAACATGTCCCTTTTTGTGACACTTGTGACACACTTTGTCACATTCTTTCACAAACAATGTCTTTTGCTTTACAAAAGCATTCTTTCCTTTCTTGGGAACATATCCAAGACCTTCACGGTTAAGAGAGCATCGTTGACTTCCCAATATGAAATCCAATTTAGTCTTACCACCATATGCATTTTCTAGGTCATGAGTTAGAATATTTATTCTATCTACTAACACTTCATTCTCAACAATAATTTTTTATTCATCAAGAGCAATGTTATCATTGAGAGAAATTTTGCATTTATCACAAATAGAGTTAGTAGGTAGTGGTTCACTTGTAAGACTATCAAGTAAGTCACAAGTGACTCCAACATCCTTAGTGACCACCTCAACTTCATGCACAATAGATGATTTTTGAGCATCCGCAAGCTTCTCACAATTTTCCTTGAGGTCATTGTGAGAGGTCTTGAGCTCCTCAAAAGACACTTGGAGGTTTTTATACAATTCCTTCAAGGTCTTAAATTTTTCTTTTTCTTTGTGCATGTAGTCATCGGCCTCACCTAACATTCTAACAAGATCATCATATGAATAGCCATCATCATCAACATCATCGATATCATCATCATCTTTTATATCATTTAAATCGGTGATGATTTTTACCTTAGCATCTCCCTTTGCCATGAGACAATGGGGGGATAAGAAGAGTGAGGGAGCTTCCTTGATGGCAATTCCGGCATTAAGCTTGGATGAGGTATCATCATCATCATCATCCGAGCTATCATCCGAGTCCCATTCAACTAAGTAGGCTTTGCCATCTTTCTTCTTGTTATAGTATTTCTTTTTCTTCTTGTCACTTTCATCTTTCCCCTTCTTCTTCTTGCTTGGGCAATTCATGGCAATGTGACCGGGTTCCCCACACTCAAAACATTTTCTATCATTGAAAGCATTTCTTCTAGATGTTTGACCTCTTCTAGGTTGACCTCTTTTCATCTTCATGAATTTATTGAATTTCCTTACAAATAAAGCCATGTCACCATCACTCTCACTTTCATTTTCTTCATCATTGCTATCTTCTTTTTCAATTGCCTTTGAGGCCTTGGCTTTGAGAGCAATAGATTCATTTTTCACCTTCTTTGCCAAACTTAAAGCATCGGCTTGTGACTTCTTAAATATATCTTGAGTGAGAATTTCTCCCAATACTTCGGTTGGAGAAGTTGTAGATAGATCACTCCTTACTAGCATTGTCACAATAGTCTCATATTTCTCCGGAAGTGATCTAAGGAACTTGTGTGTGAAATCCACATCCGGTACATTAAAACCAAGTCCTTTGAGTTCATTTACTATCTCATTCAACCGATTGAACATATCGGATACACTCTCATCTTCTTTCATAATAAATTGCTCAAACTTCCCTTTGCACACATATAGTTTGGCACTCTTCACAATTGTAGTTCCTTTATGAATTTCCATTAGTTTTATCCAAATCTCATGAGCGGTTGTGAGATTTTTGATACGATTGAACTCATTTATATCAAGAGCATCATAAAAGACATTCATGGCTTGATCATTTGTGAGGATATTCTCATTATCACTAACGGATGGTTCATCTTCCTTCAATACAACAAATCCATCCCTAACAATTGGCCAAATTTTTCCACCCATTGCTCTAAGATGCATTGACATTCTTATTTTCCAATAATCATAATTGTTTCCATCAAAGTGTGGTGGCTTCCCAATATGCACATTGTTGTTACTAGCCATTATGTCCCACTCCGGGATGATTAGATCCACAAACAATGGAGTCCTCGGCTCCGATACCACTTGTAGGATCTAGGACACCGGCTAGAGGGGGGGTGAATAGACGGTTTTGACTAAAAACAACTATACTAAATAAATTTAATCAATACAACAAGAGGAATAAATTATCTAGTGTCAATAAGTAAACAATGTATGAAAAACAACTACGGAGATTGAATACTTGAAGAACAATAAGCAAATCACTAATCAATTGCAAAGCAATAAGTAATGCTAGAAGGAATAGACACCTAGATTTATCCCGTGGTATCGGTGATTTGCCGATCACCCCTAATCCACGTTGAGGTGGACTTCAAGCTCTCACTTGCTCCTCTATCAAGACACGACTTGATCTTTGAGCCAAGTGGACAAGAAATCACTCAATACCTCGATTCCACTAATGTCACCTTTGCCGCTCCGGCGAGGTAGGCGCGAACCCCTCACAATCCACACCGCGGCTTCTCCACAATCTTCTTGGAGAGCTCGACGGAGACAATCACCCGAGCCGTCTAGGAGGCGGCAACCTCCAAGAGTAACAAGCCAACGACGCTTGCTCGGTGTACCACCTAGTGCCTCAAGAATCACCAAATGATGCAAATGCACTAGGAACCCTCAATCTCTCACTAGAGTGCAATCTCAAGCAAAGAGTGTGAGAGAGTGAGTTGGAGGATCACAAATGAGCTCAATGTGTGCAAGGAATGGTCAAGAGAGCTCTCTCACACGAGCTGCCCTTCTATTTATAGCCCCCATCTAAAACCAACCGTTATGTGCAAAAGGGGGCAATTCTGCGCACACGCGGACCGTCCGCGCCCTAGGCCCGGACGGTCCGCCGTACATCATAACGACTATAATGACCGTTGAAACATGTCAGAGCTGACTCAAAAGGTGGGTCCGGACAGTCCGCCCTTCAAGGCCGGACCGTCCGCGACCTGGCAAGTTCAAACACCCGAGCCTCGGATCAAACGGAGTTAACGCACGCGGACCGTCCGGCTATAAATCCCGGACGGTCCGGGACCTGAGACTGTACTGTCCGGACTGGTCCCCCGGACAGTCCGTAGTACAAATCTATAAAAACACACAGTCCCTGTCCAAAACGATTTTGACACATGCGGACCGTCCGCACCTCACAGGCGGACCGTCCGCCTATAATTCAGGGACTGGCCCGAAGCCACCCTTCTTTGGACATGACTGCGGACGGTCCGGCCCTAAGGCCCGGACGGTCCGTAGTGCCATAGAACATAATGTCACTACAGAAGGTCAGACTTCGGACCCCTCTGGAGGATCGCGGACTGTCCGCCCCCAAGGGCCGGACAGTCCGCGCGACCATGACTTCGCACTTTTCAAACATGCTTTTGAAAGAACTTTCAACTCAGGAAATGAGAAGCGTTGTTAGTCCTCATGCAAATGCAACTACTTGATGCTCTATGAGGCACTAAGTTTTACACAGATCTGAGTCATTGACCCCTCTTAATAGTACGGCTATCTAGCCTACCAATCCGGTCAGGTATCTTCTCTAAACTCCTCAAGACCGGCAAAAGTAAAACCTATATTATACCTTTTCCTTCATCTGATCCACAACCAATGCGTATGACTTTTCAACATTTCCTGTTATATGTGGTCCAACCATGTATTCTTATTTCTCCAAGAATCGTTAGTCCACAAGTAGCTGTCATTAATTACCAAAACATTACCAAAGGGGCCTAGATGATTCACAGTTTGTTACCTTGTGTGGAGCATGTGGAGACGTGGTTGAGGCACTTGTCATGAGCTTTGGATTTCTTATCTTGATGTTTGCTCATGACTTTCTTGGAAAGCTTGGTATTCTTTTGAAGGGGTTTTGTGCATGCTATGGTTGTCCCCTTCTTAAGCTTTTTCACCATATTATCACAGTTATCTTGAGAAGGTTGAGCATGACACTTTCCCTTCAAAAGAGTTAAGCTCCTTCTTAACTTTCCAACTTCTTCCTTGAGCTCTTTATTTTCTTGTGTGATAGAAATATCACCAATTCCTGAAATTTCTAGCTCAATGGAAGATTGGCTTTCTTGAGAGCAACATTTGTTAGCACATGATAATATAGTTTCTACTTGAGTACATGTGCATGTGTGAGGTTGGTATGATTTCAAATTAGTTAACACAACCTCATGAGCCATTTCTAACATGATATGTGAATCCATAAATTTATTATGAGAGCACACAAGCATATCATGTTTTTCTTGCAAAGCTAGATTTTCAATATTTAGCCTTTCTATCGTGTTCTTGAGCATAGTATTTTCTTTTTCTAATTGAGCAACGCAAGATAAAGCATTTGAAGTACTAGTTTGCTCAATTGAAATCTTTTCATACCTTTGGACCAAATCATCATGAGAGCACTTTAGCTTCTCATGCTCTTTGGTCAACTTCTCCAAGTCTTTGATTTTTTCGATGAGGATATCTTCTTGCTTATGAAGCATTTCCTTTTGTTCTTCCGCTCTTTTCATGAGTTTGAGCAAGCTCATCCGGTTCTTCTTACTTAGTTGAGTGAAGAATTTTTGAAGATCATCCTCATCTTCACTATCACTTTCATGCTCCTCCTCATCCTCACTTTCGCTTTCACTGTCACTCTCATTAGCAACAAAGCACATATGAGAAGTGGATTTGAAAGACGAACCTTGTGAAGAGGTGGATTCGTCGTTTGGTCTCCATCGATCATTTTCTTCTTCTTCAATAATGTTCTTCGCCTCATCTTCCTTCATTTTGAGGAACATCCTTTCGACGATTCTCATGGCAAGGTCTATTGCCCTAGGGTCAACATCTGCACCAAAAGATGAAGTCGAGGCAACCTCAACTTTTTCAAGCTTAGAAGCACTTTCATTTCTTAGTCCCCCCGACATGATCTTTCCTCACGCGGTTAAGCGTTAGAACGAGGATTAGGCTTTGATACCAATTGAAAGTTGCCTAGAGGGGGGGTGAATAGGCAAGTTAAAACTTTTTCAACAAAAACTAGAAGCAAACTGGGTAAAACTGAATTGATCTCGAAATTCACCCAGTTAACTTTGGAAATGAGATGTTCTAAATGATCCACAGGGTTCAAAGTAGTAGATCTGAGAAGGGCACTTCTCAAAATCCACACACCAAAAAGATATAAACAATCTTCCACGGAATGGTGAGAGAACAAAGAACATGAACAAACACAATGAGCAAGAACACAAGAGACACAAGATTTATCCCGAGGTTCGGTCACACCACAAAAGGTGCCCTACTTCCTCGTTGAGGCGCCCACAAAGAGCCGGGTCTCTTTCAACCCTAATCCTCCCTTTGCCGACCACAAAGGTCAAGCCCACACAATAATCTTTGCTCAAACGAGCGGGTAATACAAACTTTCTTGTGGTCTTCCACAAGATTTGGAGACTCACAAGAGACACCTAGTCGTCTAGGAGCTAGAAGCTCCAAGAGTAATGAATCCACAAAGAACTCGATGTAGTACCAAAGCTCGAATGAAGAAGAAGAGCAAGAGAGATTTAGAGATGAAGCACAAAACCGCAGCTCTCAAGCTCACTCAAAGATTTCTCTCCAAAGGTTTGAAATGGGAGAGGCAAGAGATGTGTGAGAGAGAGAGGGAGGTGTTTCTTGGGTTAGAAATGGAGTTCAAATCGTGCTCCCTGCTGTGGGGTGAGAGGTAGGAGTGAGTATATATAGTGGGAGTTCAAAACTAGCCGTTAGGGCCGATTTTTCTGTTTGAGACCGGTTGAACCGCCCCTGGCAGGTCAGGCAGACTGTCTGCCAGTCTGACTGTCAGACTGACTGGCAGACTGACCTGCAGGCTGACCAGGGTTGACCAGACCGGTTGAACCGCCCAGGGGGGGCGGTTGAACCGCCCCTGACAGCTCAGGCGACCTGTTTGCCAGTCTGACTGGCAGACTGCAGATCAGAGGTCAGAGGGGTCAGAGACCAGCTGAACTGCCCCTCAGGACCAGTTCAACCGGTCTTGACCAGTGAGTTTAGGAGAGAAAACCCCAGCTCAACTGCCCGGAGGCAAGTTCAGCTGGTGTATGGTCAAAGAGGTTCACAGCTGAAGTTGAGTTCAGCTGAAGTTGAGAAAGCTCAACTCAGCTGAAGTCCAGCTCAGCTGAAAAGCTCAGCTGCAGCTGAAGAAGCTCAACTCAGCTGAAGTTCAGCTCAGCTGAAAAGCTCAGCTGCAGTTGAAGAAGTTCAGCTGCTTTTCAGCAAGAACACTCTAGGTTTCTCAAACCTAACCATGGTCAACCATAGAATGTTAAAGAGATTTTTGCTTTTCAAAAATAGCTTTTGAATAGAGAGGTTTGAGCTTTGGCAAACACCAACCTTCTTTTTGGATCCCCCTTTTATAGTACGACGATTCCTATACTCAAGTTAAATAAAATATAATGAAGTAAACTCCTTGAGTCATTGGTGTCTCATGTGTGATTTCTCCATGGCATTGCTTCATAAGGATCACAAACATCTTTGTCTCACCTTTTGAAGCAAACACAAATCAAACCCTGTGACTTGTACCATATCACTTTATATGAGTTCAAATCATGGCTTCAAGTCACCTTACTGATGCATCAACATGTTATAACTCTTCATAGCTGATTGGTTCATCGACTTAGTGCAAGTACTCTCTTCTTCACCTTAGCCATGGTACCTCGGTCTACAAGCCGTCGCTTGGCCTTCACCTTCGCCTAGTTCCTCGAAGCCCTTTCCTTGCTATCTTCACCCTATCAAACCATTCCTGAGTCACATCATATTGAGCATCCATTGAGAGAATCATTTCTTCAGTATTGTGAACCTTGCTTGAATGTCATCTAGATATAACTGCTAAGATCAATCAAGCTCTAGTTTGATTCTCATAGAAGCATATATGGACTGATAGTAATATGGTCAAGCCAATTCACGATTCCTCATATCTTATTCACTTTGGCTTGACCAATCCTCTTAATCACTTCATCCTCTGTTCTGATCATATGTATGTAGGAATTTCTCAGGTCTTGTCCATATATATTCAAACCAATACAGAGACCATATTATATCCATTTGCATTGTCTCATTGGTTATTTGACCTCGTGTTGAACCTTTGTTCACTGATCATTATACACTATTCAAGTATGTTCATCATACTGAATTTCATGTTCAACACTTAGCAAACTCGTTAGACCTTTAAATGTGTTGTTATCCAAATCACCAAAACTCACAAAAGGGATGAATGCACTTTCATTTAGACTTAGAGCAATATCGCAAGTGAAGAATTGGAACGAAGAAGACATACAAATTTCAATAATGTAAATGGCACAAGAGACACTGTGATTTTTATCTTGCGGTTTGGTCAAGCGTAATATGCATGCCTACTCTACGAAATGGCGTCCCAATGGACGAGGGTTGCACTCAACCTCTCTCAAGTGATCCAAAGATCAAACTTGAGTACCACAGTTGTCTTCCTTATATCAATATCCCAGTTGTGAGAAATCTCCACAAAATTGGGGTCTCTCGCGCCATACAAAATTGACCAAAATCAAATCCATAGTAAGGAGGGGAGTAGAAATGCACACAGGAGCACAATTGTAGCAACACCACGTACACAAGCAAAGAAGAGAGCACATGAATCAAAATGACAGAGTCACAGCTCAAAATGCGCTCAAATCTCTCTCCAACAAATCAAAAGTGTGGTCGCGGAGTCTCGTGGTTGTAGTATGCTCTTGTGATGCTTGGGTACTGCTCCATGGCGCCTAGGGTATCTTTTTATAGCCCCAAGGGACCTAGAAGCCATTGGAGCTTCATTTGGAAGCTCACGGCCATCCTTGTCTATGGGTGCACTGGACTATCCTGTGATGCACTAGACAGTGCACAATGCAACATTTAGAGGATCCCTGATTAGTCACTTTATTTTAGACGGGCACCAGACTGTTCAATGGGGACACCGGACTGTTCGGTGCTCCATCTGACTGTTGGATCTGGCTAACGTGGCTGATAGCCGTTGGCTGTCCTCACATCGGACTGTCCGGTAGATGGCACCGGACCGTCCGGTGATTTATAGCTTACGGGACCTAGTCGAACCTATGAGCAGACACTTTGGACGCACAGTCACTGGACTGTCCGGTGCACATCAGAATGTCCGATGCTGCATAGACCAACCCATCTTCTTCCTTTTCGTGCCAACTTTCTTTTGATTCTTTTGGTTCGACTTCAGATGCTCCCTAGCACTTAGACAAATATGATTAGCACCTAAACCAATTGGCTAAGTACTCAAAACAAACCTTTATCACTTTGATCCATAGAGGTTTGCAATATGCCCATTATCAAGCCCAAAAGTGCTTTTCTTATTTTCTTCAATTTGCTTCCCAAACACATGTGCTCGTGCCCATATGAGGAGTGTTAGTTCATAGTAATGTGTTAAACATTTAATCACCAAAACAACTAGAAATGTCCCAAGGGTACATTTCTCTTTCAATCTCCTCCTTTTTGATGATTTATGCCGACACACCAAAAGCAACTTAAAAAGCACTAAGATAACCAAATATGAGCCAACTTTTACAAATTGAAGTCAAGCCAAACACCAAAATGGTAAGTATATATAGGACTTGGCATATTTGGATCATTTTGCCACCACTTGGTTTATTTCGCAAAACAAATTCATTTTCTTACTTCTTAGCCAAAAACACTTTAGTTTTGCAAATCAAGACATTTTTCAAGACAAGTTTTGATCAAAAGACAAAAGCTCCCCCTTTTCATGTAAGAAAGATTCCTCCCCCACAAGAGAGTAGTTTCGCAATGAGAGAGCTCATCTTGCTGTTAAGAGGGTTTTGATGAAAAAAGACAAGTTCAAAACACAATAATTTTTGAAATTCTCTAGTGACGGTTGATCTAGTTCAAAACGGAGAAACTAGTGGCCTTAAACCTCATTGCCTCACCAAAAATTATGAATTAAAAGCAAGAAGGCAATGAACGCCAAGAGCAACTTGAACAAGGTACATTGATACGATTATGCAGTGGAAGCCTTTTATTTTGTCCAAGTCCATCATTTCCCTTTCAACCCACTTTTAAGACTACATCAAAATAACTTAAGTAAACATATTAGTCTTAAAGGGTCAAGTTGTAGCATATCCTCTCCCTAAACATATGCATCATTTGCACAAGGACTTGTGAGGTCCAAGGGGTGACATTCTACAACTTAAGCGCCAAAATAAGCAATAAAGACAATTAAGCTCAAAATAACCTGATCAAAGGCATAAAAGTACATGTATGCTATAGATCAATCCAAGTTTCGCGAATCTAAGACATTTAGCTCACTACGTAGCTTACAAAACATTTTCTCATCTAAAGACTTGGTGAAGATATCGACTAGCTGGTGATTGGTGCTAACATGGCAAACATTATCTCTCCTTTGCTGGTGGTCTCTTAGAAAGTGGTGTCGGATGTCTATGTGCTTAGTGCGGCTGTGTTCAACGGGATTATTCGCCAAGCGGATTGCACTCTCATTATCACATAGGAGTGGGATTTTTCTCAGATTATAGCCAAAGTTCCGGGGGATTTGCCTCATCTAAAGTAGTTGCACGCAACACTGACCTTCGGTAAATAAAATAAGCTTGAATGAAGAGACAAAGAAAATAGAAAAATAGGATGCTCAGTAGCATCGGATAGAAGTTTCACTGTTTTGAAGAAAGGGCTATAGAGATAGAGTATACCAGACACACAAGTGTTCACCGAACGTCGCACTAAATGGGCACTAGATACGACACTCAGAGATGCCTATATCATGTTAGAAAGATCCACAAGGAATCACACGTGTATGATGTACCACCAAATACTCCATCTAGCATGGTACTTAGAGAGGTTGCATAGCAACTTAAGAAGAGTTATAATGCACCGGGCGTGTCCAAGGTAACACTAGCCAAAGAACCGGATGTCCGTACTCAAACGATCAACAATAGCTAGCTAATGTGGACAATACTAGCATGTTTGGTGCCTGCACTAGAGTATTCGTACTCAACATAAGTTTATATCTTTATTATATTTAAGCTTTCACATTTTTATTGTGTTGCTTTGATCATGTGATTTACCTTCCTAGCTTAGTGATAGGTTGTGGACAAGTTTAGAAGTTAGGTTGGATATTTTTGTGGTAGAGATAACAATATGTAATCAAAACTTTAGTTACTAGTTTGATTTTTTGTATGTTTTGATTGGTAGAAAAATAGAGACTCTATATGAGAAAGATTTAGATTGTTTAATTTAATCTTCTCCTAGATGTCACTGTTCACTACAACTGAAAAATTCGATATGGAGGCTGGCAGCGTGGCGCCATGCTTTGATCATTCACGAGACTAGATAATATGAACCTCGATCAAGAGACTATTTATCTGGGATTATAATCTATCCAGATTATATAATCTAACTTATTTTAAACTAACACTTAGTCCAAATTAAGTAAGATTATATCATCTAAGTAGATTATAATCCCAAACATATTACCCCTAAGGTCCACAACACCAAGAAGTTGACTATGTCTAGTGGGAATGGTGTCTCTAGCAAACTAGCACTCGTGCTACCTCTGGATATAGGGGTGTATGAACGCACTAGAGTTAATAATTAGTGGCTAAATAATTAATATATGTGTAATTTTAGTAAATTAGTTAATAATTATCTAACTATTTATTAACTAGCTAATTCTACTAGCAATTTTTTAGCCAACTAATGATAAGCTCTAGTGCATTAAAACACGCCCTATGTTTACTCACTAGAATTGATATTTTTCATCTTTACGTCATTTACTCTCTCTGTCCTAAATTAGAATTTGTTTTAGGTTTTTAATAGATTCATACGATAATTAATGTATGTGTCTTATATATGTCTAGATCATCATCATCCATTTAAATACAGAAATAAAAACCAAAAGCTAAAATGAATCTTACTTGGAGACGGAGGGAGTTTCATATAAATATAATAAATACACGTGCACATATACGATATGTATAAACGTTTGCAATTTTTTTAGATTAATGTATGCCTGAAATTGTCTGAATATCTAACATCTATAGCTACCAACATCTGAACATTCGCCAACTTGGCTCTGCTAGAGTCGGCGTCGTGTTGTCGATAGGCCCAGGACCTCGTTGTGGGTTGAACGGCCATGTGTCCCAGAGAGCGCATTCACCATACGGAGAAAACAGATGTAAGGCACACGGCAGGACACAAAACGAGCCAGTACGCGCCGTGGGGTGTGATGGACACGGACCCAAAGCTGCAAGCCTTCAAGTCGTCGTCGAGGATCGTGGTGACCAGGGCGGCGACGCCGAGATCACTGACGTGGTCCGGAACCATGCGTCGTGCAAGGTTCTTTCACGCGCATCAACCAGGTCTCAATTATTGCACGGGGGCTACGAACAGTTTGTACATCATCATTGCCCCATCGTGATTCGTGAACGTCAAGGAACTCCGACTTGGACGCGTCCATGTGCGCCCGCCGCAGCATGGACACCGGCAGCTACAGTGCTACACCCCGTCGCCGTTCCTGGCACGGCGGCGCCCCTTGGGACTCTTCTCCGACGCGCTGCTTCAGTCGTTCGATGTGCTGTGCGTCCACGGTGAACTTCCAGCGGGTGAACCGCAGCCGGTCCTCTTGCAGAATCGGCGGCGTGATCGTACAAATACTGAGAAATCGATACTACCATCCCAGAGGCATGTTCGGCGCGTACTTTCTGAGGACGCTACGGGCGAGCTGCCGAGCTCCACGCCGCGAGGTAGGCTGCGATCGAAGGACGGAGGCGGCGGCTCAGGCAGCGCGTGCGCGTCCCCCCCTCGCACGCCGCTGCCCTCGCCTCCACAAACCGACCGCCCGTCGGCGACGCCGTGGTGCAGCGTGACACCGATCGAGGGCCATCCCGCCACCCCCGAGACGCGTGGCCTGCACGGCCGGCAGCGGCGCAGGCAGCTCGCCCATCTCCACCTCCGGAACGAGGCGCTCGAACGTCTGCACGTCGTGCTCCCCACCGCCGCCGAGGCGGCGGACGTCGGCCTTGGACTCCGCCGCCGCCACGAACCTGATGCCGTCGTCGTCGGAGGCGGAGCAGCGGATGGCGACGTCGCCGATGTGCGCGAGATGGACGAGCTTACCGACGAGCGGGGCGAAGGTGGCCACGGCCGCCGCGAGGGAGGAACGGAGTGACTGTTAGAAAGTTAGGCATTTTTAGTTTTAATTTAATCCAGAAAAACAGTGCGATATATGTGATGACATGTATGTGCATGTGTGTATAATTACTCGCATAAGTAGTAAACAGCAATGAAACATGCACAAATACGAAGAACAGAGTGTACCCAGCGGAGGGACCGATGCTCAAGGCATCAGTGGCTCCATTCACACGAGACATCTCGTGTGTTTGTTCGATGTAGCCGTACGAAGTCGGTGCAGGAAGATGTACGCTGTGCAGTTCCTCGAACGGTCGCCGGGAAGAAGAACAGCAGCACGCGTCAACTCGGGAAGGCGACGAACAGCAAGCTGTGAACGAAGCAGCTGGACAAACAGATCACGCGATGTTGTCCTACAGAACATCTTTAGAGGAACATACCTATATGGGTTAACTGCTAGTCACAGTTTATGAGATCTGGGTGGTTTCTAGATACCCATGAAAGGCTATGGAGTTTGACTTATATGCTCCAACCAGAGGGGATGCGTTCAGCAATCTAGTACTGGTAAAGAGTTTAGATGAAACTCATTCCACGCAAAACTGCCAATTCAAGGCCTAGTCCATTGTGTAGTTGTGGTCAAGTGTAGTCTAAGTTCTAGGTGGATGTTCAACTTAACAGTCTCCATCGAAACACCAGTATATCAAACGTTTGAGATGATGAGAGCTTTTTTGTGTGACTTAGCATTTGGTGGGGATTGTTGGATTAATGTGGGCTTGGCCCAAATTAATATTCAATAATAGTCAATGCTAATGACCCACTTTAATGCTATGGTGTACTAATTATTTAGTACCATATTGGAAGTTCAAAGGACAAATCAATCAACTTAAATAGGTGGACCATTGGTGCATCTATTGAGAAGTTGAGAAAAGGATGAAGGACTGCCACACGCGCGCGCGCGCGCGCCGCCGCCGCCGGCCGGGCCGGGCCGTGGCCGTGGCTCAGCAGTTAACCCATATAGGTATGTTCCTCTAAAGATGTTCTGTAGGACAACATCTTTGCTTCACAAAGCCACTAGGAACATATTAAGGTGTAAACACCAACCTACCTTACAGTAAGGAAAGATATGCATCTGAAATGAGCCTTATTAAGGGTCTTTCCTCTCAGTCTACCACTAGCTTGTTTCACCATTCTAATTCACGGGATCTCCGATCACATAGAACAGGTTACCACTATGATAAACTTTAGGTGGGTCTCATGCCCATCTCACTTGATGCACTATCTATCACACTACGTGATAGCCCCTTAGTAAATTGATCTGCCAGATTTTTAGACGTATGGACATAATCCAACGCTATTACTCCGGAGTTTCTCAATTTCCTGACAGATTTCAAACGCCTCTTTATGTGCCTTGTCGACTTCATATTATCCTTAGAACTGTTTATCTTAATTATCACAGTCTGATTATCACAGTTCATGGAAATAGCCGGCACAGGTTTTTCAACCACCGGTAAATCCATAAGGAGTTCACGAAGCCACTCAGCCTCAACTGAAGCGGTATCTAATGCTGTGAGTTCTGCTTCCATAGTCGACCTCGTTAAGATGGTCTGCTTGCAAGACTTCCATGAAACAGCACCACCTCCAAGTGAAAACACATATCCACTTGTGGCATATATCTCATCAGCATCAGATATCCAGTTTGCATCACAATAACCCTCCAGAACTGTTGGGTACCCGGTATAATGGATGCCTAAACTCATAGTACCCTTTAGATAGCGCAAAACTCTCTCAAGAGCACGTCAGTGATCATCTCCCGGATTTGAAACAAATCGACTAAGTTTGCTCACAGCAAATGAGATGTCAGGCCTCGTAGCGCTAGCTAAATACATGAGTGAACCAATTATTTGGGAATATCTCAATTGATCCCTAGCTATCCTTTGATTTTTCTTTAATAGCTTACTAGGATCATAAGGCGTTGGAGCAGGTTCACATTCGCTAAAACCAAAGCGACTCAAAACCTTTTCCACATAATGGGATTGCACAAGTGTGATCCCACCAATGCCTTCTCTCAGTAGCTTAATGTTAAGAATAACATCAGCTTCTCCCAAATCTTTCATTTCAAAATTATTAGACAGAAAGTCTTTTGTCTCTTTAATCACATCAAGACTCGTCCCCAAGATTAGAATGTCATCAACATATAGGCATAAAATTACTCCCTCGCCCCCACCATACCGATAGTATACACACTTGTCTGCTTCGTTCACAACAAAACCGGCAGATGTCAAAGTTCTATCGAACTTTTCATGCCATTGCTTAGGTGCTTGTTTTAGGCCATATAAAGATTTCAATAATTTACACACCATGCCTTCTTGACCGTTTGCTACAAACCCAGCTGGCTGCTCCATGTAAATTTCCTCATCTAGCTCTCCATTTAGGAATGCTGTCTTAACATCCATTTGATTGACGAGTAGACCATGAGAGGCAGCCAAAGAAAGTAGCACACGAATTGTGGTCAATCGAGCCACAGGTGAATAAGTATCAAAGAAATCCTCACCTTCCTTCTGTGAATAGCCTTTAATTACAAGCCTCGCCTTGTACCTTTCAATAGTACCATCAGGCCTAAGTTTTTTCTTGAACACCCATTTACTTCCAATGGGCTTACACCCATAAGGACGCTCAACTACCTCCCAAGTTGCATTAGACATAATAGAATCCATCTCACTCCTTATTGCTTCCTTCCAAAAGTCAGCATCAGGAGAGGAATATGCCTCTTCAATGGTACTTGGTGTGTCATCCACAAGATATACAATGTAATCATCACCAAAGGACTTTGCAATCCTTGGTCTCTTACTCTTTCGAGTTGATACATTGTCATTTTCCACATGATTATGTATATGGGATTCCTCAGTGTGTTCTACCAGAATAAAATGCTCATGGGGTATCGTTGGTTCATCATTAGACGTATCATGTGTAGCTTTCATGGGAAATTCGTCCTCAAAAAACGTAGCATCTCTGGACTCCATAATTGTACCAACCAACATGTCCGGTACTCCAGAGTTTATAATTAAAAACCTATATCCAATGCTGTGGAAAGCATACCCAAGGAAAACACAATCAACAGTTTTCGGTCCTAATTTGCGCTTCTTGTTAATTGGCACATTCACTTTAGCCAAACAACCCCAGGTGCGCAAATAGGAGATATTTAATTTCTTCTTTTCCCATTCCTCGAATGGTGTGATTTCTTTGTTCTTTGTGGGAACTTTATTCAGGACATGACACGCCGTCAAGATCGCCTCACCCCACCATTCCTTAGATAGCCCTGAAGTCTCTAACATGGCGTTAACCAAATCAGTTAGAGTACGGTTCTTTCTTTCAGCAACCCCATTGGATTGTGGTGAGTATGGCGGTGTCCTCTCATGAATAATACCATGTTCCACACAAAAATCAGAAAAATTACCCGAAAAATATTCTCCACCACGATCAGACCTTAACCGTTTAATTTTCCTCTCGAGTTGATTTTCAACTTCAGCTTTGTAGGTCTTAAAATAATGCAAAGCTTCATCTTTTGATTTTAAGAGATACACATAACAAAATCTAGTAGAGTCATCGATAAAAGTAATAAAATATCGCTTGCCTCCTTTAGTCAATATTCCGTTCATCTCACATAAATCGGAATGTATTAAGTCTAGTGGTGCCAAATTCCTCGCCTCCGCAGCCTTGTGAGGCTTGCGAGGTTGCTTAGATTGCACGCACACCTGGCACTTAGAACCTTTGACTAAATCAAATTTTGGGATTAAATTTAAATCTGCTAACCGCGAGACACAACCAAAATTGATATGACAAAGTCGTGAATGCTAAATATACGACTCATTCGAAACAACATTGTTCACAGACTTATTACACGCATCATGCAAAGATAAGCGGAACAAGCCTCCGCTGTCATAGCCTTTTCCAACAAACGTTCCATACTTAGACAGTATACATTTATTAGACTCAAAGACAATTTTGTAGCCATCTCGACACAATTGAGAGCCACTAACTAGATTCTTTTTGATGGAGGGGACATGCTGCACGTTCTTCAATAGCACCGTCTTTCCCGAAGTAAACTTCAGAATGACTGTACCAACACCAAGAACACGCGCATGTGATCCGTTCCCCATCAGCAAGGCTCCAGTCCCTTTGCACTGATAAGAAGAAAATAAAGAAATATCAGCACACACATGAATATTAGCACCGGTATCAGCCCACCACTCAGGGGATTGACACACTGAAAGAACAGTAGGTAAAAGATTACCATACCCCGATGTTCCTTCTGCAGTCTCGCTAACAACCATGTTTACTGTTTTCTTCTCTTGAGCTGGTTTTTTCTCTTGCTTAAATTTGCGGTCTGGACAAGCGCTTGCCCAATGATCAGTACTCCCGCAAACAAAGCAACCAGCTCCTTTGTTCTTCTTTTTGAACGAGGCTGCCTGCTTGGGCTTCGTGGCATTCTGTTGCTTGTTCTTCTTTTTATTATTATGTGATGCATTGGAGTTCTTCTTTTGTACCATATTGGCACTAGAAGTCTCAACTCCTTTTCCACGAGTGTCTTTTGCTCTCGCCCTCTCCTCAACATCAAGAGAACCAATAAGTTCAGCCACGCTAAACTCTTGTCTCTTATGTTTTAGAGTGGTACGTAGCAAAGTCCGTCCAAGAAGGTGGCAGTTTAGCGATAATACCGCCGGCCACGAACTTGTCAGGCAAGACACATGGGAATTGTTCGAGTTCTTTAGCCAGTGCCTGTATTTCATGAGCCTGTTCAACTACAGGACGGTTTTCCACCATCTTATAGTCAAATAGCTGCTCCATGATGTACAGCTCGCTACCAGCATCAGAAACACCAAACTTCTCATCTAATGCATCTCATAACTCTTTTGCAGATGTGCACGTTAGATAAGAATCAACATACTTGTTGGCAAGAGCGCCAATCACGACGCCTCGAAACAGGTTATCGGCAACGTCGAACATTCTCTCCTCTTCAGGAGTGAACTGTTCGGGTTTCCCCTGTGCGGCGTGATAGCAGTTCATTGCGGTCAACCACAGTATCATCTTACTACGCCATCTCTTGTAAAACGTCCCATCAAAAGGTTCACTTGGTTTTAACGCAGCAGCAAAACCACTAACAGAAAAATGCCTAATATCAGATTTTTGGATTGTTAGAAAGTTAGGCATTTTTAGTTTTAATTTAATCCAGAAAAACAGTGCGATATATGTGATGACATGTATGTGCATGTGTGTATAATTACTCGCATAAGTAGTAAACAGCAATGAAACATGCACAAATACGAAGAACAGAGTGTACCCAGCGGAGGGACCGATGCTCAAGGCATTAGTGGCTCCATTCACACGAGACATCTCGTGTGTTTGTTCGATGTAGCCGTACGAAGTCGGTGCAGGAAGATGTACGCTGTGCAGTCCCTCGAACGGTCGCCGGGAAGAAGAACAGCAGCACGCGTCAACTCGGGAAGGCGACGAACAGCAAGCTGTGAACGAAGCAGCTGGACAAACAGATCACGCGAGCAGTCGCGAAGACGCTCCCCAAAAATCTGATCGCCCGCACACCCGTGCAAGTGTATCTCTGCGGTCGGTGATTTCGGAGGCCTGCTCTCCCACTCTCTCTGTGCTCGCAGAAGATGGGACGGGAATGTGTTGTTTGCAATTCATGTGAGATAATTCGCGTCACTGGAAGAGCCCTCCCTCTCCATTCTTATAGGCAGTCAGAAGGAGAGAGAAGAACAACGGACACAGGAAACGGACGGTTATCATGACGGTCATCGCTCCAGGCAAAATGCGCAACCATTTGAAAGGAATATTCGGACCAAGGTCCGATCTACCACGAGCCCGGCAGCGGCGGCGCGCGCGCGCGTGTGGCAGTCTTTCATCCTTTTCTCAACTTCTCAAAAGATGCACCAATGGTCCACCTATTTAAGTTGATTGATTTGTCCTTTGAACTTCCAATATGGTACTAAATAATTAGTACACCATAGCATTAAAGTGGGCCATTAGCATTGACTATTATTGAATATTAATTTGGGCCAAGCCCACATTAATCCAACAGTGACTGGACGGCTGTTTCGAAGGCCGGCACTCGGCAGCTGGTCGCCCGAGAAGAGCAGGAGGTGCTGCAGCTGCAGCTGCGGAACCATCAGCCACTGGTCGAGTGGTCGTCACCGCAGCGTTTCCTGGCACAGCAACGTAGCGGACATCTACGATTCTCACCGGCCGACATGTGGACAAGCTAGCGACAAGATCAACACGTACGTGTTCGCACTTCGCTAGCTGGATAGTCTCTCTGATTGGCAGAGCGTTCAAAACTCATCAAGGTATATATCACGTCGTGCATGGAGTCAAATAGGCTGCGCAAGAGATGAACGACGGACACGCACAAATGTAATCGATGGCATTTACAAGTGTACAACCCACACCACTACACAATATTTTAAGCGGAAGACACACAACATGGTACCATAGGATGTATTTAGGATCTGTTTCTTAACAATGGAGAGTACTAAACAATGTTTGATCTAGTGTGGCTGGCCCCCAGCTGTGGCGGTGGTTGCACGGCTTGCTCGTGCTCGTGGCGCGGAGGTTGGGTCAGGGACATGGGCCACATGGGCCTTAGCCTGACAGTGGACCTGCAGCTGGCAATGGCGAGTTCGACGTGGCGGAGCAGCAAGTGGTGGGTCATGGCCATAGGGCGGCGTCCTCGCTGGTTCAGCTTCGGTCCACGCTCCTCGGTTGACTGGAGACCGGATTTTGAGCCTCCTCAGCCAGATCCATCTCTCCACTTCCCTTTCGCCGGTGGTGTGGGTGGGCCGGCTGGATCCTGACGTGTGGTGGGAGGTCCTTCAGCGAAAGTCATACCCGCTTGCAGGCGAACAACGGTGACACGCGCGGACACCAGTCCTACCCTATTGATAGTATCGTCCTTGGACCCCTCACCCTTCGTTTGGGTGTCCTCACCTTAGCCTTCTTGTGGTTTCTCGCTGGCTGCTCGGCCGACATCGAGACTTTAAGGTTGGAGCCTGTTGGGTTGGTGCGTTGGTAGACAACAGAAGGTGGCAACACGCGACAGCTTGGTAGGATGACATCAATGTGACTGTCCCTGCAACTTTCTCCTTGGTGCTGACGATCTTCGCTGCTCTACTGGGTCTTCGGAGAAAACTTTGCTTGGTATGTTCTAGGCGGGCAGTGGTGACGGCGATTTGGCGTCGTTTCTCCTTCTCGAAGGCGCTGCCCAGAAGACCTTCAATTTGTGGGGTTGTCGACATTGTGGAGGCTTTTCGTCGCTCCGCTTGGCTCGATGGTGCCTGGGCATTTGTAGCTCTAGGTGTTTGCTTGTTCCCGGTGTTCGGCGATAAGGATACTTGCTCATTGTGAAGAATCAGATCAGATGTCTCGCGTGAGGCGTGTCGAGGCTTGGTAACGATGGCGTGTCGCGGTCTTCCTCCTTGTGTGCCGGTGTTTGAGTGTAGTCGTCGTTGAGTTCATTTGGACGTGTGTTGTCCGACTTGAGAAGTCAGAGTTGCTCGCCCCTTGTGTTGAGCTTGCAACGATGACGCTAGATGAAGTTTGTGGGGGGGGAGAGGGGGCTGCCATTGTCTAGGTTATTTGTTGGGTCTTCCGCCGACTTATCTGGCGTGCACTATGTGTAGGTTTCAGACTCGGTTTTCTTTAAAACTAGATAAATTACATTCTTCTTAATCGAGAGGCAGAGCGCTCCTGCCATTACGTGTAGGTTTGGATGTTAGTACTTTATTTGGACGACTTTGCCCCTCCAACTCTTTGTTTTCTATGTAGCACGCTGCAAAAAAACATATGTTGAGAAGGGAGGGAGTCAATCCTAGGACCTCTTGTGCATTGAACCGTGACAACGAATCAAGATGCATGGTTTTTTGTCCATAATACAGCCGCAGAGCTATTTAAGATGGGCAAATATGACAAATGTCACCCTAATTAACCACTCATTGGTATGCACAATCATATCATAAACAACTTCTATTTCAATATATTGGGAGTACCTAGATAATATAATCCACTTTAATAATTTATGCTAATAATGTATGCTGTTTGTTTGCCTCTTAACTTATTTATTAATATGGATTGTAGAATTTTGAGGATAAACAGACAGGACCTAAAGATGGTACTAAGGCTACACACCCTTTCACAATAACAACTTTATCAGTTGAACCCCCCCTCTCTATATGTTCTAACAACTATTTTTATATCAACCATACGCTTGGTGTAATGATGCTTTTATGGTGTGTTTGGTTTGTGGAGTCACTCTATGCTTCATGAGGTGATGCAACATAAGTTCATTCTATCAATTTTAGTGGAATCAACCCACTCCTGATGTATATACTAATTATTGGCTTATTATGATGAATATGGTGGTGATAGATCAACTCATTTTATTTCACAAACCAAATAAAAAGTGATGAGTGAGAAGAAGATGGATCACTTCATTCCTCAAACCAAACACACTATTAATGTCTAAGTATATAGAACAGTGGAAGTGTTAATAAAGGGCACGTACAACTGCATACCGATATACGCAGAGTACAAAGCATTCATGACGAAGACATCGACCATTGAAAGAAAAAAAAATGTCACGACAAGGAAGCGGAGAATTAGATTGCAAGCACCAGATAAAGAGAACTACTAGATAGTACAACAGTGAACAACAAGAGCATGCGATGAACGAAGAAAGTGAAAATAAACAGAAGCTGCTAGCCACATGACCCTTTTTTTTTTTTGGTTCCGCTATCCAAGCTGTGGCGACAGACGACGCCAACGCCTGCTGCATCTCCCATGCATGCATGCGGCCATGATGCACGATCGACCTCGACCACACCCTGCTTGTATCCTTCGATCACATACACGCGCGCGCGCGCGCAGAGAACATAACGAAGTTCAGAGACGCATGCATGGGCAGAAAATAAACCACAGAAATTTGGACTGAAGAAGAACTAACCATGCATATATGATGCATGGAACTAAATGTGTCCAGATAAATCCGTACCTGATCACCATTGCAATTGCGTTGCCTCTCGATCAAAAACCTTTCCACTGTGTATGTAGCAGTTGCATGGTCTACTTATTTATTCTGAACGAACAATGCAGTGCATATGCGCATACCATTGTATGCACCATGCATGAACGATGGATGTAAGCAGGTGTAGTAGCCCTGAATGCCGAGCTCGGATAGAAGAGAGGAGACCAGGAGGAGGAGGGGGCCTGACGGGGGGGCTCTCCCAGCCTGGTCCCCCAGGGAGCTCACTCGTCGATGGAGCTCCCCTGAATTTATACTGCAGCTTTGCCGATGAGTAGCTGCAGCCGCAGCCGGCCGGATTAGTTTATGCCCGCGATGATCGATAGTGGATGGGTAGCAATAGCATACATAGCAAGGGAGTGAGGGACGGGCCAGCGCGGCCACAGGACTAGCTACATAGCTTGGGGCATGGGCATGGGGCGCTGCCATGCCCCTGAGCTCTGGGTCGACTGACTCTTTGGGATCATGCTGCGCCTTGCTCCTGCTGCGCATAGGGAGTGGCAGGGCTGGCAGTGGAGTGACTGAGCGTTGTGTTGCATGCAAAGGGCTTGTCCTTGGACGCCTGTCGACTGGCGCGAAAAGACTGGAGAATCTCCCTGCACGCGCCATGTCGTAGTAGCTAGAGCATGTAGTAGTTCCGTGCAAGCCTCAATTTCAGTGCTAGGTGCGTAACATGCATAGAGCTGGAGCTGCTGGCTAGTGTGGCTACAATCATGCATCGATCGAGGCGAGCTGGATCATCGCTTGCCATTTTACAGAACTACTAGCTACTTTACCCAAGTTATTAAGCGCTGCGACTGCGATTATATATATGGGCGGCCATCTGAACTTTGAAGGTGACAGGAGCAGGAGTAGGAGCAGTGCTGATGTGCCTAGGCGGACGGACCCAACACTGCAGAGCAGCGGCAGTCACAATTCACGAACCAAACACACGGTGTCAGCCTGACGAGCCTCATCATCAGTTCATCACAGGACGCACGTGAAAACGTTCGACGACAAGAGCCCCTGCTGCCTGCGACTGCGAGAGCACCCATGTGCTCGTAAATGGACGTGTGCAGTGCATGTCCAGTAGTGCGGCGAGCGATGCCGACGTCCATCCGTGTGGCGCCCTGTGTGCTGCATTGCATGCCATGCCACGCGGCACGGGCAACGGGCAGCATTACCATCGTTTCATATCTGGAGAATCTCTGCACCTGGCTGCTGATAACGCCCCATGCATGCACCATGGCGGAAAACGTACGTGAGCGTCGCGGCCGGCGGCGACGGTAGATTTGAGAGATCTCGCTAGCTTTACCGTGCAGCGTGTCCCCCACCCCACCCCGCCATGCATGCATGCACTTGCACGCACGCGCTGACGACGTCCTCGCAGTCGCAGTCGCAAGCAGGGCACACGGGCGGGCGCACCGCGTACGGCGACAACCGTACCGAGCAGGAGCAGCCGGGGCACGGGCAGCGGCAGCGGCAGCGGCGGCGTCTGAGCCGAGCGCCTCTGCAATCTGGACAGCGCGCCGCACGTGTCGATGTCGTCGTCCCGGCCGGCCCCAGGCCCCTCAAGCCCAGCATGGCTCCATCCACGAGACGAGACGAACAGGGCTAAACTGCCTGTCCATCAATGCCCTCCCCGGTAGGGGTGAAAACAGGCAGCATACCCAAAACGGGTACCGGATACGGGTACTGATTCGGGACCATTTTTCGGATACAGATACGGATATTTTTATATTCGGGACGAATACGGATAATGCCCGAATAGTACAGCTTCGGGTTCGGGTCGGATACGGAACGAGTACTACCCGTTTTTTCTTTTTCTGCATAATAATATAGTTATAAAATCATAACTTTTACATATGAAATCGGATGAAGATAAAGTTTATATGAAAATTGTAGAGCTCGAAGAGATCTATAACTTTGTAGTACAACACATTTTTGTTTAAACATATTTTTAGGCCAAAATCATTGAAATAATGTCTAAATTTATATCAAAATAATAGACTTTATCATTTTCATGTGGTGACTTAAGATTATCTCCATGTGGGAACTTAGGATTATCTTTTTATAAACTATTTATTAATATTGGTAACTTATTTGCAATTTCCGGTCGACGCTACAATATTTTTATGAATTTAATTGTATTTTGATGATTTTCTACAACAATAAATTAATAATACACCAAATAGTCTAAAAAATCATGAATTTTTACGGGGACACAACATATATTCACGTATAGTTCTAAAAACATTTCGACTATAAAATCCACAATATGTTGATGTTTCTTCCATTCCACTCCCACTTATTGCGTGAGTTACACGTGATATCATTTTATCTATCGAAGTTTCAACATAATTAATATTTCACTTATCATTTTCATGTGGAGACTTGAGGTTTTATTTGAATATAATGTTTATTTGTTTTGGTAAGCTGTTTGCAATTTTGGGTCAAAACTAGTGTATTTATGAATTTTGATTATATTTTGATGATTTTATATAGAAAGAAATTAATAATGTACAAATAGCCTCAGAAATCTATGAAATTATACAAAGGTACAACATATGGCCACATATAGTTATAAAAAATAATGGGACCATAAAATTCACATGATGTCAACGTTTCTTCTATTTTATTTCCACTTATTGCGTGAGTTACACGTGAAATCACTCTAAGTATCCAAGTTTCAACATAATCAATACTTCACTTTACCATTTTTATGTGGGAACTTGAGATTATCTTCTATTAAATGTTTATTAGTATTAATTTACTTACAATTTCGTGGTCGAACAAGAATATTTTATGATAATCAATTAATGCATTATCCGACAAGTATCCGATATCCGATCAAATAATATCCATATCTGTCACTTATCCGCCCGGATAAATATCCGGTCCCTGTATCCGTATCCGTCTCGTTTCTAACTATCTGTATCCGATCCCGAATCCGTTTTAAATACATTAGGGTAGGATACAGGCACTACAGCAATTCAAAGCATTCCCGTCGGCCTGCGTGCGGGCCGACGGGAATTAATTAATCCCCGTCGGCCAAAGTAAGGCCGACGAAAATTATTTAATTCCCGTCGGCCAGTCAACGTAGCCGACGGGGATTAACTAACTCCCGTCGGCCGCGCGTAAAGCCGCCGACGATTAAATAACTCCCGTCGGCCGCGCGTACAGCCGACGGCGATTAAATAACTCCCGTCAGCCGTGCCGCCAGGCCGACGGGAGTTATTCGAAATAACCACCGCCGTGTCTTTCTTCTTCCTTTCTGTTTCTTTCACCGCGCTCTCTCTACGCCCGCGCCCGCGCCGCCGTTTTGCCCACCGCCGCCCGCACGCCGCCGGCCGACGTTGCCGCCCCGCCGCCGCCCCGCTCTCCCGCCGCCCCGCTCGCCCGCCGCACCGCCGCCGTCACGCCGCTCGCCCAGCCGCCGTCCCGGCGCCGCCCCGCTCGCCCACCGTCGCGCCGCCGTCACACCGCTCGCCCAGCCGCCGCACCGAGCCCACGGCCGCCGCCCCCGCCCACGGCTGCCGGTCCCACGCCGCGCCGCCCCGCGCCCACGGCCACCGCTCCCGCCCCCGCCCGGGCGCCCGACGACCGCCGCCGAACGCCGTCGCCCGCCCAACGCCGTCACTCGCCGCCGTCCACGGTAGCCGCGGCTTCCCCACATCGACGTCGTCCACCGACGTCGTACACCACCGTCGTCCGCGCACCACCGTCGCCCGCGCAAAGCATTCAAGGTATATTATATATATTGTAATGTTTTATTTTCGTCGGTTTTTTATGGCCGACGGGAGTTAACTATTATGTGATTAAGTTTTGTTTAAATTTGTTAATTAACAGTGTTATTAGTCTTCATATTTTTAATTTTATGTTGCAAATATAAAATGTGTTGTTTAATGTTATTAGTTAATGAATTGGATGATATGTTATGTATATATATATGTATGTGTGACGTTTATGTGTTATGTATATATATAGTTATGTTATGTATATATATAGATGTATGTGTGATGTTTATGTTATGTATATATATAGTTATGTTATGTATATATATAGTTTAACTATTTATCTATAGATGTATGTGTGACGTTTATAAACATGAATGTCTCACACACACAATTCTTACTCGTACACACAGCCGCAATATGGGTGATAGACGTGATTGGATGTATGAAGGTTTCAAGAAGGGTGGGTGTCACACAAGTGAATGGTTTGCCAAGACGCAGATGTTTCTGTACCATGCAGCTGCTTTGTCACAAATAGATAACATTAGGTGTCCATGCAATAAATGTAGAAATATGACGAGCCACACCAAGAGGCAGGTCACACTACACCTGTGTTCGTATGGTTTCGTGCCAGGCTATAAGGTCTGGTATCTCCATGGTGAAGATGTTGAACGAGCAGCAGAAGTAGAAGTTGATGACGGTGAAGATGATGTTGATAGGATGGACCAGATGCTTGAGGATCTGCAGCCTGAACTGGCACCAGATCATCACGAATCCGTTTTAAATACATTAGGGTAGGATACAGGCCGGATAAGCTACTATCCGTCCGTAACGGCCCGTTTACACCCCTACTCGTCGGGGAGCCGCGCATTGTTTTACGGAACCACGTGACATAAACTATTAAAAAGCTATGCTCTCGTGACTGACACTGACAGTGCTCGTCTCTGCCAAAGGTGTGCACGTCCGTCGTTCGTCCGCGCACTGCCACTGTGCCTCTGCTTGCGTGCATCGTTTGGATCGGTTCATGCATGCCACGCTGCAACAGGGAGCCCAGCCACCCAGGCAGCAGCGAGCAGGCGACAGCTAGTGCTACCCGGCCGAGATGGCCGGCCCCGGTTGTCCATCGACGACGTGACCTGTCAAACGGACGAACGTCCAGGCTTTTTCGGATTTTGTTTTTTTCCTTTTGCTTGAAAAATCTTTTGATGGGGCAAATGAATAATATCTCTGACGCTAGCTGAGGCTGCTGAACAACGAACGAGACCAGGCGAGAGATTAGACACCACGACTGCGACGTGTACACTGTATTGTTCGATTCGTATGGTTCGCTCGGTTCAATTCATAGCCTAACGAAGAAGATGGCGAGCTCCGGGCAGTCGCCGCCGGGCGGTCCGACCATGTAGAGCGACTCCGAGTCCCGGGACCCGACGGTGTGCTCGAAGCTCCCGCGCATGTACGCCATCTCGCCGTCGGGGCCGTCCATGTCCGACCTGCCGGGGAGCACGCCGCCGCCCATGGAGACGGCCCACAGCGTCTCCAGCACGGCGATGTCCTCCTCGGTGGGGTCCCGCCGCACCGCGTAGCCCACCCTCTTGCCGTTGCAGAACATGGTCCACATGAGCTCCTCCAGCACCCACCCGTCGTGGTCGGTGGTGGCGATGGCCTCGTTGCCGTCGGCGGTGCCCTGCTCGGCGCGCTTCTCGACCTCCAGCACGATGCGCGCGCCCGCGTGGGCGCCGAGCTCGCGGAGCAGCGCGTGCGTCGGGAGCGCCAGCTCGACCACCAGCGTGGGCTGGCACCGCGCGTTCTGCTGCAGCGACAGCGACACGCGGCCGTCGCGGTAGCCGAAGAGCGTGCCGGTGAGGCGGCGGCGCGACGACGCGGCCCCGCCGAAGGAGGACGACGCGATGAGCTGCGTCAGCAGCGAGCTCGATGAGTCCGACGACGGCGCGGCGGCGGCGGCGGCGGGCCGCGACGACGGCGCCGCGATCCGGCACGCCCCGGCCTGCATCATCGGCCGCCCGCACCGCGGGTTCAGCAGCGGGAGCGACCGGCACACGCTCTGGAGCATCCGAACGGGACGGGACCGCCGGGACGGCGCCCGCCGCCGAGGCGGCTCCTCGAGCGTGTGCCCCGCGAAGGCGCGCGCCGGGGACTCGTTGGGTGTACTGCTGGCCGTGTCGTCGTCGGCCTCCGATGACGGCGACATGGAGGTCCCCGGCTCCGAGCGCGTCCTTTGCTCGGCCTCGTTGTTGGCGTCCACGTCGACGTCGGCCATCACGGAGGAGCGACAGCAGACGAGCTGGACGGCGCGCGCGCGCGGCCTGGGCTACCCGGTGGTGCGGCGGCCGGCGCGGCCCGCCTGCTGCGCTCCCCCGATCGGCCGGCTCCGGGCGCAATGGATAGCCGGAGGTGGTGGATCTGGGCATGGCGAGGAGTTTTGCTGTCCGTCTCGTTAGCGTGGTCAGGAGCCACTGGCGCCAAAAGCGCCACCGCGGGCGGCCGAGTCCTCCGCTGCGCTATTCTGGGGGTACGGGCTATACCGCCGACCAATTCGAGCTGCGCGATTCGTTGGATCGAGGCCCAAAGTGCTTCCTCGTAACCGAGCCCACTATGAGGCCCAGTAGAGTGGACAGGCGGTTTCAGCCAAGCCCATCGGAAACGCGGTTGCCTCGTCTCGACGCCGCTTTTATTGCAGACGAGACGAGGCGAGGGAGGACGTGGCTGGAGGATTATAAATGCTGGCTGCCACTGCCACGAAGACGAAGGCAGCTACTACCATCCTGTGTGTTACAAAACAATGTAATATGATCAAGACCCATCCAACCGTCCACTCTACAGTTATTTGATCCAAAGGTCAGATGCTCTTTGTACACATGTATATATAGGAGGATCTCTGCAATAAACAGACAGTCTCAATCATTTGTCTCTCTCTGTTCTCTCATTTACCACTGAGCGCTGCAAGAGATTACAACACGTTATCAGCACGCCTCAAGGGAAAATCAGAGAAGAAGAAGAACACGCTGTTCTTGACAAGAACAGCAAGATCGATCTACACATCAACAGCAAGTTATGGAGCATACCGTTTCCATGCGCATACGCCGTATGCGCGAAGTTCTTCATATTGTTGATGATGTGATGTTGGAAGCGTTCACCGTTGGGCAAGCCGCAGCGCTTCCACCGGTGCACGCGATCCCCGAACGCCGTGTGCAAGTGCAAAATGTGCACTTCTGCGTTCTCCATGGATGGACAGCGGTGGTTCCGCTGCCAGTGGTGGAGTGTGGACTCCCCATTGCATCCCCGTCGCCACCGGCGCCGGTGTTTGACGCGGGATCGTCCGCATCGGCCCCCATGGATGTCGATTTGGCGGCACCACCACCGCCTCCGCCCACTGCAGCGGCAGTTGCTCGTCGTTCGCCATCTCCACCAGTGCCTGTGGTCGTCGGGACCATTGCTGCCCGTCGTGGGCAGCCCCCGCGTGCCGTCGATGCTCCGCGCGGACGCATCATCCTCACTGGCCACCGCCCAAACGGGGTGGCCCCATCTTCATCCTCCAATAGGAGGGCCTAATGGCCCTCGGTCCGGCCTGTGGCGGTTACCGCCACACCGGCCGGTTGGGGGGAGAGGGTGGGGGATCGGCGCGACCTCTGCGTGGCCACGGGAGCGGTACACGCGTCCCTGCCTTGGTCTGCCGCGACGCAGACCGGCACCGGAGGGCCCTCTTGGCGCGAGCAACGTCGATGGCGGCGCTCGGCTTGCCCCCATCGCAGGCGCTCGGCGTGGCCTTCTCGGCAACGCCCGGCAGCGACCCGAGGCGCCCGACGAGCAGGGAGTAGGCGGGCCCGCCCTCACCCTCAAGCGGCGGCTCCCTAGTGGAACCCCGGTGCGGGTCCTCAGGCAAGCTGCCCTCGGCACGGCACTCGGCTGGCACTAGAGGATCGGCGCGGCTCCCCACCTGGCGCGTCTCGATCCGACGGCGGCTCGGCCGGTCCTCCAGCAGGCGTGGCCGCCCGTCCTGGCGCGTCTCGATCCGACGGCGGCTCGGCCGGTCCTCCAGCAGGCGTGGCCGCCCGTCCTGGCGCAGGCACTCGGAGCGGCCAGCCAAGGCGCGCTCGGCGCGGCCTGGCGCGCAAGCCAGGCGGCCTCAGGCAGGGGCGGTCGAGCCCACTCGAAGGCGGGCGCGGGATGGCCCTGGCGGCGAACGGCCCTGGCGACGGCTGGGAGCTTTGGGCTCCTGGCGGCGGCTGGGATAGGCCCCTGGTGCTTGACGGCGGCTGGGGGCGGTTAGGGTTGGAAACCCTAGCCGCCCCAATATAAAATAGGCTTCATGGGCCTCTGTTGGGCCGCCTGGGCAGGCCAGCTGGGCTGGGCCGGCGTGCAGGCCTCTGGCCGCTGCCTGGCTCGCCTGGCAGGCCGCCTGGGCTACTTTCAGAGGCCTAATATAGCCTGTTTTACCATTTTAAATTCTGAATTTCAGTATAAGACTCCGTTTTATATGTGATTTCAATTCAAAGTTATCTTAGGCGTCTAAATTCGTAATTTAGACTGCATATATTGTAAAGACATATCTGTTTTATTGTATATATAGCAGATTTTAGTTCGTGAATTATTGTTTGTTTTACATTAATAATTCACATATCTCTACTTGCTATGATTTACGCATTCATTTATGTTTGCATATAAATATAGCATTTATTAAGTTCAGACTTAATAAAACTCATGCAAAAATGGAATTACATTATTTTGGATTAAGAGCATAGGGAGATAGAGTCCTAAGCATTGGCTGCACTAAATTCTTTATATAATTTAGTAGCCCAGAGACCGTGCTTGTGGCAGCATTTGGAATGCCTATCTCTATGAGGTCTACATCCCTCGGGATGATTACCTATACGTGCTATCCAAAATAACAGGATATGGAGTTATTGAATTTTACTTTGATAATTAGTAGAGCATGGGTAGTGGAGACCTAAGCATTGGCTGCGGTTTGTTCATTTATGAACTTATCTGCCTAGAGACCGTGCTTTTAGGCAGCAAGTTTCTTGCCCACTACTAGATCTACCTCATTAATTTGAGGATTATCTATACTATGCTTACTAAAATTCAAAGTATTTATTCAATTGGAAGGTTTGGAACCTTCAGGCAACTCATATCACATGTAAGAGTTAGTGAATTTTACTTTGATAATTTGTAGAGCATGAGTAGTGGAGACCTAAGCATTGGCTGCGGTTTGTTCCTCCGGGAACTTATCAGCCCAGAGACCGTGCTTTTAGGCAGCAAGTTTCTTGCCCACTACTAGATCTACCTCATTAATTTGAGGATTATCTATACTATGCTTACTAAAATTCAAAGTATGTATTCCATGGGAAGGTTTGGAACCTTCAAGAAACTCGTTACATATGTAATTTTTAAGAATTTTTGCATAATGAGCTTACAACATCACCATTGTGACTATTAATTTATGTGTAAATTAATGGATGTCCATGGTAATGACTGTAGGAACATGTCAACCAAAGAGTTCGAGGAACTCGCCCTTGATGGGCATAACTACCCAACTTGGGCTTCAGATATTGAAATAACTTTTGCTTCTCGTGGGATCATTGATGCAATTGCAGCACCCATCACTGGTACTAATCCAGTGAATGAGGTTAAAAAGAACACAGCACTTTTCCTTTTGAGGCTTTACATCCATAAGGACCTTAAGCAAGAGTACCTTATGGAGAGATGCCCTCATAACTTGTGGAAAGCTCTCAAAGAGCGCTATGAACAGCAGAAGGAGCTCATATGGCCGTCAGCCAACCATGAGTGGAACCACCTTCGTCTGCAAGATTTTAAATCTGTTGCAGAATATAACCATGCTCTTCATAGCATTTGTTCTAAATTGAAATTTTGCGAGAAAGAGCCCTCTGAAGCAGACAAGATAGAGAAGACTCTATCTACCATGCTTCCAGAGGACAGGATATTGCATCAGCAGTATCGCTCTAGCAATTTCCAGAGATATTCTCAACTCATGCACACATTGACCCAAGCAGAAAAGCATCATGAGCTTCTTCTAAAGAATGCTCAGCAGCGCCCTCCTGGGTCTGCCCCTCTGCCTGAGGTACATTTCAATGTGCATAAAACTGGGAATAAGAAAGGATTCAAGAAAAACTTCAAGAATCCTCCTGGACCTCGCAAATTCAATAAGATCAAATTCCACAAGAAAGGTAAAGGAAAAGGAAAAGGAAATGGCAAGCCTCTACCATCTAAGGGCAATAGAGCTTGCCTTAAATGTGGTACTGAGGGCCATTTTGCTAGGGATTGCACTTGCCCTAAGCACCTTGTTCTTTTGTATCAACAATCCCTAAAGAAGCCAAAGTCTGATAAGCCTGGTTTTGAGGCTCATTTCAATTCTACTGAAGCACCAATTGAGGTTGGAAGTTCTTCACTGGCTTCTGGTGATCTGAAGAACACTCTTGCTAAAGAGCACCTCAATGTGGTTGACAACAAGCCTCCACTTCTGCAAGAAGATGAATCTGATGATATGATCATTGAGTATATGTCAAAGGATCCATTTGGAGATTTGGCATAAATCTCTCACGCTTGGAGATTTGATCATGATCACTGTGGCTTGTGTGGTTGTTCTATACTGTCTTTATAATGTTGTTGTAATAAGTAGAGGTATACAATCTCATGTGTTGAGATGTAACACACTCTACAAGACCAGTGTTGGGTCCTGTGTGTAGTGCGAACTCATTGGTTGAGTCGCCATACCATTATTGTAATATTGTTTCGACATTGTGATATTTAAATATCATGTTATGTATAGTACTAAGTTGCATCATAAAATTCTTATTCAGAATTTTTATTTTATATATAGATGCATAATGATGACAACTCGACGGAAGAGGAATTATGCCTTGTGGACAGTTGTACCACAAACTCTATACTTAGGGAGATCAAATACTTTCAGACTCTTAAGAAAAGAGATGGGAAAGTTTTGACCATCGCCGGACGCGATGCTGTGATAGTTGGCTCTGGTCGAGCAACTATTACCCTCCCCATGGGTACTGAAATTGTGATCGAGGATGCATTATTGTATCCTGATTCTACACGTACCCTCCTAAGTTTTAGAGATATCCGGCAAAATGGATTTCATATTGAAACCCATGATGAAAATCAAGAAGAGTTTCTCTTCTTGACCAAGCCGAATAAATATGGCAAGCGCATATGCGAGAAAATTCCATCACTCACGTCAGGGTTGTACTATACATATATTAAGAGCAATGCACATGTTGCATATAAGGTAATTTTCCAAGATGTTGATGCATTCCAGATTTGGCATGATCGACTTGGTCATCCTGGCATAGGGATGATGAGGAAAATTACAGGCAATTCAATTGGTCATAATTTGCCTACAACAAGTTTTTCCAAATCTAAGGATTTTGTTTGCACCGCATGTGCAACTGGGAAACTTATTTTGAGACCATCATATCTCAAAATTAAAGCTGAACCGCTTAAATTCCTTGAAAGGATTCAAGGAGATATTTGTGGGCCAATTATGCCAACTTCTGGGCCGTTCAGGTATTTCATGGTACTGATTGACGCATCTACTAGATGGTCACATGTGTGTTTACTATCAACACGCAACCATGCATTTGCCAAGATAATGTCTCAAATTATCAAGTTAAAGGCAAATTTTCCTGAACATCGGATTAGTTCAATCCGAATGGACAATGCTGCTGAATTCAAATCTCAGACATTCAATGATTATTGTATGGCGCTGGGGATTCAAGTACAGCACTCGGTACCGTATGTCCACACCCAGAATGGTTTGGCTGAGTCACTAATCAAGAGGATTAAACTCATAGCAAGGCCATTATTGATGAATTGCAAATTGCCTTCATCGTGTTGGGGCCATGCAGTTCTGCACGCTGCTGACCTTATACAATTACGACCAACTGCATACCATTCAACATCCCCAATACAAATGGTACGTGGAAATCCTCCAAGTATTTCCCATTTGCGTAAATTTGGATGTTGTGTATACATTCCAATCTCACCACCTCAGAGAACAGCTATGGGCCCACACAGGAAAGTGGGGATCTATGTGGGATTTCAATCTCCGTCGATCATTAAGTATTTAGAACCCTTGACAGGGGATCTATTTACAGCCCGTTTTGCTGACTCTATTTTTGATGAGGAACATTTCCCGGCATTAGGGGGAGAATTTAAGTACCAAAAAGAATGCCAGGAAATAAATTGGAATACTCAAAGTGTTCCAGGTTCTGATCCACGTACTTCAGAAACTGAACTGCAAGTTCAGAAAATTATACATTTGCAAAGACTTGCAAACGAACTGCCAGATGCATTCACTAATTACAAAGGTGTCACTAAATCATTCATTCCTGCTAGGAATGCACCAGAAAGAGTGGAAGTACCGAATAAGGCCACTCAACTCCTAGAGAGGAGAAGTATGGTGAATAAGCGATGTTCTATTGCTAAGAAGCAAAGAACAATAGTGAATGCAAAAGGACACCATAATGATACAATGTATCATGTGGATTGTGATGATCCACAACCCAGCTCGGATGTGCACATAACCGAGGCTGGGACATCGGAAAATCCTAGACACATCAATTTAGGAAATTCTGATGAATCTCTAAGGATTGATGAAATTGCCATCAACTATGTTGAGACTGGTGAAACATATGATAGAAAAGCTACTAATGTCGACATATATTTCTCCGAGAAGATTGCTGAGGACCTTCAAAATGATCTAGATCCAAAGACCATGGCAGAGTGCACTAAGCGCTCGGATTGGATCAAATGGAAGGCAGCAATCGAAGCGGAGTTAGCCTCGCTTTACAAAAGAGAAGTTTTCTCTGCTGTAATACCTACACCACGTGATATCTTCCCTGTGGGATATAAGTGGGTTTTCATTCGGAAATGAAATGAAAATGGTGAGGTAGTGAGATACAAAGCAAGGCTAGTAGCACAAGGGTTTACGCAAAAACCCGGCGTTGATTTCAACGAAACTTATTCACCAGTCATGAGTGCAATAACATTCCGATATTTAATATCTTTGGCAGTGCAAAATCGTCTATCTTTGCAGTTAATGGACGTAGTGACCGCATATCTTTATGGGTCACTGGATTCTGATATATACATGAAAGTTCCTGATGGAATAGATGTACCGAATCCAAAGGCAAAACGCAACATGTATTGTGTAAAGTTGCAGAAGTCATTATATGGCTTAAAACAATCGGGCAGAATGTGGTACAACCGATTGAGTGAATTCCTTTTGCGTAAGGGATACACGAAAAATGATGATTGCCCGTGCGTCTTCATCAAAAGATCCAAAGTGGGATTCTGTATCATATCAGTTTATGTTGATGACTTAAACATCATAGGAAATAAACTTGATATTGATGAAGCACGTCATCATTTATCGACGGAATTTGAGATGAAGGATTTGGGTAAAACCAAATTTTGCTTAGGTCTACAACTTGAGCATTTACCTTCTGGAATCCTTGTACATCAAAGTACATATACCCAAAAGGTATTGGAAAAATTCAATATGCATATGTCTTATCCTTCAAAGACTCCTATGGTGGTCAGATCTTTGGATTTAAAGAAAGATCCATTCAGACCACGGGATGATGAAGAACAGGTATTGGGACCGGAGTTCCCATATCTCAGTGCTATTGGTGCATTGATGTATCTTGCTAATAATACCCGGCCGGATATTGCTTTTGCAGTAAATTTGTTAGCAAGGCACAGTTCTGCCCCAACGAAAAGACACTGGGTTGGCATTAAGAATATTTTCCGATACCTAAATGGCACAAAGGATCTAGGACTCTTTTACAAGAGAAGTAATGATCCTAGTTTGATTGGGTATACAGATGCTGGCTATTTATCTGATCCCCACAATGGCCGATCGCAAACAGGATTCGTATTCTTACAAGGTGGAACTGCCATCTCGTGGAAATCGTCTAAGCAGACTTTGGTGACCACATCCACCAACCATTCTAAAATAATTGCATTATTTGAAGCATCACGTGAATGTGTATGGCTTCGTAGAATGGTGAATCATATACTCACAACTTGTGGTATTGGTTCTCTTGACTCACCAACAATTATCTATGAAGATAATTCAGCTTGTGTTGTTCAGATGGATACAGGTTATATCAAGAGCAATATCAATAAGCATATTTCTCCTAAACTGTTTTATCCCCATGAACTTCAGGAAAAAGGGGATATAAACATCTTGCAAACAAAATCTTGTTATAATCTTGCAGATCTATTCACAAAGTCTCTACCATACTCTATATTTCAGAAATGTGTTGAGGGGATTGGTATGAGAAGACTTAAATGCTTGCAAGGTTCAGGGGGAGTAATTCCCCATGATATATAACCTGTATTGAACCATCATATTACACTCTTTTCTTTGTATGAGTTTTGCCTTGCTAAGGTTTTCTCATCCAAAGTTTTTAACGAGGTAATATCAACAAAGCTATATGCTTCATCATTGATTTTTCCCACAGGGGTTTTTATACATGATGATTACAAGTATATTTTCTTTTGGAGACTATGTGAGATTATTCTCATTATCCAAAGGATATTGTATACTCCTTATTTTCCCACAGGCCGGGTTTTTTGAGGAGATAAGACAAATTGCAGATGATCAAACGGTTTTGGGTTGATCAAGGGGGAGTGTTACAAAACAATGTAATATGATCAAGACCCATCCAACCGTCCACTCTACAGTTATTTGATCCAAGGGTCAGATGCCCTTTGTACACATGTATATATAGGAGGATCTCTGCAATAAACAGACAGTCTCAATCATTTGTCTCTCTCTGTTCTCTCATTTACCACTGAGCGCTGCAAGAGATTACAACACTGTGTACCCTGGTCCGTATTCAATCACTTTCACGTGTCGACGTGGCTGGTGCAGTACTGCAGTTATGGATGAAAACGGTCGAAAACGATCGAAAAAACACTGATATTGGTTTTGGTTTTGTTTTATAACAACGGTACGAAAACGAAAACGGAAAGTTTCGGGTCGGTATACGGTATCGAAATTACCGATCATTCGAAAACGAAAAATTCAGAACGAAGATACGTCGAAAACAATCGATATATGAAACTTGAGTCGGTAATTAACAAAAACAAACAATAAACTGAATGACTTAATTCAAACATTAATATATATTAAGTTCATAGCATCAATAAACATATAGTGACATTATTTGAGTGAGAAATTATATCTACACTCATGTCACATACAACAGCATACTAATAGTTTGACGCTATGGCACAGATCACATGACCGACTGACGGGAGACAAAGCTGGCACCGCACTGAGCCACTGACTAGCTGCAGGTCCAGTGGAGAGTGGAGTACCGCCCCCTTTAGCAGTTCAGCAGATGGACAAGGCCGCTCCCTGTTCTGCGTGGAGAGGAACATCCAAAGTCCAAACGCAGTCAACGCATTACGCATTGAAGAAGTGAAGCAAAGCAAGCCGTGGTGTACTGGTGTACTGGTGGGCTGGTGGCCACGATCGAGCACAAGGCAGGAGCTAACCGAGGTCCGGCGGTCCGCGACGCGAGAGGCAGAGGGCGAGCTGGCGTCCGGCGAGGCGGCCGCGGCTGGCGCAGTGGCGCCTGGCGGCTGCGGCTAGCAGGCAGCAGCTGGGCAGCAGGGCAGGGACGCAGGGACGGCAGGGTAGCAACCAGGGTCGGGTATTAGGTTTTCACGTTTTGTGTGTTCAACTTGGGCCTTGGGCTGGAATCTGGAATTCTGGATCGCTGGAAGAGTGGAAGACAAGAATTAAAAGGCCCAGAACCGAATAGCCTAAACGGTACAAAAACGGGATTTTCCCGAATCAAAACGGTAACCGCAAAAACGAACGAAAAAACAGTCTGCTCGTTTTCGATACCGTTACCGAAGACAGTCTACCCGTTTTCGTCCCGAAACCGAAAAATAACCGAAGTATACGAAAACGATCCAAAAAAACCGATAATCGGAACGGGGCGGTACGGGATTTTTCCGTACCGTTTTCATCCCTAACTGCAGTGCAGCCAGATGAAAACCTACACATGGGACGTGCAGTGATCTGCGATAGCATGAAACTCACGCAGAGCTTGCAGGCCAGCTAATAATGTATTAATGCCTTGACTGGTCATGGGAACGGAGAAAAGGTAGCTGCTTTATTAGCTCTTGTCTAGGAGTGGATGAGCGTGCCGATTAGATCAAGAAGACGAGACGTTGATGTTGACCGAAACCTCACGTACTCCTACGCTGTAGTACTAGGAATTAAACACTGGTAGGTGAGGCTGTTTCAATTCAATGCCCTCGCAGTCGCAGCTGGTTAATGCCTCTGCCCGCCGGCGTCTGGAGTCTGCCATGGCTCTGGGCAACCCACTACCAGGGTTGGCCATTTACAGGATTACCCTTTACTGCTGTCTGCATCCCTGTTGACTGTTTACGCGTTCTCTTGGCCACATTGCTCGCGTAGCCATATATACACGTTTATTATATATCTATATATATTATGTACGGTGTCCATAGTATACTACTGCTGGGTGCTGGCCAATGTAGACAACATGTAGTGGCTGACTGACAACTACTTGACTGCTACAGGAATCCAAGCGCTCAGACTCACTCTTACTGGAGACCACTATATGGTTTACCTGTGGCACATGCAAACTCTCCAGGGGCATTCTCGGGCAATGCTTTGTGGCCCCACATGTCCCAGCTTCATATTCGGTGCTCGACGCCGTGTGACTCTGCCAGAGTGCCACCTGCCACGGACACGGAGGGAGGGAGGTGTGCCATCAGCGCGCAGCATCCTCCAGCCGATAGCCTCTCACTGCCTCACTTCAGCCTCGGACCTGAACAGACCTCAGGAAAGGGGAGACCTGGAACGACCGTCGAGCTAGAGCGGCTGCGCGCTGCGCCGAGAGCTGGGGAGTGGGGACTGGGGACCGAATTGAAGGCAAGAAAGTAGAAACGAACCACCACAGGCGGCGCGGCAATGGATGAGCGCGGGGAGAAGGAGGAGGAGCACGGAGTAGTGGAGGAGGAGACGGCGGCGGTTGTGCTCAAGGAGGTGGAGGTGGAGATGGAGATGGTCGGCGGCTCTGAAGAAGCCTCGGCGGCGCCGCTCCTCCTCGCGCACCCGTGCTCGCTGCTGCAGCTCCTGCTCCGCGCCTGCGCCGGCTGCCTGGTGCGCCTGCTGCACGGCCACTGCAGCGACGGCGCCAACGACGACCCAAAAGCTGCTGCCGACGACGACGACGCTGCGCCTGAAGCTGCTGCTGCTGCGGCGGCGGCGGCGGGCGATGGCGGCGACAAGGCAGCCACCGTAAGTGTCGTTCGAGACCACCGCTTGATATATTTGTCGGTCGTACACGTAACGTACGTACGGTAACCGGTCGGATCGATCATCGTGTAAACATGCATGCAAACCTTTGCAGTACTTGTACATGCAGGAGGTGTGGGCAGTGAGGAGGAGGCCGACGACGCCCGGCCGTCCGAGAGAAGGTTCCGGTGGCAATGGAGGGAACCACCACTAGCTAGCTAGCTCTCTAGCGCGACGCCGCTGCAACGTACGTACGGTGACCCTAGCTTGTTCGCTTGCGCGTGATCAGAGTGCGTAGCTTCTTGTAAGTTGTAACTTACTTGGTACTCGTACTAGATTTCGAAAGTAACGTCGTTAATTAGTAAGTAGTACTAGTACGTGAGTGTGGTTTATGTTATATGTTCTGTAGCTTCAATGCAAAGAAGACTGTGTGCATGTGTTTGAGGATTATTGTTTCGACTTTCGCCGAATGATTCCAGGTAGATGCGGTAGTATGTGATTCACACGTCTTATTTCTTGGCAGCGATCCGAATGAAATCACCTTGGGGCCGGGGGCAGGTCGGGTGTTTTTATTGAAACGAAAAGGACGACGGGAGGCGAAAATAAAGCATACCCGATCGAGAGGGCAGAAACGACAGCGCCAACCTTGCACTGCACTGGCGTCTTGGCAGTTGGCACAACCCATGCATGACCGAAACTACTTCTGATGAACCACACGCGCGCGTGCACAGCTGCGCAGGACGTACGCGACGACGACCACCAAGTACGACGTGTGCCCCGGCCTGGCTATATGTCGTCGTTGTTAGAAAGTTAGGCATTTTTAGTTTTAATTTAATCCAGATAATCAGTGCGATATATGTAATGACATGTATATGCATGTGTGTATAACTACTCGCATAAGCAGTAAACAGCAATGAAACATGCATAAATACGAAGAACAGAGTGTACCCAGCGGAGGGACCGATGCTCAAGGCACCAGTGGCTCCATTCACACGAGACATCTCGTGTGTTTGTTCGATGTAGCCGTACGAAGTCGGTGCAGGAAGATGTACGCAGTGCAGTCCCTCGAACGGTCGCCGGGAAGAAGAACAGCAGCACGCGTCAACTTGGGAAGGCGACGAACAGCAAGGCTGTGGACGATCACGCGAGCAGTCGCGAAGACGCTCCCCAAAAATCTGATCGCCCGCACACCCGTGCAAGTGTATCTCTACGGTCGGTGATTTCGGAGGCCTGCTCTCCCACTCTCTCTGTGCTCGCAGAAGATGGGACGAGAATGTGTTGTTTGCAATTCGCGTGAGATGATTCGCGTGACTGGAAGAGCCCTCCCTCTCCATTCTTATAGGCGGTCAGAAGAAGGGAGAAGGACAACGGACAGAAACGGTCACGCATTAGAGCTGGAAACTGACGCCAGTAACTGACGTCCGTTACTAGCCATAAGACAGGAAACGGACGGTTATTATGACGGTCATCACTCCAGGCAAAATGCGTAACCGTTTGAAAGGAATATTCGGACCAAGGTCCGATCTACCACGAGCCACGAGCCACGAGCCACGAGCCACGGCCACGAGCCACGAGCCACGAGCCACGGCCACGGCCACGGCCCGGCCGGCGGCGGCGGCGGCACGCGCGCGCGCGTGTGGCAGTCCTTCATCCTTTTCTCAACTTCTCAATAGATGCACCAATGGTCCACCTATTTAAGTTGATTGATTTGTCCTTTGAACTTCCAATATGGTACTAAATAATTAGTACACCATAGCATTAAAGTGGGCCATTAGCATTGACTATTATTGAATATTAATTTGGGCCAAGCCCACATTAATCCAACAATCCCCACCAAATGCTAAGTCACACAAAAAAAGCTCTCATCATCTCAAACGTTTGATATACTGGTGTTTCGATGGAGACTGTTAAGTTGAACATCCACCTAGAACTTAGACTACACTTGACCACAACTGCACAATGGACTAGGCCTTGAATTGGCAGTTTTGCGTGGAATGAGTTTCATCTAAACTCTTTACCAGTACTAGATTGCTGAACGCATCCCCTCTGGTTGGAGCATATAAGTCAAACTCCATAGCCTTTCATGGGTATCTAGAAACCACCCAGATCTCATAAACTGTGACTAGCAGTTAACCCATATAGGTATGTTCCTCTAAAGATGTTCTGTAGGACAACATCTTTGCTTCACAAAGCCACTTGGAACATATTAAGGTGTAAACACCAACCTACCTTACAGTAAGGAAAGATATGCATCTGAAATGAGCCTTATTAAGGGTCTTTCCTCTCAGTCTACCACTAGCTTGTTTCACCATTCTAATTCACGGGATCTCCGATCACATAGAACATGTTACCACTATGATAAACTTTAGGTGGGTCTCATGCCCATCTCACTTGATGCACTATCTATCACACTACGTGATAGCCCCTTAGTAAATTGATCTGCCAGATTTTTAGACGTATGGACATAATCCAACGCTATTACTCCGGAGTTTCTCAATTTCCTGACAGATTTCAAACGCCTCTTTATGTGCCTTGTCGACTTCATATTGTCCTTAGAACTGTTTATCTTAATTATCACAGTTTGATTATCACAGTTCATGGAAATAGCCGGCACAGGTTTTTCAACCACCGGTAAATCCATAAGGAGTTCACGAAGCCACTCAGCCTCAACTGAAGCGGTATCTAATGCTGTGAGTTCTGCTTCCATAGTCGACCTCGTTAAGATGGTCTGCTTGCAAGACTTCCATGAAACAGCACCACCTCCAAGTGAAAACACATATCCACTTGTGGCATATATCTCGTCAGCATCAGATATCCAGTTTGCATCACAATAACCCTCCAGCACTGTTGGGTACCCGGTATAATGGATGCCTAAACTCATAGTACCCTTTAGATAGCGCAAAACTCTCTCAAGAGCACGCCAGTGATCATCTCCCGGATTTGAAACAAATCGACTAAGTTTGCTCACAGCAAATGAGATGTCAGGCCTCGTAGCGCTAGCTAAATACATGAGTGAACCAATTATTTGGGAATATCTCAATTGATCCCTAGCTATCCTTCGATTTTTCTTTAATAGCTTACTAGGATCATAAGGCGTTGGAGCAGGTTCACATTCGCTAAAACCAAAGCGACTCAAAACCTTTTCCACATAATGGGATTGCACAAGTGTGATCCCACCAATGCCTTCTCTCAGTAGCTTAATGTTAAGAATAACATCAGCTTCTCCCAAATCTTTCATTTCAAAATTATTAGACAGAAATCTTTTGTCTCTTTAATCACATCAAGACTCGTCCCCAAGATTAGAATGTCATCAACATATAGGCATAAAATTACTCCCTCGCCCCCACCATACCGATAGTATACACACTTGTCTGCTTCGTTCACAACAAAACCGGCAGATGTCAAAGTTCTGTCGAACTTTTCATGCCATTGCTTAGGTGCTTGTTTTAGGCCATATAAAGATTTCAATAATTTACACACCATGCCTTCTTGACCGTTTGCTACAAACCCAGCTGGCTGCTCCATGTAAATTTCCTCATCTAGCTCTCCATTTAGGAATGCTGTCTTAACATCCATTTGATGGACGAGTAGACCATGAGAGGCAGCCAAAGAAAGTAGCACACGAATTGTGGTCAATCGAGCCACAGGTGAATAAGTATCAAAGAAATCCTCACCTTCCTTCTGTGAATAACCTTTAATTACAAGCCTCGCCTTGTACCTTTCAATAGTACCATCAGGCCTAAGTTTTTTCTTGAACACCCATTTACTTCCAATGGGCTTACACCCATAAGGACGCTCAACTACCTCCCAAGTTGCATTAGACATAATAGAATCCATCTCACTCCTTATTGCTTCCTTCCAAAGGTCAGCATCAGGAGAGGAATATGCCTCTTCAATGGTACTTGGTGTGTCATCCACAAGATATACAATGTAATCATCACCAAAGGACTTTGCAATCCTTGGTCTCTTACTCTTTCGAGTTGATACATTGTCATTTTCCACATGATTATGTATATGGGATTCCTCAGTGTGTTCTACCGAAATAAAATGCTCATGGGGTATCGTTGGTTCATCATTAGACGTATCATGTGTAGCTTTCATGGGAAATTCGTCCTCAAAAAACGTAGCATCTCTGGACTCCATAATTGTACCAACCAACATGTCCGGTACTCCAGAGTTTATAATTAAAAACCTATATCCAATGCTGTGGAAAGCATACCCAAGGAAAACACAATCAACAGTTTTCGGTCCTAATTTGCGCTTCTTGTTAATTGGCACATTCACTTTAGCCAAACAACCCCAGGTGCGCAAATAGGAGATATTTAATTTCTTCTTTTCCCATTCCTCGAATGGTGTGATTTCTTTGTTCTTTGTGGGAACTTTATTCAGGACATGACACGCCGTCAAGATCGCCTCACCCCACCATTCCTTAGATAGCCCTGAAGTCTCTAACATGGCGTTAACCAAATTAGTTAGAGTACGGTTTTTTCTTTCAGCAATCCCATTGGATTGTGGTGAGTATGGCGGTGTCCTCTCATGAATAATACCATGTTCCACACAAAAATCAGAAAAATCACCCGAAAAATATTCTCCACCACGATCAGACCTTAACCGTTTAATTTTCCTCTCGAGTTGATTTTCAACTTCAGCTTTGTAGGTCTTAAAATAATGCAAAGCTTCATCTTTTGATTTTAAGAGATACACATAACAAAATCTAGTAGAGTCATCGATAAAAGTAATAAAATATCGCTTGCCTCCTTTAGTCAATATTCCGTTCATCTCACATAAATCGGAATGTATTAAGTCTAGTGGTGCCAAATTCCTCGCCTCCGCAGCCTTGTGAGGCTTGCGAGGTTGCTTAGATTGCACGCACACCTGGCACTTAGAACCTTTGACTAAATCAAATTTCGGGATTAAATTTAAATCTGCTAACCGCGAGACACAACCAAAATTGATATGACAAAGTCGTGAATGCCAAATATAAGACTCATTCGAAACAACATTGTTCACAGACTTATTACACGCATCATGCAAAGATAAGCGGAACAAGCCTCCGCTGTCATAGCCTTTTCCAACAAACGTTCCATACTTAGACAATATACATTTATTAGACTCAAAGACAATTTTGTAGCCATCTCGACACAATTGAGAGCCACTAACTAGATTCTTTTTGATGGAGGGGACATGCTGCACGTTCTTCAATAGTACCGTCTTTCCCGAAGTAAACTTCAGAGTGACTGTACCAACACCAAGAACACGCGCATGTGATCCGTTCCCCATCAGCAAGGCTCCAGTCCCTTTGCACTGATAAGAAGAAAATAAAGAAATATCAGCACACACATGAATATTAGCACCGGTATCAGCCCACCACTCATGGGATTGACACACTGAAAGAACATTAGGTAAAAGATTACCATACCCCGATGTTCCTTCTGCAGTCTCGCTAACAACCATGTTTACTGTTTTCTTCTCTTGAGCTGGTTTTTTCTCTTGCTTAAATTTGCGGTCTGGACAAGCGCTTGCCCAATGATCAGTACTCCCGCAAACAAAGCAACCAGCTCCTTTGTTCTTCTTTTTGAACGAGGCTGCCTGCTTGGGCTTCGTGGCATTCTGTTGCTTGTTCTTCTTTTTATTATTATGTGATGCATTGGAGTTCTTCTTTTGTACCATATTGGCACTAGAAGTCTCAACTCCTTTTCCACGAGTGTCTTTTGCTCTCGCCCTCTCCTCAACATCAAGAGAACCAATAAGCTCAGCCACGCTAAACTCTTGTCTCTTATGTTTTAGAGTGGTAGCAAAGTCCGTCCAAGAAGGTGGCAGTTTAGCGATAATACCGCCGGCCACGAACTTGTCAGGCAAGACACATGGGAATTGTTCGAGTTCTTTAGCCAGTGCCTGTATTTCATGAGCCTGTTCAACTACAGGACGGTTTTCCACCATCTTATAGTCAAATAGCTGCTCCATGATGTACAGCTCGCTACCAGCATCAGAAACACCAAACTTCTCATCTAATGCATCCCATAACTCTTTTGCAGATGTGCACGTTAGATAAGAATCAACATACTTGTTGGCAAGAGCGCCAATCACGGCGCCTCGAAACAGGTTATCGGCAACGTCGAACATTTTCTCCTCTTCAGGAGTGAACTGTTCGGGTTTCCCCTGTGCGGCGTGATAGCAGTTCATTGCGGTCAACCACAGTATCATCTTACTACGCCATCTTTTGTAAAACGTCCCATCAAAAGGTTCACTTGGTTTTAACGCAGCAGCAAAACCACTAACAGAAAAATGCCTAATATCAGATTTTTGGATTGTTAGAAAGTTAGGCATTTTTAGTTTTAATTTAATCCAGATAATCAGTGCGATATATGTAATGACATGTATATGCATGTGTGTATAACTACTCGCATAAGCAGTAAACAGCAATGAAACATGCATAAATACGAAGAACAGAGTGTACCCAGCGGAGGGACCGATGCTCAAGGCACCAGTGGCTCCATTCACACGAGACATCTCGTGTGTTTGTTCGATGTAGCCGTACGAAGTCGGTGCAGGAAGATGTACGCAGTGCAGTCCCTCGAACGGTCGCCGGGAAGAAGAACAGCAGCACGCGTCAACTTGGGAAGGCGACGAACAGCAAGGCTGTGGACGATCACGCGAGCAGTCGCGAAGACGCTCCCCAAAAATCTGATCGCCCGCACACCCGTGCAAGTGTATCTCTACGGTCGGTGATTTCGGAGGCCTGCTCTCCCACTCTCTCTGTGCTCGCAGAAGATGGGACGGGAATGTGTTGTTTGCAATTCGCGTGAGATGATTCGCGTGACTGGAAGAGCCCTCCCTCTCCATTCTTATAGGCGGTCAGAAGAAGGGAGAAGGACAACGGACAGAAACGGTCGCGCATTAGAGCTGGAAACTGACGCCAGTAACTGACGTCCGTTACTAGCCATAAGACAGGAAACGGACGGTTATTATGACGGTCATCACTCCAGGCAAAATGCGTAACCGTTTGAAAGGAATATTCGGACCAAGGTCCGATCTACCACGAGCCACGAGCCACGAGCCACGAGCCACGGCCACGGCCACGGCCCGGCCGCCGGCGGCGGCGGCGGCGCGCGCGCGCGTGTGTGGCAGTCCTTCATCCTTTTCTCAACTTCTCAATAGATGCACCAATGGTCCACCTATTTAAGTTGATTGATTTGTCCTTTGAACTTCCAATATGGTACTAAATAATTAGTACACCATAGCATTAAAGTGGGCCATTAGCATTGACTATTATTGAATATTAATTTGGGCCAAGCCCACATTAATCCAACAGTCGTATGATATATGATGTGACCATTTTGGACCCACGTGTGCTATATACCCTAACCGTGTGCTATATACCCTAACCTGTAGCCCACACAAGCTTGTGAAACCACGAAGATCGACTTTGATATCATTTGTAACACCTTATCTACTTTTGGGACCGGCGATACTTACTTCCGACAACCCTTTAGACAACCCTTTAGGACCATAGACGATCTCCACCGACCTAAACAAGTCTTTTGTGCATACTTTTTCCTCACTCGTGCGCATCCGAGAGAACTTCTCGGTCGATCATTCGTTCCAAGATTGTTCTGGACCAAGCGCACTTAACCAAGAGGTTTTTTTCGAGATATACTTTTGAAAAAGAAGATGCACCTTGTTTGTATGAGTGGCTGACCATCGCAGTTTCGTGAGTGTGTGTGGGCTAGGTGTGTGGACATAGTGTACACGGCGCATGTGGGCAAGTGGTCATATGGCAATGGCATATATGTCGGCACTAGAAGCACAGACGACGTGACCAAGGAGGAGAGGATTCTGGCTTGAGATTGATCGACGAGGATGTCCATTTTCTAAGGGGATGGATTATGATGATCCGGCCCATGGTATTCCTACCAACAAGGTGATCTTTTTTTCGGAAGCTCCTCTCCAAAGAACATCCAAGTTAAGCATAATTTGATCGGAGCAATTCAGAGATGGGTGATCGATCGGAAATTGCTTTCCGGGTGCGCATGATGAGTGATAACAAAGTATGCAGAAAAGACCAATATTGATATGTGTGGGACAGTCTAAACCTATAAAGTTGTCAGGCCCGAGGTGAATCATAGGGTGTTACACGTTGCATTGCATATAGCCAGCTGTAGAATGTAAACCTCAGTTTTCGAGATTAGATTAGTGTAGGACATATAAAACTACACATTTAACCCTCTCTTCTACCATTATCCCTATAAACATAAATTGAAAAAGGCAATACTGCATTCCGGAGTGCCACTAGTACAAAAAGGCTCAAAGCCTGCGGGGACGATATATTTTTACTGGCGGTTTCGGTTATCCACCGACTGTGTTATTTCTAGTGGCGGTTCCTTAAGAAAACCGCCACTAGAAATCGTATTTCTACTGGCGGTTCCTTAAGAAAACCGCCAGTAGAAATCCATGATTTGTAGTGGCGGTTTTCTTAAGGAACCGCCACTAGAAATACGATTTCTAGTGGCGGTTTTCTTAAGGAACCGCCACTAGAAATCATTTTTATCCTTAATTTTTCGAGTTTTTCAAACGGCCTCGTATGACAAAACCACCAAAATAAAAGTTGTAGATCTCTAAAAGTTATGAAACTTTGTAGTTGACAACTTTTTTGTTTCAACTCATTTCGGTTCTCAAAAATTGAATCTAAGTATGTCAAATTTAAAATTCAAATTTTGCAAACTACCTCGGATGAAAAAAGTGTCAAAATAAAAGTTGTAGAACTTCAAAAGTTATTTATCTTTGTAGTTGACAACTTTTTTATTTGAATTCGTTTAGGGTCTCAAATAAGCAATTTACACTCAAATGGTTGTAATATGTGGAGAAAACAACTACAAACTAGACACAAGACATGTCATAGACGGAGTGGTAGGGGAGGGTACGCGCGAGGGTGAGGTCGAGGTTCGAATACTAACAACCGCGTAGAGCGATCCGAATGAAATCACCTTGGGGGGCAGGGTCGGGTGTTTTTATTGAAACGAAAAGGACGACGGGAGGCGAAAACAAAGCATACCGATCGAGAGGGCAGAAACGACAGCGCCAACCTTGCAGTGGCTGAGTCAGTGGCGTCTTGGCAGTTGGCACAACCCATGCATGACCGAAACTACTTCTGATGAACCACACGCGCGCGTGCACAGCTGCGCAGGACGTACGCGAGGACGACGACCAAGTACATACGTGTGCCCCGGTCCGGCTATATATTATCATATGGCATGTCATGTGGTTTGCGACATACGCTATATATCCTAACCTCTAGTCCACACAAGCTCACAAGCTCGTGAAACCACGAGGGTCGACTTTAATATCATTTATAACACACTATCCACTTTTGGGACCGATGATACTTATTTCTGATAGCCCTTTAGGAACATAGACGATCCCCAACCGCGAGACTTTTGTATGTACTTTTTCCTCACTCTCATGTGCACCCCGAGAGAACTTCTCGGTCGATCATTTGTTTCAAGATTGCTCTGGACCAACCACACTTAACCAAAAGGTTTTTTCGAGATATGCTTTCGAAAAAGAAGATGCACTTTGTTGGTTTGAGTAGCCAACCATCGCACTTTGATGAGTGTGTGTGGGCTAGGTGTGTGTGGACATAGTGTACATGGCGCAAGTGGGCCAGTGGTGATATTGCATGGCATATATGCCAACACTAGAAGCACAGACATGGCGAGAGCCGGGAGGGAAGGATCCTGGCTTCAAGTTGATCGACGGGGACGTCGATCTTCTAAAGGGGTGGATTGTGATGACTCGGCCCATGGTACTCCTACCAACAAGGTGATCCTTTTTTCGGAAGCTCCTCTCCAAAAAAACATCCAAGTTAAACGTGTTTTACTTGGAGCAATTTAGGAATGGTGACTGATCGGAAAGTGTTTTCCTAGTGCACATGAGTGAGTACAGAGCGTGCAGAAAAGACCAATGTTGATATGTGGGACAATCTAAACCTATAAAACTGTCATGAATGACGACCGCCAGGTCAAGATAGGTAGTGTGTTACATGTTGCATTGCATAGAAAAGACCAATATTGATATGTGGAGCAGTCTAAACCTATAAAGCTATCGTGAATGACGACCCGCCTGCAGGCCCGAGGTAGCTAAGGTGTTACACGTTGCATTGCATATAGCTAGCTGTAGAGTGTAAACCTCACTTTTCGAGATTAGATTAGTGTAGGACATATGAAACTACACATTTAATTTAACCCTCTCTTCTACCATTCTACCTATACACATAAATTGAAAAAGGCAATAATACTGCATTCCGGAGTGCTCCTCCCACGCACATGGATAGTTTGTTAGACATGCAGGTGGGTTCAATTCGGGAAAGCTGATGATCTCATGTTCTGAGCTGCATCTCTTCTTTTTTTTCGAGACAAAACTGTTGGCGAACGAAGTGGCTTGACTGTTGACTTGAGTGCATCGTCAGGTCAGGAATCCAAACATATTCTCGTGCACTGCAGTATTTCCTGTGCGCTAGCTTGTACATTCCGGTTCGTTCAACTCTCTACCAGTACCAGTCCCAGGGGCATTCCGGACAATGCTTTGTGGCGCTCGCATGTCCCATTATTCCCGTCGTATATAGGCAACCATTTGGTGCTCGACGGCGCCGTGTGCCACCTGCTGGCTGCTGCCACGGATGGGAGTCACAAATGTTCCCATGAACACATCATCGGCATCCTCTCGGTCTCGTCTCAGGAGCCTCCCTGCCGGAAACTAAAGAGTAGTGTCACTTACGAGTTAGAGACACCGTCCCCACTCCGCTCTCCAGAAACTCCCCCGTCGTCTAGCTAGGCCTAGGCGCCTAGCCACCTCCCAGGAATGGATCAGCGCGTCTCCCAGGAATCGTCGTCGGATCGTCGGCGCAAGCGCAAAGACGTCGCGGCGGCGGTGCCGGAGGGCGTCCACGGAGAGTCCACGGACAACGGCGGGTACGACGATACTGATGAGACCGCGGGTGTGCTGACCAAGGAGCAGCAGGCGGTGGATGTGGTCGAAGAACAAGCCTCGGCGCCGCTCCAGCTCCTGCTCCGCGCCTGCGCCGGCTGCCTGGTGGGCCTTCTGCGCGGCTACCGCAGCGACCCGAAGCCGGCCGCCGCCGCCGCTGCTGCTTCTGTGGCCGCAGAATCGCCGCAGGAAGGAGACAAGCCGTTTGGCAGCGTAAGTGTTCGAGGCCACCGCTTGATTATTTCTCCGTGCTGTAACCCGTAGATGGATGTGCAACCGTTGCGGTGTCTGTACGTGCAGGAGGAGGTGGGCACTCAGGTGTTGGCGGCGACGAGGACGCCGCCGTGGCCGCCGTGCCCTCCTGAAGAAGGTTCCGGTGGCAATGGAGGCAGCCACAACTAGCTAGCTAGCTACTAGGCATGCAAACGTACGGCCGGTGATCTCTCTTCGGCTTCGTCGCACGCTTGTCCGATGAACAGACAGCTCCTACGTACGTACTACGGAGTATTTCGGTGGCCCAATCAGGTTGTAAGTAGAGAGAGGTGCTTAGGTTATTAGTAGTATTTTTTAATAAATAAGTGTGTGTGTGTGGCTCTGAGGTTTACGTGCTTCTCCAGATCTCTGAACTCCGAAACCTAGCAGCGATGAGCCGATGATTAAATGTTACCGGAACGACGATACTAGCTTTCAGTAATTTTTGACGCTACGACTACGAGAACGTGATATATTTATTCTTCAGGAAACGAAATGTTCCCGGAACACGTTTCGAAACGGGGCCATTGGTATGTCAAGGCTAATTTAGAAGTCACAAAATCAGAGTGAATTAGAGGGGCTAAAATACCTTTCTTATTGAATTTTGAATAAGAATAATAAGGAGATTTTAGCCTCTCTAGCCTTCTCCGGTTTTTTACTCCTAAACTAGCCCTTAGATTGTTTTCCCACCCCTTTTCCCATGCTGCCTACTGCACACACCGGGTGGAGTGATTAAGTGAAGAAAAGAAAAGAAAAGAATTGAGCATAGGCCGGGTCATTCTGATTTCTGAGCAAACGCGCGCGACACATGCATGCCGGAGGCACAACGCCGTATCTTCCGTAAGCATAGCTATTTATATCACGTGTGACATTTGAAAAAGACGAACGAATAATAGTCATTTATATCATGTGGGACATTTTAAAGGAAACAAGCATCTTCTAAAATAGCATCTTGTCACCTATTTATGTTTGGTTTAAGGAGTCCCCCGGTCCCAGATGAGTTCTTTGTACTACCAGTGCTATTTGTGGACTTACGAGGACGAGGGGATGAGGTGACGATGCATCGGTTTATTTTATTTTATTATACAAACCAAACAAAACAAGCTGAAGAGGTGGCACCTGCACGAAGCGTTTCCGTACTGCAAAACAGATGGGAAAGAAGGCGCGGCGGGCCGAGCCGGGCATCGGCACGTAGCAGTCCGTGGGTCGCCTGCGTGGTACCTTCAGCCCGCTTCTGGGCCTTCCGTCACAAACCTAGCCCACACCCTCCACCGATGCTTCCCGTCGTCTGCTAGCAATGGTGGAAGGTCTGTTGGCTTTCAGCGTTTTACATAGACGCGCCATCCAACAAAGGTTTTAAGGCATCCACGAAAGTCGTCCGACAAGGAATTTCTCTCACGAGTGTTAATAGGGATGGCAGTGACTAAGGTAGCTAAAAGACGTACAAAGTTATACTCATACTCACTATAGAAAAAATGTGCCATGCTCATACCCACCACTACTCATTATGGATACAAAATTACGCCATATATATACCCACCACGGGTAGTGGGTATCCATCAGTTATTCATACTCACTGACATTACAGTAGACATGATCATTTGAATCGTAAACAAAATTTGAAACATCATATCTCATCAATATTGAAAGATGCTAAAATAACATATTATCTTTGTGCCATTGTGACAAATTCATCAAGCCCAACATGATTTTATCACAAGTTCAACATCATTCAATATTAAATGGTGACATCATGCCATCAAAGCACATAAAATATAGTATTGATAGTACAAAACTTTTAGAGCAAAAGAGAGTTCTCAACCACAACACAAAACATTAGGATGGCTATCTAATTGTTCAATACATAATATTTAATATTTAAATATATAAGACATGTGCGTTGTTGTAGCTTAAGGGCATCCTTAATCCGGAGTTCCGGACCCATATGTCATATTGTCGGGGACCATAATTAGGGGTACCCTCAAGACGCCTAATTCTCAGCTGGTAACCCCCATCAGCATAAAGCTGCAGAGGCCTGATGGGTGCGATTAAGTCAGAGATCAGTCCATACGAGCGACTCGATCACGCCTCGCCCGAGCCTAGCCTCGGGCAATGGCAGCCGACCCCGAGGGATTTCCGTCTCGCCCGAGGCCCCCCTTAACGGCGGACACATCTCCGGCTCGCCCGAGGCCTTGCCTTCGCTAAGAAGCAACCCTGACTAAATCGCCGCGCCGACCGACCGAGTCGCAGGAGCATTTAACGCAAAGGTAGCCTGACACCTTTATCCTGACGCGCGCCCCCCGGCAGAGCCGAAGTGACCGCCGTCACTTCGCCGCTCCACTGACCGGTCTGACAGAAGGACAGCGCCGCCTGCGCCACTCCGACTGCAGTGCCACTTGACAGAGTGAGACTGACAGGCAGTCAGGCCTTGCCAAAGGCGCCATAGGAAACTCCGCTCCGCCCGACCCAGGGCTCGGACTCGGGCTAGGCCCCGGAAGACGGCGAACTCCGCTCCGCCCGACCCAGGGCTCGGACTCGGGCTAAGCCCCGGAAGATGGCGAACTCCGCTCCGCCCGACCCAGGGCTCGGACTCGGCTAAGCCCCGGAAGACGGCGAACTCCGCTCCGCCCGACCCAGGGCTCGGACTCGGGCTCAGCCCCAGAAGACGACGAACTCCGCTCCGCCCGACCCAAGGCTCGGACTCGGGCTCAGCCCCAGAAGACGACGAACTCCGCTTCGCCCGACCCCAGGGCTCGGACTCCGCCTTGGCCTCTGCCGAACAACCTCCACCTCGCCCGACCCAGGGGCTCGGGCTCGGCCTCGGCCATGGAAGACAGACTCGACCTCGGCTTCGGAGGAGCCTCCACGTCGCCCGACCTAAGGCACAGGCCAGCCACGTCAACAGGAAGCGCCATCATCACCCTACCCCGAGCCGACTCGGGCCGCAGAAGACAAGATCGGTGTCCCATCTGGCTAGCTCCGCCAGATAGGCAATGATGGCGCCCCGCAAGCCCTGTGACGACGGCGGCTCTCAGCTCCCTTACGGAAGCAGGGGGACGTCAGCAAGGACTCGACCGCTCCGACAGCTGTCCCTCCGCCAGGCTCTATTGCTCCTCCGACAGCCACGACATCACACCAGCAGGGTGCCAAGATCTCTCCGGCTGCCACATTGGCATGTACTTAGGGCGTTAGCTCTCCCTCCGCTAGACACGTAGCACTCTGCTACACCCCCATTGTACACCTGGATCCTCTCCTTACGCCTATAAAAGGAAGGACCAAGGCCTTCTTAGAGAAGGTTGGCCGCGCGGGGACGAGGACGGGACAGGCGCTCTCTTGGGGCCGCTCGCTTCCCTCACCCGCGTGGACGCTTGTAACCCCCTACTGCAAGCGCACCCGACCTGGGCGCGGGACGAACACGAAGGCCGCGAGATTTCCACCTCTCTCACGCCCGTCTCCGGCCACCTCGCTTCCCCCCTTCGCGCTCGCCCACGCGCTCGACCCATCTGGGCTGGGGCACGCGGCACACTCACTCGTCGGCTTTGGGACCCCCCGGTCTCGAGACGCCGACAGTTGGCGCGCCAGGTAGGGGCCTGCTGCGTGCTGACGAACAGCTTCCCGTCAAGCTCCAGATGGGCAGTCTCCAGCAACCTCTCCGGCCCGGGACGGTGCTCCGTTTCGGGAGTCTTGAGTTCATGTCTTTCGACGGCAGCTACGACATGATACTCCTTCCACCGCCGCGCGACAACGACAATGGCGGCCGACAACCCGCCCCCCGGCGGCGGAATCGACGACATCTTCCCCGCGTGGTGGAAGAACAACATTCGAGCTCGCCCCGTCCTCTCCCCCGCCAACGGAGGAGGAGGCGGGGCAACCAAGGCCAAGCGGGAGGCCGCGCTTCGTCGGCTGTCGAGCGAATCGACGTCCCCAGCGCCCCAACGAGGGGCGCGTCGGGCGTCGACTTCGCGTTTGAGACGAAGGCGAGCGCCGTCCCTCCGCGACACACCAATCCCGAGCAAGTGGACGACGCCAGCGCGCTCGCGGAGGGCTTGCAGGACGTCGCCCTCGTACCTAAGACGACGGTGCAATCAGTCCCCGACGTGACTATGTGATAGTCGCCTAGAGGGGGGGTGAATAGGGCGAAACTGAAATTTACAAATATAAACACAACTACAAGCCGGGTTAGCGTTAGAAATAAAATCGAGTCCGCGAGAGAGGGCGCAAAACAAATCGCAAGCAAATGAAGAGTGTGACACGTGGATTTGTTTTACCGAGGTTCGGTTCTCGCAAACCTACTCCCCGTTGAGGAGGCCACAAAGGCCGGGTCTCTTTCAACCCTTCCCTCTCTCAAACGGTCCCTCGGACCGAGTGAGCTTCTCTTCTCAAATCAAAGCCGAGAACAAAACTTCCCCGCAAGGGCCACTACACAATTGGTGCCTCTTGCCTTGATTACAATTGAATGTTGATCACAAGAGCAAGTGAGAAAGAAAAGAAGCAATCCAAGCGCAAGAGCTCAAAGGAACACGACAAATCTCTCTCGCTAATCACTAAAGCCTTTTGTGGAATTGGAGAGGATTTGATCTCTTTGGTGTGTCTAGAATTGAATGCCTAGCTCTTGTAAGTGGTTGAGAAGTGGAAAACTTGGATACAATGAATGGTGGGGTGGTTGGGGTATTTATAGCCCCAACCACCAAACTTGACCGTTGGTGGAGCTGTCTGTTCGATGGCGCACCGGACAGTCCGGTGCACACCGGACATGTCCGGTGCCCCAGCCACGTCACCAATGCCGTTGGATTCTGACCGTTGGAGTTCTGACTTGTGGGCCTGCCTTGATGTCCGGTGGCGCACTGGACATAAACTGTTCACTGTCCGGTGCGCCAGTATGGGCACGCCTGACATCTGCGCGCGCAGTGCGCGCATTTAATGCGACGCAGGTAGTCGTTGGCGCCGAATAGCCGTTGCTCCGGAGTTGCACCGGACAGTTCGGTGCACACCGGACATGTCTGGTGAATTATAGCGGATGAGCCGTTGGAGATTCCCGAAGCCGGCGAGTTCCTGAGGCCGCTCCTCCTTGGCGCACCGGACACTGTCCGGTGTACACCGGACAGTCCGGTGAATTATAGCGCGAGTGCCTCTGGAAATTCCCGAAGGTGGCGAGTTCGAGTTGGAGTCCTCTGGTGCACCGGACATGTCCGGTGGTGCACCGGACACTGTCCGGTGGCACACCGGACAGTCCGGTGTGCCAGACCAGAGGTGCCTTCGGTTGGCCCTTTGCTCCTTTGTTGAATCCAAAACTTGATCTTTTTGTTGGCTGAGTGTGAACCTTTTACTCCTGTATAATCTATACACTTGGGCAAACTAGTTAGTCCAATTATTTGTGTTGGGCAATTCAACCACCAAAATTAATTAGGGACTAGGTGTAAGCCTAATTCCCTTTCACTATGTCGCTCCTCGTCGACCAAAAGGTACTGACTGATTCCCATCTTACGTTATTTCGACTCAGCCTCAACCCGCCTAGCGACCTTGCTTTGGCGGGCGCTCTCGTTGAGGCGAGTGCAACCCCTCTGGGGTTTCGTATGCGGTCGCCTTGGGACCGATTGACAGACGTCTCGACCTACGGGCCCTCTGGGTCCGAGGAAGATGACGATCCCAGCATCTGTTGGGATTTCTCCGGATTTGGCAACCCCGGTGCCATGCGGGACTTTATGACCGCATGTGACTACTGCCTCTCCGACTGTTCCGACGGTAGCCGCAGCCTTGACGACGAGGACTGCGGCCCAAGCCGCGAATGTTTCCACGTCGAGCTAGGGGATCCCTCCGAAGGCAACCATCTCGGCATGCCGGAGGACAGTGACCTCCCTAGGTCGGTGCCTCGCGCTGACATCCCGCGGGAGCTAGTTGTGGTCCCCGTTCCGGCGGGGGGTCACGACCCACAGCTCGAGCAAGTCCGCGGGGCGCAGGCCAGGCTCGACGAGGGAGCAGGAGCGCTTGAGTCGATCCGCCGGGACGTCGGGCAGGTATGGGCGGGCCAACCCCCGGCCGGAGAAATACGTCACCTGCCCCAGGGTTTCCAGCACCGCGTCGCCAACGACGTCAGGGTCAGGCCGCCACCCGCATCCAGTGGGGTCGGTCAGAACCTGGCAGCCGCAGCGATGCTCCTCCGCGCGATGCCGGAGCCATCAACCACCGAGGGTCGGCGAATCCAGGGAGAGCTCAAGAATCTCCTGGAAGGCGCTGCGGTCCGACGGGCCGAGAGCTCTGCCTCCCGAAGGCAGGGATACCCCTCGGAACCTCATGCCGCGACTTCCCGATTCATGCGAGAAGCCTCGGTCTACATCGGGCGCACGCGCAACACCGCGCCTGCAGCCCCGGGCCACCTCGGCAACGAGCACCATCGTCGCGACCGTCGGGCCCACCTCGACGAAAGGGTGCGCCGAGGCTACCACCCCAGGCGTGGGGGATGCTACGACAGCGGGGAGGATCGGAGTCCCTCGCCCGAACCACCCGGTCCGCAGGCCTTCAGTCGGGCCATCCGACGGGCGCCGTTCCCGACCCGGTTCCGACCCCCGACTACTATCACAAAGTACTCGGGGGAAACGAGACCGGAACTGTGGCTCGCAGACTATCGCCTGGCCTGCCAACTGGGTGGAACGGACGACGACAACCTCATCATCCGCAACCTCCCCCTGTTCCTCTCCGACACTGCTCGCGCCTGGTTGGAGCACCTGCCTCCGGGGCAGATCTCCAACTGGGATGACTTGGTCCAAGCCTTCGCCGGCAATTTCCAGGGCACGTACGTGCGCCCCGAGAATTCCTGGGACCTCCGAAGCTGCCGGCAACAGCCGGGAGAGTCACTCCGGGACTACATCCGGCGATTCTCGAAGCAGCGCACCGAGCTGCCCAACATCACCGACTCGGATGTCATCGGCGCGTTCCTTGCCGGCACCACCTGCCGTGACCTGGTGAGTAAGTTGGGTCGCAAGACCCCCACCAGGGCGAGCGAGCTGATGGACATCGCCACCAAGTTCGCCTCTGGCCAGGAGGCAGTCGAGGCCATCTTCCGAAAGGACAAGCAGCCCCAGGGCTGCCCATCGGAAGAGGCCCCCGAGGCGTCTACTCCGCGCGGCGCCAAGAAGAAAGGCAAGAAGAAGTCGCACTCGAAACGCGACGCCGCCGACGTGGACCTTGTCGCCGCCGCCGAGTACAAGAACCCTCGGAAGCCCCCCGGAGGTGCTAACCTCTTCGACAAGATGCTCAAGGAGCCATGCCCCTATCATCAGGGGCCCGTCAAGCACACCCTCGAGGAGTGCGTCATGCTTCGGCGCCACTTCCATAGGGCCGGACCACCCGCAGAGGGTGGCAGGGCCCGCGACGACGACAAGAAGGAAGATCACCAAGCAGGAGAGTTCCCCGAGGTCCGCGACTGCTTCATGATCTACGGTGGGCATGCGGCGAATGCCTCGGCTCGGCATCGCAAGCAAGAGCGCCGGGAGGTCTGCTCGGTGAAGGTGGTGGCGCCAGTCTACCTAGACTGGTCCGACAAGCCCATCACCTTCGACCAAGCTGACCACCCCAACCATGTGCCGAGCCCGGGGAAATACCCGCTCGTCGTCGACCCCATCGTCGGCGACGTCAGGCTCACCAAGGTCCTGATGGACGGGGGCAGCTGCCTCAACATCATCTACGCCGAGACCCTCAGGCTCCTGCGCGTCGATCTGTCCTCCGTCCGAGCAGGCGCTGCGCCCTTCCACGAGATCATTCCTGGGAAGCGCGTCCAGCCCCTCGGACGACTCGACCTTCCCGTCTGCTTCGGAACGCCCTCCAACCTCCGAAGGGAGACCTTGACGTTCGAGGTGGTCGGGTTCCGAGGAACCTACCACGCGGTACTGGGGAGGTCATGCTACGCGAAGTTCATGCCCGTCCCCAACTACACCTACCTGAAGCTCAAGATGCCGGGCCCCAACGGGGTCATCACCGTCGGCCCCACGTACAAACACGCGTTCGAATGCGACGTGGAGTGCGTGGAGTACGTTGAGGCCCTCGCCGAGTCCGAGGCCCTCATCGCCGACCTGGAGAGACTCTCCAAAGAGGTGCCAGACGTGAAGCGCCATGCCGGCAACTTCGAGCCAGCGGAGACGGTTAAGGTCGTCCCTCTCGACCCCAGTGGCGACACCTCCAAGCAGATCCAGATCGGTTCCGGGCTCGACCCCAAATAGGAAGCAGTGCTCGTCGACTTTCTCCGCACAAACGCCGACGTCTTTGCGTGGAGTCCCTCGGACATGCCCGGCATACCGAGGGATGTCGCCGAGCACTCGCTGGATATTCGGGCCGGAGCCCGACCCGTCAGGCAGCCTCTGCGCCGATTCGACGAGGAGAAGCTGAAAGGGAATTAGGCTTACACCTAGTTCCTATATAATTTTGGTGGTTGAATTGCCCAACACAAATCTTTGGACTAACTAGTTTGCTCTAGTGTATAAGTTATACAGGTGTCAAAGGTTCACAACAAGCCAATCAAAAGATCAAAAGTTGGGTTCAACAAAAGAGCAAAGGGCCAACCGAAGGCACCTCTGGTCTGGCGCACCGGACTGTCCGGTGTGCCACCGGACAGTGTCCGGTGCACCAGAGGACTCCGACTCCAACTCGTCACCTTCGGGAATTTCCAGAGGCGACTCCGCTATAATTCATCGGACTGTCCGGTGTACACCGGACAGTGTCCGGTGCTCCAAGGGAGGTCGGCCTCAGGAACTCGCCAGCTTCGGGAAACTCCAACGGCTAGTCCGCTATAATTCACCGGACTGTCCGGTGCAACTCCGGAGCAACGACTATCTCCGCGCCAACGGCTCTCTGCGGTGCATTAAATGCGCGCGCAGCGCGCGCAGAAGTCAGGGGGTGCCCATACTGGCACACCGGACAAGGAACAGTAGATGTCCGGTGTGCACCGGACACCCAGGCGGGCCCACAAGTCAGAAGCTTCAACGATCAGAATCCAACGGAACTGGTGACGTGGCGGGGGCACCTGACATGTCCGGTGTGCACCGGACTGTCCGGTGCACCATCGAACAGACAGCCTCCCAACGGCCACTTTTGGTGGTTGGGGCTATAAATACCCCAACCACCCCACCATTCATTGCATCCAAGTTTTCCACTTCCCAACTACTACAAGAGCTCCAGCATTCAATTCTAGATACACCAAAGAGATCAAATCCTCTCCAAAATCCACACAACGCCATAGTGACTAGAGAGAGTGATTTGCTTGTGTTCTTTCGAGCTCTTGCGCTTGGATTGCTTTCTTCTTTCTTGATTCTTTCATTGCGATCAAACTCACTTGTAATTGAGGCAAGAGACACCAAACTTGTGGTGGTCCTTGTGGGAACTTTGTGTTCCAAGTGATTGAGAAGAGAAAGCTCACTCGATCCGTGGATCGTTTGAGAGAGGGAAGGGTTGAAAGAGACCCGGCCTTTGTGGCCTCCTCAACGGGGAGTAGGTTTGCGAGAACCGAACCTCGGTAAAACAAATCCACGTGTCACACTATTCATTTGCTTACGATTTGTTTTGCGCCCTCTCTCGCGGACTCGTTTATATTTCTAACGCTAACCCGACTTGTAGTTGTGTTTATATTTGTGAATTTCAGTTTCGCCCTATTCACCCCCCCTCTAGGCGACTATCAATTGGTATCAGAGCTCGGTGCTTCATTAGAGCCTAACCGCTCGAAGTGATGTCGGGAGATCACGCCAAGAAGGAGATGGAGACCGGCGAAAAGCCCACTACAAGCCACGGGAGCACTTCATCGGAAGAGTCCCGCACCAAGAGGAGGGAGAAGAAGAAGAGCTCCTCCAACAAAGGGAAGGAGAAGAAATCTTCTTCTCACCACAAAGAGAAGAAGGAAAAATCTTCTTCCCACAAGCCGCATCAGAGTGGGGACAAGCAAAAGAGGATGAGGAAAGTGGTCTACTACGAGACCGACACTTCATCAACATCGACCTCCGGCTCCGATGCGCCCTCCGTAACTTCTAAACGCCAAGAGCGTAAGAAGTTTAGTAAGACCCCCCTACACTATCCTCGCATTTCTAAACATGCACCTTTACTTTCCGTCCCATTAGGCAAACCACCAACTTTTGATGGTGAAGATTATGCTAGGTGGAGTGATTTAATGCGATTTCATCTAACCTCACTCCACAAAAGTATATGGGATGTTGTTGAGTTTGGTGCACAGGTACCGTTGGTAGGGGATAAAGACTATGATGAGGATGAGGTGGCCCAAATCGAGCACTTCAACTCTCAAGCGACAACAATACTCCTCGCCTCACTAAGTAGAGAGGAGTATAACAAAGTACAAGGGTTGAAGAGTGCCAAGGAGGTTTGGGATGTGCTCAAAACCGCGCACGAGGGAGACGAGCTCACCAAGATCACCAAGCGGGAAACGATCGAGGGGGAGCTCGGTCGGTTCCGGCTTCGCAAAGGGGAGGAGCCACAACACATGTACAACCGGCTCAAGACCTTGGTGAACCAAGTGCGTAACCTCGGGAGCGTAAAGTGGGATGACCATGAGGTGGTTAAGGTTATTCTAAGATCTCTTATTTTCCTTAACCCTACTCAAGTACAATTAATTCGTGGTAATCCAAGATATACTAAAATGACCCCCGAGGAAGTAATCGGGCATTTTGTAAGTTTTGAGTGCATGATCGAAGGCTCGAGGAAGATCAACGAGCTTGACGATCCCTCCACATCCGAAGCTCAACCCGTCGCATTCAAGGCGACGGAGGACAAGAAGGAGGAGTCTACACCAAGTCGACAACCAATAGACGCCTCCAAGATTGACAATGAGGAAATGGCGCTCGTCATCAAGAGCTTCCGCCAAATCCTCAAGCAAAGGAGAGGGAAAGACTACAAGTCCCGCTCCAAGAAAGTTTGCTACAAGTGTGGTAAGCCTGGTCATTTTATTGCTAAATGTCCTATCTCAAGTGACAGTGACCGAGGCAACGACAAGAAGGGGAGAAGAAAGGAGAAGAAGAGATACTACAACAAGAAGGGCGGCGATGCCCATGTTTGTCGGGAATGGGATTCCGACGAAAGCTCAAGCGACTCCTCCGACGACGAGGACGCCGCCAACATCGCCGTCACCAAGGGACTTCTCTTCCCCAACGTCGGCCACAAGTGCCTCATGGCAAAGGACGGCAAAAGGAAGAAGGTTAAATCTAACTCCTCCACTAAATATGAATCTTCTAGTGATGATAATGCTAGTGATGAGGAGGATAATTTACGAACCCTTTTTGCCAACCTCAACATGCAACAAAAGGAGAAACTTAATGAATTGATTAGTGTTATTCATGAAAAGGATGATCTTTTGGATACTCAAGAGGACTTCCTCATTAAAGAAAATAAGAAGCATGTTAAGGTTAAAAATGCTTATGCTCTAGAAATTGAGAAGTGTCAAAAATTATCTAGTGAGCTAAGCACTTGCCATGAAACAATAGACAACCTTAGAAATGAAAATGCTAATTTGTTAGCTAAGGTTGATTCTCATGTTTGCAATGTTTCAATTCCCAACCCTAGAGATAATAATGATGATTTGCTTGCTAGGATTGAAGAATTGAACATTTCTCTTGCTAGTCTTAGATTAGAAAATGAAAATTTGATTGCTAAGGCTAAAGATTTTGATGTTTGCAAAGTAACAATTTCCGATCTTAGAGATAAAAATGATATTCTACATGCTAAGATTGTTGAACTTAATTCATGCAAACCCTCCACATCTACCATTGAGCATGTCACTATTTGTACTAGATGTAGAGATGTTGATATTAATGCTATTCATGATCATATGGCTTTAATTAAACAACAAAATGATCATATAGCAAAATTAGATGCTAAAATTGCCGAGCATAACTTAGAGAATGAAAAATTTAAATTTGCTAGAAGTATGCTCTATAATGGGAGACGCCCTGGCATCAAGGATGGCATTGGCTTCCAAAGGGGAGACAATGTCAAACTTAGTGCCCCTCCTAAAAGATTGTCAAATTTTGTTAAGGGCAAGGCTCCCATGCCTCAGGATAACGAGGGTTACATTTTATACCCTGCCGGTTATCCCGAAAGCAAAATTAGAAGAATTCATTCTAGGAAGTCTCACTCTGGCCCTAATCATGCTTTCATGTATAAGGGTGAGACATCTAGCTCTAGGCAACCAACCCGTGCTAAGTTGCCTAGAAAGAAAATTCCTAGTGCATCAAATAAACATAGTCTCTCATTTAAAACTTTTGATGCATCTTATGTGTTGACTAACAAATCCGGCAAAGTAGTTGCCAAATATGTTGGGGGCAAGCACAAGAGGTCAAAGACTTGTGTTTGGGTACCCAAAGTTCTTGTGTCTAATGCCAAAGGACCCAAAACCATTTGGGTACCTAAAGTCAAGAACTAAACTTGTTTTGTAGGTTTATGCATCCAGGGGCTCAAGTTGGATACTCGACAGCGGGTGCACAAACCACATGACAGGGGAGAAAAAGATGTTCTCCTCCTACGAGAAAAACCATGATCCCCAACGAGCAATCACATTCGGGGATGGAAAACAAGGTTTGGTCAAAGGATTGGGTAAAATTGCTATATCTCCTGACCATTCTATTTCCAATGTTTTTCTTGTAGATTCATTAGACTACAATTTGCTTTCCGTATCTCAATTATGCAAAATGGGCTACAACTGTCTCTTTACTGATGTAGGTGTCACTATCTTTAGAAAAAGTGATGATTCAATAGCATTTAAGGGAGTGTTAGAGGGTCAGCTATACTTGGTAGATTTTGATAGAGCTGAACTCGACACTTGCTTAATTGCTAAGACTAACATGGGCTGGCTCTGGCATCGCCGACTAGCACATGTTGGAATGAAGAATCTTCACAAGCTTCTAAAGGGAGAACACATTTTAGGATTAACAAATGTTCATTTTGAGAAAGACAGGATTTGTAGTGCATGCCAGGCAGGAAAGCAGGTTGGCACTCATCATCCACACAAGAACATCATGACGACCGACAGGCCGCTTGAGCTACTCCACATGGATCTATTCGGCCCGATTGCTTACATAAGCATCAGCGGGAGTAAGTACTGTCTAGTTATTGTGGATGATTATTCTCGCTTCACTTGGGTATTCTTTTTACAGGAAAAATCTCAAACCCAAGAGACTTTAAAGGGATTCTTGAGACGGGCTCAAAATGAGTTCGGCTTAAGGATCAAGAAAATAAGAAGCGACAACGGGACGGAGTTCAAGAACTCTCAAATCGAAGGCTTCCTTGAGGAGGAGGGCATCAAGCATGAGTTCTCTTCTCCCTACACGCCACAACAAAATGGTGTAGTGGAGAGGAAGAATCGAACTCTATTGGACATGGCAAGAACCATGCTTGATGAGTACAAGACTTCGGATCGGTTTTGGGCCGAGGCGGTCAACACCGCTTGCTACGCCATCAACCGATTATATCTACACCGAATCCTCAAGAAGACATCCTATGAACTCCTAACCGGTAAAAAGCCCAACATTTCATATTTTAGAGTCTTTGGTAGCAAATGCTTTATTCTTGTTAAAAGAGGTAGAAAATCTAAATTTGCTCCTAAGACTGTAGAAGGCTTTTTACTTGGTTATGACTCAAACACAAGGGCATATAGGGTCTTTAACAAGTCCACTGGACTAGTTGAAGTCTCATGTGACGTTGTGTTTGATGAAACTAACGGCTCTCAAGTAGAGCAAGTTGATCTTGATGAGATAGGTGATGAAGAGGCTCCGTGCATCGCGCTAAGGAACATGTCCATTGGGGATGTGTGTCCTAAGGAATCCGAAGAGCCTCCAAATGCACAAGATCAACCATCCTCCTCCACGCAAGCATCTCCACCAACTCAAAATGAGGATGAAGCTCAAGTTGATGAAGTAGAAGATCAAGCAAATGAGCCACCTCAAGATGATAGCAATGATCAAGGGGGAGATGCAAATGAGGAAGACAAGGAGGATGAAGAACAAAGGCCACCACACCCAAGAGTCCACCAAGCAATCCAACGAGATCACCCCGTCGACACCATCCTCGGCGATATTCATAAGGGGGTAACTACTCGATCTCGTGTTGCACATTTTTGTGAGCATTACTCGTTTGTTTCCTCTATTGAGCCACACAAGGTAGAGGAAGCACTTCAAGATTCGGATTGGGTGGTGGCAATGCAAGAGGAGCTCAACAACTTCACTAGAAATGAGGTATGGCATTTAGTTCCACGTCCTAACCAAAATGTTGTAGGAACCAAATGGGTCTTCCGCAACAAGCAAGATGAGCATGGTGTGGTGACAAGGAACAAAGCTCGACTTGTGGCCAAGGGTTACTCCCAAGTCGAAGGTTTGGATTTTGGTGAAACCTATGCACCCGTAGCTAGGCTTGAGTCAATTCGCATATTATTAGCCTATGCTACTTACCATGGCTTTAAGCTTTATCAAATGGACGTGAAAAGTGCCTTCCTCAATGGACCAATCAAGGAAGAGGTCTATGTTGAGCAACCTCCCAGCTTTGAAGACAGTGAGTATCCTAACTATGTCTATAAGCTCTCTAAGGCGCTTTATGGGCTCAAGCAAGCCCCAAGAGCATGGTATGAATGCCTTAGAGATTTCCTTATTGCTAATGGCTTCAAAGTCGGAAAAGCCGATCCTACACTCTTTACTAAAACTCTTGAAAATGACTTGTTTGTATGCCAAATTTATGTTGATGATATTATATTTGGGTCTACTAACGAGTCTACATGTGAAGAGTTTAGTAGGATCATGACACAGAAATTCGAGATGTCTATGATGGGGGAGTTGAAGTATTTTCTAGGATTCCAAGTGAAGCAACTCCAAGAGGGCACCTTCATCAGTCAAACCAAGTATACTCAAGACATTCTAAACAAGTTTGGGATGAAGGATGCCAAGCCCATCAAGACACCCATGGGAACTAATGGGCATCTCGACCTCGACACGGGAGGTAAGTCCGTGGATCAAAAGGTATACCGGTCGATGATTGGTTCATTACTCTATCTATGTGCATCTCGACCGGACATCATGCTTTCCGTTTGCATGTGTGCAAGATTCCAATCTGACCCTAAGGAATCCCACCTTACGGCCGTAAAACGAATCTTGAGATATTTGGCTTATACTCCTAAGTTTGGGCTTTGGTACCCTCGGGGATCCACATTTGATTTAATTGGTTATTCGGATGCCGATTGGGCGGGGTGCAAAATCAATAGGAAGAGCACATCGGGGACTTGCCAGTTCTTGGGAAGATCCTTGGTGTCTTGGGCTTCAAAGAAGCAAAATTCGGTTGCTCTTTCCACCGCCGAAGCCGAGTATATTGCCGCAGGCCACTGTTGCGCGCAATTGCTTTGGATGAGGCAAACCCTGCGGGACTACGGTTACAAACTAACCAAAGTCCCTTTGCTATGTGATAATGAGAGTGCAATCAAAATGGCCGACAATCCTGTCGAGCACAGCCGCACTAAACACATAGCCATTCGGTATCATTTTCTTAGGGATCACCAACAAAAGGGAGATATCGAAATTTCTTACATCAATACTAAAGATCAATTAGCCGATATCTTTACCAAGCCTCTTGATGAACAAACTTTTACCAAACTTAGGCATGAGCTCAATATTCTTGATTCGCGCAATTTCTTTTGCTAGATTGCACACATAGCTCATTTATATACCTTTGATCATATCTCTTTCATATGCTATAACTAATGTGTTTTCAAGTCTATTTCAAACCAAGTCATAGGTATATTGAAAGGGAATTGGAGTCTTCGGCGAAGACAAAGGCTTCCACTACGTAACTCATCCTTCGCCGTCGCTCCAAGCAACTCTCCATTCTTGGGGGAGAAAAGCATGAGCATCAAAGAAAAGGTCTTTGTCTTTGGGGGAGAAAGTAAGAGCCCAAGGCAAAAGGACCGGACTTCGTCTTTGGTATAATCTTAACTCATTCATTTATGACCAAAGGGGAAGAAAGCACTTTAAGGGCTCTAATGATTCCGTTTTTGGCGATTCATGCCAAAGGGGGAGAGAATAAGAGCCCAAAGCAAAAGGACCGCACCACCACCAATTTCAAAAATTCGTGTTTTCCAAAGAATATTATCAATTGGTTTTCCTATTGTGTTCAAAAGGGGGAGAAATGGTTTTCCTATTGTGTTCAAAAGGGGGAGAAAGTAGTATTTCAAATTGATATATCAAAACCCTCTTGAACTCTAAGAGGCGAATCCTATTTAGGGGAAGTTTTGTTTAAGTCAAAGGAAAAGCATTTGAAACAGGGGGAGAAAATTTCAAATCTTGAAAATGCTTTATGAAATCTTATTCATTTACCTTTGACTATTTGCAAAAGAACTTTGAAAAGGATTTACAAAAGAATGTGCAAAAACAAAACATGTGGTGCAAGCGTGGTCCAAAATGTTATAAGTAAGAAACAATCCATGCATATCTTGTAAGTAGTTATATTGGCTCAATTCCAAGCAACCTTTACACTCACATTCTACAAACTAGTTCAATTATGCACTTCTATATTTGCTTTGGTTTGTGTTGGCATCAATCACCAAAAAGGGGGAGATTGAAAGGGAATTAGGCTTACACCTAGTTCCTATATAATTTTGGTGGTTGAATTGCCCAACACAAATCTTTGGACTAACTAGTTTGCTCTAGTGTATAAGTTATACAGGTGTCAAAGGTTCACAACAAGCCAATCAAAAGATCAAAAGTTGGGTTCAACAAAAGAGCAAAGGGCCAACCGAAGGCACCTCTGGTCTGGCGCACCGGACTGTCCGGTGTGCCACCGGACAGTGTCCGGTGCACCACCGGACATGTCCGGTGCACCAGAGGACTCCGACTCCAACTCGTCACCTTCGGGAATTTCCAGAGGCGACTCCGCTATAATTCACCGGACTGTCCGGTGTACACCGGACAGTGTCCGGTGCTCCAAGGGAGGTCGGCCTCAGGAACTCGCCAGCTTCGGGAAACTCCAACGGCTAGTCCGCTATAATTCACCGGACATGTCCGGTGTGCACCGGACTGTCCGGTGCAACTCCGGAGCAACGGCTATCTCCGCGCCAATGGCTCTCTGCGGTGCATTAAATGCGCGCGCAGCGCGCGCAGAAGTCAGGGGTGCCCATACTGGCACACCGGACAAGGAACAGTAGATGTCCGGTGTGCACCGGACACCCAGGCGGGCCCACAAGTTAGAAGCTTCAACGGTCAGAATCCAACGGAACTGGTGACGTGGCGGGAGCACCGGACATGTCCGGTGTGCACCGGACTGTCCGGTGCACCATCGAACAGACAGCCTCCCAACGGCCACTTTTGGTGGTTGGGGCTATAAATACCCCAACCACCCCACCATTCATTGCATCCAAGTTTTCCACTTCCCAACTACTACAAGAGCTCCAGCATTCAATTCTAGATACACCAAAGAGATCAAATCCTCTCCAAAATCCACACAACGCCATAGTGACTAGAGAGAGTGATTTGCTTGTGTTCTTTCGAGCTCTTGCGCTTGGATTGCTTTCTTCTTTCTTGATTCTTTCATTGCGATCAAACTCACTTGTAATTGAGGCAAGAGACACCAAACTTGTGGTGGTCCTTGTGGGAACTTTGTGTTCCAAGTGATTGAGAAGAGAAAGCTCACTCGATCCGTGGATCGTTTGAGAGAGGGAAGGGTTGAAAGAGACCCGGCCTTTGTGGCCTCCTCAACGGGGAGTAGGTTTGCGAGAACCGAACCTCGGTAAAACAAATCCACGTGTCACACTATTCATTTGCTTACGATTTGTTTTGCGCCCTCTCTCGCGGACTCGTTTATATTTCTAACGCTAACCCGACTTGTAGTTGTGTTTATATTTGTGAATTTCAGTTTCGCCCTATTCACCCCCCCCTCTAGGCGACTATCAATTGGTATCAGAGCTCGGTGCTTCATTAGAGCCTAACCGCTCGAAGTGATGTCGGGAGATCACGCCAAGAAGGAGATGGAGACCGGCGAAAAGCCCACTACAAGCCACGGGAGCACTTCATCGGAAGAGTCCCGCACCAAGAGGAGGGAGAAGAAGAAGAGCTCCTCCAACAAAGGGAAGGAGAAGAAATCTTCTTCTCACCACAAAGAGAAGAAGGAAAAATCTTCTTCCCACAAGCCGCATCAGAGTGGGGACAAGCAAAAGAGGATGAGGAAAGTGGTCTACTACGAGACCGACACTTCATCAACATCGACCTCCGGCTCCGATGCGCCCTCCGTAACTTCTAAACGCCAAGAGCGTAAGAAGTTTAGTAAGACCCCCCTACACTATCCTCGCATTTCTAAACATGCACCTTTACTTTCCGTCCCATTAGGCAAACCACCAACTTTTGATGGTGAAGATTATGCTAGGTGGAGTGATTTAATGCGATTTCATCTAACCTCACTCCACAAAAGTATATGGGATGTTGTTGAGTTTGGTGCACGGGTACCGTTGGTAGGGGATAAAGACTATGATGAGGATGAGGTGGCCCAAATCGAGCACTTCAACTCTCAAGCGACAACAATACTCCTCGCCTCACTAAGTAGAGAGGAGTATAACAAAGTACAAGGGTTGAAGAGTGCCAAGGAGGTTTGGGATGTGCTCAAAACCGCGCACGAGGGAGACGAGCTCACCAAGATCACCAAGCGGGAAACGATCGAGGGGGAGCTCGGTCGGTTCCGGCTTCGCAAAGGGGAGGAGCCACAACACATGTACAACCGGCTCAAGACCTTGGTGAACCAAGTGCGTAACCTCGGGAGCGTAAAGTGGGATGACCATGAGGTGGTTAAGGTTATTCTAAGATCTCTTATTTTCCTTAACCCTACTCAAGTACAATTAATTCGTGGTAATCCAAGATATACTAAAATGACCCCCGAGGAAGTAATCGGGCATTTTGTAAGTTTTGAGTGCATGATCGAAGGCTCGAGGAAGATCAACGAGCTTGACGATCCCTCCACATCCGAAGCTCAACCCGTCGCATTCAAGGCGACGGAGGACAAGAAGGAGGAGTCTACACCAAGTCGACAACCAATAGACGCCTCCAAGATTGACAATGAGGAAATGGCGCTCGTCATCAAGAGCTTCCGCCAAATCCTCAAGCAAAGGAGAGGGAAAGACTACAAGTCCCGCTCCAAGAAAGTTTGCTACAAGTGTGGTAAGCCCGGTCATTTTATTGCTAAATGTCCTATCTCAAGTGACAGTGACCGAGGCAACGACAAGAAGGGGAGAAGAAAGGAGAAGAAGAGATACTACAACAAGAAGGGCAGCGCGCGCAGAAGTCAGGGGTGCCCATACTGGCACACCGGACAAGGAACAGTAGATGTCCGGTGTGCACCGGACACCCAGGCGGGCCCACAAGTTAGAAGCTTCAACGGTCAGAATCCAACGGAACTGGTGACGTGGCGGGAGCACCGGACATGTCCGGTGTGCACCGGACTGTCCGGTGCACCATCGAACAGACAGCCTCCCAACGGCCACTTTTGGTGGTTGGGGCTATAAATACCCCAACCACCCCACCATTCATTGCATCCAAGTTTTCCACTTCCCAACTACTACAAGAGCTCCAGCATTCAATTCTAGATACACCAAAGAGATCAAATCCTCTCCAAAATCCACACAACGCCATAGTGACTAGAGAGAGTGATTTGCTTGTGTTCTTTCGAGCTCTTGCGCTTGGATTGCTTTCTTCTTTCTTGATTCTTTCATTGCGATCAAACTCACTTGTAATTGAGGCAAGAGACACCAAACTTGTGGTGGTCCTTGTGGGAACTTTGTGTTCCAAGTGATTGAGAAGAGAAAGCTCACTCGATCCGTGGATCGTTTGAGAGAGGGAAGGGTTGAAAGAGACCCGGCCTTTGTGGCCTCCTCAACGGGGAGTAGGTTTGCGAGAACCGAACCTCGGTAAAACAAATCCGCGTGTCACACTATTCATTTGCTTACGATTTGTTTTGCGCCCTCTCTCGCGGACTCGTTTATATTTCTAACGCTAACCGGGCTTGTAGTTGTGTTTATATTTGTGAATTTCAGTTTCGCCCTATTCACCCCCCCTCTAGGCGACTATCAGAAGCGCAGAGTGATAGGCGAGGAGATCCACAAGCTAATGGCAGCAGGGTTCATCAAAGAGGTATTCCATCCCGAATGGCTTGCCAACCCTGTGCTTGTGAGAAAGAAAGGGGGGAAATGGCGGATGTGCGTAGACTACACTGGTCTCAACAAAGCATGTCCGAAGGTTCCCTACCCTCTGCCTCGCATCGATCAAATCGTGGATTCCACTGCTGGGTGCGAAACCCTGTCCTTCCTCGATGCCTACTCAGGGTATCACCAAATCCGGATGAAAGAGTCCGACCAGCTCGCGACTTCTTTCATCACGCCCTTCGGCATGTACTGCTATGTCACCATGCCGTTCGGTTTGAGGAATGCGGGCGCGACGTACCAGCGGTGCATGAACCATGTGTTCGGCGAACACATCGGTCGCACAGTCGAGGCCTACGTCGATGACATCGTAGTCAAGACAAGGAAGGCTTCCGACCTCCTCTCCGACCTTGAAGTGACATTCCGATGTCTCAAAGCGAAAGGCGTCAAGCTCAATCCCGAGAAGTGTGTCTTCGGGGTGCCCCGGGGCATGCTCTTGGGGTTCATCGTCTCCGAGCGAGGCATCGAAGCCAACCCGGAGATGATCGCAGCTATCACCAGCATGGGGCCCATCAAGGACTTAAAAGGCGTACAGAGGGTCATGGGATGTCTCGCGGCCCTGAGCCGCTTCATCTCACGCCTCGGCGAAAGAGGTCTGCCTCTGTACCGCCTCTTAAGGAAGGCCGAGTGTTTCGCTTGGACCCCTGAGGCCGAGGAAGCTCTCGGGAACCTGAAGGCGCTCCTTACAAAGGCGCCTATCTTGGTGCCCCCAGCTGATGGAGAAGCCCTCTTGGTCTACGTCGCCGCGACCACTCAGGTGGTTAGCGCCGTGATTGTGGTCGAGAGGCAAGAAGAGGGGCATGCATTGCCCGTTCAGAGGCCAGTTTACTTCGTCAGCGAGGTACTGTCCGAAACCAAGATCCGCTACCCACAAGTTCAGAAGCTGCTGTATGCAGTGATACTGACGAGGCGAAAGTTGCGACATTACTTCGAGTCTCATCCGGTAACTGTGGTGTCATCCTTCCCCCTGGGGGAGATCATCCAGTGCCGAGAGGCCTCGGGCGGGATCGCAAAGTGGGCGGTGGAAATCATGGGCGAGACAATCTCGTTCGCCCCTCGGAAGGCCATCAAGTCCCAGGTGTTGGCGGACTTCGTAGCCGAATGGGTCGACACCCAGCTGCCGACGGCTCCGATCCAACCGGAGCTCTGGACCATGTTTTTCGACGGGTCGCTGATGAAGACGGGAGCCGGCGCGGGCCTGCTCTTCATCTCGCCCCTCGGGAAACACCTACGCTACGTGCTACGCCTCCATTTCCCGGCGTTCAACAATGTGGCTGAGTACGAGGCTCTGGTCAACGGGTTGCGGATCGCCGTCGAGCTAGAGGTCAGACGCCTCGACGCCCGCGGTGACTCGCAGCTCGTCATCGACCAAGTCATGAAGAACTCCCACTGCCGCGACCCGAAGATGGAGGCCTACTGCGATGAGGTTCGGCGCCTGGAAGACAAGTTCTACGGGCTCGAGCTTAACCACATCGCTCGGCGCTACAACGAGACTGCGGACGAGCTGGCAAAAATAGCCTCGGGGCGAACGACGGTTCTCCCGGACGTCTTCTCCCAGGATCTGCATCAACCCTCCGTCAAGATCAACAACACGCCCGAGCCCGAGGTACCCTCGGCTCAGCCCGAGGCGTCCTCGGTTCAGCCCGAGGTACCCTCGGCCCCCGAGGGCGAGGCACTGCACGTCGAGGAGGAGCAGAACGGGGCCACGCCTGATCGAAATTGGCAGACCCCGTACCTGCAATATCTCCGCCAAGGAGAGCTACCCCTCGACCAAGCCGAGGCTCGGCGGGTAGCGCGACGCGCCAAGTCGTTCGTCTTGCTGGGCGATGAGGAGGAGCTCTACCACCGCAGCCCCTCGGGCATCCTCCAGAGATGCATCTCCATCGCCGAAGGTCAGGAACTCCTGCAAGAAATACACTCGGGGGCTTGCGGCCATCATGCAGCGCCTCGAGCCCTTGTCGGGAATGCTTTCCGGCAAGGCTTCTACTGGCCAACGGCGGTGGCTGACGCCACTAGAATTGTCCGCACCTGCGAAGGGTGCCAATTCTATGCGAAGCAGACCCACCTGCCCGCTCAGGCTATGCAGACGATACCCATCACCTGGCCCTTTGCTGTGTGGGGTCTGGACCTCGTCGGTCCCTTGCAGAAGGCGCCCGGGGGCTACACGCACCTGCTGGTCGCCAACGACAAATTCTCCAAGTGGATCGAGGTCCGACCCCTGAACAGCATCAGGTCCGAGCAGGCGGTGGCGTTCTTCACCAACATCATCCATCGCTTCGGGGTCCCAAACTCCATCACCGACAACGGTACCCAGTTCACCGGCAGAAAATTCTTGGATTTTTGCGAGGATCACCACATCCGTGTGGACTGGGCCGTCGTGGCTCATCCCATGTCGAATGGGCAAGTAGAGCGTGCCAACGGCATGATTCTACAAGGGCTCAAGCCCCGGATTTACAACGACCTCAACAAGTTCGGCAAGCGATGGATGAAGGAACTCCCCTCGGTGGTCTGGAGCCTGAGGACAACGCCGAGCCGAGCCACGGGTTTCACACCGTTCTTCCTGGTCTACGGGGCCGAGGCCATCTTGCCCACTGACCTGGAATACGGCTCCCCGAGGACGAGGGCCTACAACGATCAAAGCAACCAAGCTAGCCGAGAAGACTCGCTGGACCAGCTGGAAGAGGCTCGGGACAAGGCCTTACTACACTCGGCGCGGTACCAGTAGTCCCTGCGACGCTACCACGCCCGAGGGGTCCGGCCCCGAGACCTCCAGGTGGGCGACCTGGTGCTTCGGCTGCGGCAAGACGCCCGAGGGAGGCACAAGCTCATGCCCCCCTGGGAGGGGCCATTCATCATCGCCAAAGTTCTGAAGCCCGGAACGTACAAGCTGGCCAACAATCAAGGCGAGATCTACGGCAACGCTTGGAACATCCAACAACTACGTCGCTTCTACCCTTAAGATGTTTTCAAGTTGTTCATATACCTCGCACCCACGCAAAGTTTAGTCATCAAGGAAGGGTCGGCCTCGCCTCGGCAAAGCCCGACCCTCCCTCGGGGGCTAAAAGGGGGGGGGACCCCCTCTGCGTCGAAATTTTCCTCGAAAAAAAGATCTCTTTTAGCAGAATATCTTTCGTGCTTTTTGACTACTTCGAAAAGCGGATCCTGAAAACGACGGAGTACACGTAAGAAGCCAAGGCTGACCGAGCCGAGGGACTCCTACGCCTCCGGGATACGGATACCTCACTCATCACCTTCTGCGATAAGTAACTCGCGTTCGGATAAAGTGATTCCGCGGACCGAACAAGTCTTTACGTTCGGAAGCTCTTCTGCCGAAGCGGTCCTTCAAGCCTTCTCGACTGAATCGGTGACAGGGCCTCATGGACGGGTGAAAGTACGCGTAAGCGGCAAGGCCGACCGAGCCGAGGGACTCCCACGCCTCCGGGATACGGATACCTCACTCATCACCTTCCGCGAGAAGCAACTCTCGCTCGCACAAACATCCCTGTTACCGACAAAAAAGTCCAGATGCTCGAAATAAGAGGAAAGGAGACGCAGCTTTACAACGCAGCGAGGGTGTGTTTTCTGGCCTCAGCGGCCGCAGAAGGCACACGCTACAAGACAATCTGATCCTGCAGGCTCGGGTCTTCACGCTGGAAGGGGGCTGTAGCACCCTCGGCATCGACGACACCTTCAGCGAGGTCCGACCCAGCCTCAGACGGCGACGCGGTCCAGGGACTTCTCCGGGAATCCGGCCCGAGCAGGCGGCTCGGCCGGTTACCCCAGGGGCCTCGACCAACCATCTTCCAAGGGCGCCAGCCCGGTCCGAGGCCTCGGCTGATCAACTCCGGCATCGGTCCCGCTGACGGACAACCCGGCTAGGCTCCGGCCAACCAGGTTTTCATTTTCGAGCCAACTCCGCCTCTGTTCGTGCTAATATCGCTACCCCTGGCCTCGGCTCATCGAAGAGCGACCAAGGGGTCTCTTTAACTAAGCTAGAGGAGCCTCAGACAACAAGGCCGATCGAGCCGAGGGACTCCTACGCCTCCGGGATACGGATACCTCACTCGTCACCTTGACACGGGGCGACTCATGCTTGGTGAAGCGGTTCAGATAATCAACAGGCGAGTCTTAGTGCTCGAAAATGAGGAAAAACACGGCTCCGTGCCAAAATTACATACATGTTCAGGCCTCGACAGCCACAATGAACAAAGACACTGGCATTCAAAGTGCCCTTACAAACGGAACTCTGGTTCCGTCCCCGCGGGTATGAGCAACCTCGAGCCTGCGGGGCGACGAACATCGGGAGGCTCGCCAGCGACCCCTGCGGCAGCAGCCATGGTCCCGGGTGGACGCGGCCACCAGAGGGCTCTCGTTCGCGGTCCCGCTCCAGGGACGCGAACCAGCTATTAAAGCCAAAGAGCGGGCCGCTCCCAAGCGCACCGGCAGATCCTCGCTACCGTCCTCACCGCGAATGCGAGGGAAAGGACGGAATGTTGCATCCTAGCTGGGCAGCAACAGTTCGCCTTCCCCGGCATGACTGGAGGACGTCTTCGTCGCAGCGCGGGAGGACGATTGCCACCACCAGAAGCTGGAAGAAGAGGTGGTCCGCCGACCCGCGCAGGAGGTAGAGCCCCGGCTCGCCTCGCTCCCCGCCCCAGCGAGGATGACGAACACCCCCGATGCTGAGGGCGGGATCACAGCCTGGCTTGCCTCTCCCCATCCAGGAGCTGGAGGTCACCGTCTTGGGTGACCACCAGCGGAGGGGAGCAACCGGGCTGTGTGATGAAAATCCTTGAAGCCGAACGATGGCTGAAAGGTACCAACTCCCACGGAGTTGCGTTCCTCCAACGATGAGGCGAAAAGACGGCGGGTACCCCCCATCCGGGGGCTTCGAAGGTGGAAAGACGCGACGCATAAGGGAGCGAGAAGACATGGTCGCCTTCCGAAAGGGGTCGCCCTACTTTTAAAGGCAACTCTCCCTACGTGCGCCCCCAAACGTCACGGGCTGAGTCTTCTCCAACACGCTCCAAGGCCCTTCCCTGCGGCGCGGGGGCTGGGTCCCGCGTGTTATGCAAACCGGCTTAGAGCAGAAGAAGCCAAACCGCCGCGCGTGGTGCACACAACTGCCCAGTAGTTACAAGCGACCCCCCACTTTTGCCCAGACCAACGGGCGGAAGGGGCGGGCAGCCATGCAGGCGGCATGCAATCGCGCCAGGTGGACGCGCTTCTCCGACTCCCAACACGCCAGCATGGAGGCCCAGGCCCACGCGTCACGCAACCGGCGCGCCAGATGCTGCATGCAAGCAACTGCACCGCCACTTGCGCCACCACCGCGCCTCTTCGGTTGCGGAACCAATACCGCGACTCGAGGCGGCCAAGCGCACGACCCAGCAGCGCCAGCCTGGCGCGACGGTCAATGCAGCCGAAAGTGGGCCGGCAGTAATGACGGTGGCAGGCGGGCGGGAGCGGCGGTCACGTCGTCGGCCAGACTCACGTCCCATCCAGGGGCAGCAAGAGAACCCACTCTCACGGCGTGAAGACAGGGCGCCCGTGATCCGTTCCTCGAACGGCTCGCGCACGCGCAACGGCCGCCCCGCCAACCACTCGCCCCGTCGCATTAACTCCGCGGCGGGACAGGCGGCGCTTCTGGCAGGAGAAGCAGGCGACGCTTCGCCTTCGCCGTAATAACCGCGCCAAAAAAGGTACGCCACGTCGTTCGATTTCGTATCCTTTTCCTTTTTTCCTCTTTCTCTATCTCTTGCAACAGGGACCGGGAAAGGGGGATACCCCGAAAAGGATCCTTCCCTGTGAAGGAACCGGGCTCCGAGCCCCCCCTACTGATCAGAGGTTCGAAGGCTGGCCCTCCGAGGGGTTCAACAGTCGCCTCAGATCGCGTGGGCCCTACACCCACTACTGGTCAGAGGTTCGAAGGCCGGCCCCCCGAAGGGCTCCACGGCCGCCTCAGGCTACTCGGGCTCCGCGCCCATTACTGATCAGGGGTTCGAAGGCTGGCCCCCGAAGGGTTCACAGTCGCCTCAGACGCCGAGCGAGGGATGACCAGGGGTACGTTCGATACATAACCAAGGCTCGGGCTGCGCTCCCGAGGTACCCTAGGACATTTCTGAGACCAGCGGGAGCGATCTTGTAACGGAATCCCATCGGAGGGAGGCATCGAGCCCTCGGACCCCGTCGCCAGGGGACCGGGTCCGGCAGATCACCCGCAGGTACTTTTGGGCATGCCTCTGGGCCCCTAGCCGACCCCCAACGAACGGGGCACGGACGTCCACTCGGATTACCCGCTTGCAGCTCACCGGAGACACCATGTTCGGTGCCCATCGAGGGTAACATGGCGCTCTCCCCCCTCCTCCTTGCGGAAAGGCGACGTAGGGGCGTATGTAAAAAAGCCGAGTCTGTCCCTGATCGCCCTCTCGCCCTGCGCGGAGGCTCGGGGGCTGCTCTCGCAAACCCGGCTCCGGCCGAACCGTTGACAGCGTCAACATACCAGCCCGAGAACTTGGGCCCCGACCGTGCACCCGGGCTACGACCAGTTCGCATGAGGGAACAACCAGACCAGCCGAAGCATTACGCAAGGCATTAAGACCTCGGGGGAGTGAAACCACTCCTCCGAGGCCTCGGGGGCTACACCCGGCGGGTGCGCTCGCGCGCACCCATCGGAACAAAATGCAACCGAGAAAGGCTGGTCCCCTTGCAAAAAAGTGCGACGAAAGCCTCCAAGCGAGTGCTAACACTCCCTTCTAGGCTCGGGGGCTACTGTCGGGGACCATAATTAGGGGTACCCTCAAGACGCCTAATTCTCAGCTGGTAACCCCCATCAGCATAAAGCTGCAGAGGCCTGATGGGTGCGATTAAGTCAGGGATCAGTCCATACGAGCGACTCGATCACGCCTCGCCCGAGCCTAGCCTCGGGCAAGGGCAGCCGACCCCGAGGGATTTCCGTCTCGCCCGAGGCCCCCCTTAACGGCGGACACATCTCCGGCTCGCCCGAGGCCTTGCCTTCGCTAAGAAGCAACCCTGACTAAATCGTCGCGCCGACCGACCGAGTCGCAGGAGCATTTAACGCAAAGGTAGCCTGACACCTTTATCCTGACGCGCGCCCCCCGGCAGAGCCGAAGTGACCGCCGTCACTTCGCCGCTCCACTGACCGGTCTGACAGAAGGACAGCGCCGCCTGCGCCACTCCGACTGCAGTGCCACTTGACAGAGTGAGACTGACAGGCAGTCAGGCCTTGCCAAAGGCGCCATAGGAAACTCCGCTCCGCCCGACCCAGGGCTCGGACTCGGGCTAGGCCCCGGAAGACGGCGAACTCCGCTCCGCCCGACCCAGGGCTCGGACTCGGGCTAAGCCCCGGAAGACGGTGAACTCCGCTCCGCCCGACCCAGGGCTCGGACCCGGCTAAGCCCCGGAAGACGGCGAACTCCGCTCCGCCCGACCCAGGGCTCGGACTCGGGCTCAGCCCCAGAAGACGACGAACTCTGCTCCGCCCGACCCAGGGCTCGGACTCGGGCTCAGCCCCAGAAGACGACGAACTCCGCTTCGCCCGACCCCAGGGCTCGGACTCCGCCCTGGCCTCTGCCGAACAACCTCCGCCTCGCCCGACCCAGGGGCTCGGGCTCGGCCTCGACCATGGAAGACAGACTCGACCTCGGCTTCGGAGGAGCCTCCACGTCGCCTGACCTAGGGCACAGGCCAGCCACGTCAACAGGAAGCGCCATCATCACCCTACCCCGAGCCGACTCGGGCCGCAGAAGACAAGACCGGTGTCCCATCTGGCTAGCTCCGCCAGATAGGCAATGATGGCGCCCCGCAAGCCCTGTGACGACGACGGCTCTCAGCTCCCTTACGGAAGCAGGGGGACGTCAGCAAGGACTCGACCGCTCCGACAGCTGTCCCTCCGCCAGGCTCCATTGCTCCTCCGACAGCCACGACATCACACCAGCAGGGTGCCAAGATCTCTCCGGCTGCCACATTGGCATGTACTTAGGGCGTTAGCTCTCCCTCCGCTAGACACGTAGCACTCTGCTACACCTCCATTGTACACCTGGATCCTCTCCTTACGCCTATAAAAGGAAGGACCAGGGCCTTCTTAGAGAAGGTTGGCCGCGCGGGGACGAGGACGGGACAGGCGCTCTCTTGGGGCCGCTCGCTTCCCTCACCCGCGTGGACGCTTGTAACCCCCTACTGCAAGCGCACCCGACCTGGGCGCGGGACGAACACGAAGGCCGCGGGATTTCCACCTCTCTCACGCCCGTCTCCGGCCACCTCGCTTCCCCCCTTCGCGCTCGCCCACGCGCTCGACCCATCTAGGCTGGGGCACGCGGCACACTCACTCGTCGGCTTTGGGACCCCCCCCGGTCTCGAGACGCCGACACATATGTTAGTGGATTTTTTATCGCGTAGCGGGTATAGAGCAAGATAAAATATACCCATATCTAATAGATATAACAAATGACCCAATATAATACCTATGGATATCAAAAATCGTTATATCCGTGCTCTAATAGGATTTTTACCTATTGAGTATCGGATTTCAAGTACCCATTGCCATTCCTAGAGAGGAATATGGAGGTAGACAATAATCTGAGTGCAGCAACTGTTTCTGAGATGCTTGCTGCTCCTGCTACGGTAGACAGCAGACGTGGTTTCAGAGGGACTTGGTTCTTCTCAAGATCTCTCTAGTTTTGTAACTTGTCTCAACGATAAATATATTTCTATCAAAAAGAACATAGGGTATTACACTAATATGGTCAAACCTCTATAAAAATCAGTGTCTTAAGCATTGATGCCATGCGTGAGTAGACAAACCATACGCCGTCGGACTTATATTACAAACGGCCTACCGCTTATAGAGTCTCGTATTACCTTCTAAGACCGCTGGGATACATTAACCCTAACTCCAATGTAACCCTAAAACCTATATCTCGCTAGACACCCGTGGATAAGAAGCAGGTATGTCATATGTGCCGTTCATCCACCGGTAAAAAAAAACATTCTATGACTAATTTGGAAGCTCCATTTTTCTAAGAGGACATATCTGGTGCACATGAAAACTTAGTGCACATATTAAATTATCACTATCAATCTTAGATCTAACGTCTATAGTTGATCATCACAATTTACAAATAACACCTTCCACCACTACACCCATCACGTTGGAGGGTGTCCTTAGCAAAATATAACAAACAACTAGAGACGTTAGATCTAAGACGAGTGTTGTTGATTTAACATGTGCACTAAACTTCCATATGCACCAAATATGTTCTCTATTTCTAAAGGATTCATATTTTCTCAAAGGAAATTAACTAATTTTTTTTGTGAAAATGAAAACCCAGTAGGAAAATGGGGTTTCAAACTAGACTTTAGAAGACAAAAAAAAAAACCCGAAGAGGATTAGAGATACTAAAATCATCTTTTTATTCAAAATTGAATAATAAGTGAATTCTAACCCCTTCAATCTTCTCCGATTTTGTGGCTTCCAACTAGCCGCTAGCGTGATTGAGAAAACTATTGTTCAAGTATTCGACAGCCACTCATCATGGAATCATGGAATCAGGAGATGCAAACACGAGCCGACGCGCCGACGACGGGACGAGCCTCACGTGACTCTGTCAAGAGTGTAATTGATGATGGCTCTCTCGTACCACACACTTAAGACTCGAGGGCAACCAAACACCAGCGCCAATGCAAGCTACACACGGTTCTAGATTGATAAATTCTAATCCGGCACAGTTCTTGCTCAGGCAAGCAGTCAAGCATCGCCCATCGGAACCCATGGCAACTCCTGTTGTGTCTGTCACCGACGTCAGCTATGTCGCTGCGCCGGCTAGCGCGCTGCCACCCGAACCTGTCATCAAGCTCAACGCCATGGAGGCGCAGTGGGTCGTGGTTCCGCTGCTGCAGCACCTCCTGCTCTTCGAGGGCGACGATCTGCCGCCCTTCGACGCCGTCCTCCGGTCCCTCAGATCCTCCCTCGCGGCGACCCTAGCCACCCACGCCCCGCTCGCCGGCAAGCTCCACTACCTCGCGGACACCGGCGACGTCGCCATCTGCCGCTCCACCGGCGGCCGCGGCGTCAGGTTCGTCGCCGCGGAGTGCGACGCCGACGTCCGCCGCCTCGCGGGCGACGAGGACCACGACGTGCTCACGTTCGAGCGCCTCGTTCCGGAGCTCGACATGACCCTGCTGCCGGCGCCGGTGCTGGCGGTGCAGGCAACACGTCTCGCGGGCGGCGGGGTCGCCCTCGGTGTCAGCGTGCACCACGGCGTCGCCGACGGCCGCGCCCTGTGGAGGTTCGTCGAGGCGTGGGCCGCGGCGTGCCGTGGGGACACGCCGCCCGCGCCGCCGGTGTTCGACCGCTCCCGTGTCAGAATGCCCGGCGGGGAGGAGCTGGCCCGGAGCATCCTGCGGAAGTACGCGCCAGATTTGCCACGGGTACGTTCACGTTCCCCCACCGAGCACATTTTTCTTCAAACTTGGTTGTTTTGATTTCCCAGCATTATTTTTTCTTTCTCTTCTCGCCGCCACTCCAGGCTAGCATGCCCGCGATTATGCAAGAAGACCGCCTGCGGTTCACCCGCCGGACGTTCACCCTGGACGCCCAGCACATGGAGCAGCTGAAGCAGCGCATCGTACGCCTCGGCGAAGCCCACAGCGCGCAGCTGAGCCGCTCCCCGTCCAGCTTCGTGGCCGTCGTCGCGCTCGCCTGGACGTGCTTCGTCCGCGGCAGGGGTTTCGCGGCGGACGAGGACGTGTTCCTCTTCTTCTTCGCCGACGCCCGCGACCGGCTCGACCCTCCCGCCGGAGCGGACTACTTCGGCGCGTGCCTGAGCGGATGCCTCGCGAGGCTGCCCGCGCGGGAGCTCCACGGCGAGGGCGCGCTGGCGGCCGCGGCGTCGGCGGTGCAGCGCGCGGTGCAGGAGATGGTGGAGGACCCGCTCGGTTGCTGGCCCGGGTGGGAGTTCTTCAGGATGGCCGGCGACCCGACGGTTCGGCCTGAACGGTTGATGAACGTGTCGGGGTCGCCGGGCTTCAGGGCGTACGAGGTCGCCGACTTCGGGTGGGGGAGGCCGAGGCGGACGGAGCCCATCAGGATGAACCACGACGGGCAGCTGGCACTGGTGCGCGGCAGGGACGGCGACGGGGTGCAGGCGTCGGTGTCCATGCTCCGGCGGAAGCACGTGGACGCTTTCAAATCAGAGTTCCTCAAGCTACTCGGTTGATGACGTTGCAACGTAGTAGCAGTACGATTTGTTGGTCGTGTTGCATCATTGCAACTTCCTAATTTCATCACATTGAACACATCATTATTCCTGTCGACAGTACGGTGATTTGGCGTGATCGCTGTCGACATTACGACGATTTGGCGTGGAGAGGCCACGTCACGTCACGTCGGCCTCCGCGTTGTAAAGGTTGTTTTTACGGTGAACCGATACTTTTGCAATCGCTTCACCTAGAAAACAAGAGGAGCCACATTGGCCCTCTTTGTTTTAGCTTAATTTCAGATTCTGACCACCAAAGTTATTATAGACTGTCAAACGTTTAACTTTTCAATTTGTTTTTATAAAAATCACATTGGTGAAATTTATCCAAAATGAACGTAAACATACAATTGATGAGTAATCGCAATAGAAGGAATATGTCACTTTCTAGATCCTAAACTCTATGCAGCCCTTCATCTTTCCCCGCCCATAATTCTCATAATACTCAAATTCTCTCTACAACCAGATTTTTCCAATAGCCAGATTCTCAAAAAAAAATTGAACCAAGCACGCTCAACTTCACCGCTTAGCAAAAAGAAAAGCATCTCCCCTCTTCTTCAGCTTCTCTTGCGGAGTCGTTTTTATGAACTAGCATTTTCCAAACCAAAGTTGAAATTCCTCAAGAAGCCTTGTCAAAGGTGGTACTGTTAGGATGTCCTCCACAGAGAAAAAATAGGGGGCCACTAACTAACTCACGTCCTGATTAGAGGCACCACTAACCCTAATGGTTGTGGCCCCGGTCACCAAGCACCACACATAAATGAGGGGTTAAGGGGGCAACACGAGTTTGGGTCAACGCAAAAGCCTCTCGCCAAACCCTAAACCCACGGTTGCGAGTCTGATCTATTGTCTGCGCTTGTAATGATTGGAAACACTATGAGCTATGGCGTCAGAGACCAATGGAGCCTCTGCAGGCACTGGATCTGACCCTCCTCGTCTGTAGGTCAACAGCAGCGAGCCTCCTCTACCATGCCAGGACGCTCCTCCACCACCTCTAAGGGTAGCACGCTGTCAACTACAACAATCTCGTCCTTTATCAAGAGCAAGATGATATGCCTCAATCTCCTCTGTTTATATGTTTACAGTGGGCACATACTAGATCCATTCTCTGTTAATTCACGCTCTCGGATTAGTCTAAGTGGGACACAGTTAGATCCACAAACCTATCAGGTACATATAACAATATAACGCAAGGGGATCATAATATACTCATCTTGCAGTCAATAGGGTATATGATCTTTCTCATCTTGCAGCCAAATGCCAGGACCCACCAGGCCTCAATGAAGTGAAGAACTGTTGACTGTCGGGGGCAGGCCCCATTAAATTCAAGGGTATTCAAATGAATACCCATTATTTTTGGTAAAAGAACTTCAATATATACATGTATATAGTGTATATGCATAGAAAATAAAAAATAAATCAAATAAATAAAGGAATTTTGTTAATTTGGACTAAAATATCTTCTTCATACCTCTCATACCTAACTAATCCAGCCCAACGGAGCAACAAAGCCCACCTCAGTACCTCACGACAAAAAAGAATCCCAAACTCTATTGTAGTCGCACCATGACAGAGCCACCAGATGTGCCACCCACCAAGTCGTGTTCACATCTTGCAGCCCCACGTGTCATGGAGACACCAGCACCTCTGTTGAGACATCGTGGCTCCGAGACGCAGCTAGGTGCCCAGACTTGACCGACTAACTATCATTGCGTTGCATCTGGCCTCGTTATTGCGTCGTATGTCATCCGTCGTCCGAAGCTTCAATCCACCGTAGTTAGGGTGTCACCGTGTGCCAGGACAGACAACCAGGGATAAGGTCTCATCGTCCCAGTATCCAAGCCTACCCAGCTAGTGGCCACCCGACCTGGCCCCCCTGCTTTACTGCTTGCAGTACTGGGCTGTAGATGGGGCATTAGCGATTGGAAAATGCCAAAGAGGACAAGCAGTCAGCCAGCAACTGAGCAACAACCAACATGTGCATTTAGATTTAAAACTTTTGAAATAGTTGTATTAAATTTGAGTTTAGTAGACTCGTTATTGAATCAGTTATGACCATAGCGTGTGTGCTTAATTATATGTTATACATATAATTAACTATATATGTCGATAGACATTTTTAATCTTCCAAAAAATCATCCTATAAAAAAATTCGAATACCCACTCTCTAAATCCTAGGCCCGCCACTGATGACACGACTAGACAATCGTCTCTATCATGTGTTTTCCATATCATATCGTGTCTTGTCGTGCTCATGACATATCATTCTAGACAACACGAATGGCATGTGTAAAGAATTACACCGTGGAATTTCTCCGTGGCATGTGTTCAAGGTTAAGACACTTGGAATCCTACAAATGATTCATATTACGTAAAAATGACTATAAAATTTATATATCATTTCTATGTTCTAAAGAAGTCTAGAATACAATATGACAATAAAACACTGCATATAAAATGGAACTTTTGAATTACACCGTGGCTAAAAGTGACACTCACCAACCATCCTACAGAAATTATAAAAAGAATTATCTTATCATCATGTCATATCAATCCTTTTCTAATTCAATTAAAATTGGTTATATTCCCTTGAACTAGAGTATAGATATATCGTACTATCAAGGTAGATGCAATACAAACCATAGACATGTCAAGTGCTTAAACTAATTGAAAAGTGCTAACATAAGAGAAACACATATCACAACACTTTAACTAGTTGATATTTGGGTTAGTTCTTAGTTGAGTTAGATACCCTTAAAACAAGATTTTTTTTCCCCAAAAGTTTAAGATCACTGAAACCAAAGTTCGGAGTAAAAGGTTATGGTATTTCCCACGAGTTAACCTGTGTTGTTTGTTAGGGTTGCGGTAGTGTCGCTCTAAGGCCCAACAGTGTTAGAACGTGGTAGTGCCACCACATGTTGAAGCCATAAGTGCTAGTGTTTGACATTGAACACTTAGTTTTAGGTTTGATAGTACGAATCCTAGAGGTTCTGGTGGTGACCAAAACACTACGAGCCTATTTCAACCATCTGTGAGCCCTCTCTAACCCCTATGTTTATGAGAGTTAGTGATTAACGGTTGGTTAAGAGTTAGAGAACATATTAAGAGCAAGCCAACCTTGAACACATGTCGAGCTTCATCAATATGCATTGTGCATTCATTACTCTTAAAGTTGAAGCTTTATAGATAGCTATACATTATTTGATGAGCTTGTGCTTGTGGTAAGCAGTTGTGGTGAGTTAGAGAAGAGGAACGAGGGAAAAGAGGCTCCAAAGCCTTTATGGCTTCCTCAACAACGTGGATATAAGCCTTGATAGCAAGCTGAACCACGAAATAAAGCATGTGCTTTCTCCTATGATTTTGAGTTGTGTTACGTGCTTTCCAGTCGTTGTGAATATTTGTGACTGTAAGCACTTAGTGGACTTCGCTGGACATCACCAAACACATCTCTAGCATTATTTGCAGGTGTAGTTGTTGAACACTTTGCATCGAACGACAACCACATGTGTTGAGTGACAGTGTCGCTAAGCAACAGTGCCACACTGATTTCTAACAAGTTCATGTTTTATTTTAAACATGCCAACACCCTAGACGACATCAAGGTCCTTTCAGTTAAAGAGTGGTCAAGGTCCTAAAAACCAATGAGAATGATCAAATAAAATCGATTTCATACGCTTTGTGTCGAAAATATAATGCATATTCAAATATGTATTCGTTCTCATTTGGCATTCACAACTGCGATATTTGGCAGATTTTTTTTTTAAAAAAAACTAGAAATATAACACTAAAAATCCATTTAAAAAGTATTTGAAATTATATTATACTCAAAATCAAATTATGCGAGGTGTGAAGAAAATAGGAAGTCCATGTTGATGTTAGATTACATATTCACTCACAGGAGGAGCTATATCATGAAAAAAAAACTCATCACTACACCCTTGACAATGTATGCTGAACTTGTTACTTGCTATGAGACAACGAGAAAGATTATATGGCTAAAGAAATTTATACTTGATTTAAAAGTGATAGACAAAACTACAGAATCTACTACAATAATAAACCAGCGGTATATTACTTCTATAACAACAAATCAATTGTTGATGTTAAATACATTAACATTATGCATTATGTTGTAAAGGAGTCTAAAATCAAACAATTGAACTTGAGTATATAAACGCAGAGCTGCTTAAAGGTCTGCTCGCTAAAGAGCTTCTAATCAAACTTGTTCAGAAAACAAGTAGCCGGTACAAGTTCAATGCAGCGGCTATAATTCAATTCTGGATCGTCTAGTACTCTGGAGCGACTATGTGATAAACATGTAAATCCCATAGATAAATTCGCAGTTGTTCTCTGGAGTACCTCATGTCAAGTAGTACTGAATTAGATGTAACCTATATAAATATTTGCCAGGTAAATTCGCAACATCCAGTCAATGCATGTTCCCGCAGGCTATCTATTGCCTGCAAGATCACACTTTGTTTCCTCCTCCATATAAGGATGTTCTTGGGGTTGGGATCATGCATACTAGAGAGAGATTACATCATGTTTTGAGTTAGATAAGAGCATCCCAGATGCATGGGGTAAGACAGCAGCACATCTCTGCCTCAATTTTCATACAGAACTTGCTGCCCTTGGAGGTTGGAACTGCGATGCTGGCAAGTTGTCTAATTGAGGCACTAGGTGACTAGGAGCAAGCTCCACCTTGCTCCAGGCTATTGTAATATGCAAAAATAATATTTCTGTATTTCGTTGCCTATGGTACCAAAAAAAAACGGCTGATGTAATCAGGCCCATAAACTCTGCCCCTTTAGGAAACCCAGAAGCTTTACCTGCATGCACAAAAATGAGAAAAGAGAACTCACCTCACTTGCAGCCGCAGATTCAACCCACCAAACCACCTTACGAGAACGAAGCAGGCCTATGTGAAATCTTTAATCTTCATTTCTCTCCTCGCTCTTTACCTCTCCTCGCATTACATGTACAGTACAACAACATATGTCGAAACGAACCACACAAACAGTATACCCTACAGCAGTCAGATCCTGCTTACTAGTCAACGCTAAATTGAGAACCTGTCAAAAGTTTAACAGGGCTGGGCTACCAAAACTGTCACTGAGATTGGGGATGGAAGTACTGCATCCCAGGAGGTGGCTGCATGGGCCTGAAAGGCGGCACGCCAGGCGGTTGAAGGGTGAACTGCATCTGAGGACCTAGGTTCATTGGCATCTGCTGCTGAAGCATCGGTGGCGCTGGAGGCTGAGTCTGCGGCATGACAGCCATCTGGGGCTGTGGAGCTGAAGGTGAGGGCCTTCCTAGGCTCATCATCTGGGGCGGCGGTGGAGGCGGTGGGGTCATGGAGCTCATGTTGTAAGGCATGCCCATCATTACACCTCCAGGCTGAGGGACAAACTGCTGGGGCGGGGCCTGGTAGATATTGTACTGGGGCTGAGATGCAGTGGCTTGGCTCTGCATAGGTGCTTGTTGCACTAAGATTGCCTGGGGCTGCTGCTGAGCTGTTGTGGCAACCACTTGTGGCATTGGAACAAAAGCAGCGGCATTTGCGACGCTTGGTACCTGCGATAGTTGTTCAGCCTTTTGCCTCTTATCTGAGCGTGTTTCAGATGAATTCTTTGCTTCTTCGGCAGCAAACTTCGAAAGTGCAGACTGCAGAATCTGCTGAGAGTTTGATGATGCTGCAATCTTGTCTGCAAGGATAGCAGCAGCCGTCTTGTGCTGCTCCTTTACTTGCCCATTGGAGACCACCTTTCCTGGCTCTACTAACGATGCTGATCTGGGCAGCGGAATGGTTGGCTCATTCTTGAGTCTCCGCTGCATGTTCGAGGCTTCATGTACCATTGCTTCAGCTAGCTATCGATTGGAAAATTTAAAGACATAAGAACGACAAGTGTTTACACCCAACCAAACACTATAAGCATGTATTAACATCTCCATGGCTTCGATCGGTTGGAAAACATTACCTGTAACTGAGTGCGGACTTTCTCCAGTTCAGATTCCTGAGTAACATAAACAAATAAGATTCCACAGCTCCACAGACAAAGTACAAGTAACAATGACAAGCTAATACATATTCAAGAAGAAAAAATCCAAGTTGTTCTGACCTGTTCCTGCAGTGCCTCCTTCAGTTCAAACACAATAGCTGCTCTATTTTTCTCAACAGCTTTTAGCTTTTCGATGCATTTTTTCATGTTAGCTTCCTCATCTTTTAGTTCTGTGCAAAGAACCTCGCGACGAGGATCTTCGGCTGCATACAGAGAACATCTTAAGAATGTCTACTAAGGTAGCAAAAATGCAGGACTCCCCGGCTGCATACAGAGAACATCTTAAGAATGTCTACTAAGGTAGCAAAAATGCAGGACTCCCCGGACAGGCCGGCAACAGACATTACCTTTGCTACAAGCACTGTCAACGTCCTTCTCCATCTTTCCAACATGACGCATAGAAGTCTTGCATTTTTCCAGGTCATCATCCTCATCTGCTTGTTCACTGAGAACAGTGTGCAATGCAGATATGATCCTCTCTGCAGTTCCTCCAATGCCTAGTCTCTGATCAAAGATGTTGATAATAATTGAGAGAATTTCTTAGCACAGTACAAGTGCTAAAAGATAGTCTAGTGGGAAGAGCAGAAAATCTTACCAGTTTCACAGAACGAGAATCTCTTTTAACAATCCTTATTGCTGAACTGCGAGACCGTTTTTTGGTCATATCTAAAACAGGAAGGGGGGCTGCCCCAAGCATCACATCCTTGATACCCCCAGCGCGTGAGCCAAAAACTCTCCTTTCTTGCCATATGTCAACCTAGGACACATTTGTGCGTTACTAATACGTTTTTGCAGCTACACGACAATGTTAACAATACTTATTGCTGAACCGCAGGAACTCATAACATCGAGATACAACACTCACCAGCCTAGATGCCACCTTCTTCCCACGGTCATCACCGTTCTCACTTACATCTTTAAGCGCCCCAGGGAGAACCTTCCAAAATTCTTCTACAAACTCTGTCCCGTTGCGCTTGCTGTTCTGTAAGATGTCATTAGCAAGATAAAGGAAAGGGATCTTCTGCTCCTTGCCAAAGCTGTGGAACTGCTTGTCCCAAGTCTGAACAATTTGCTCTGCGTTCTTTCTATGGTAAATGCACCAATGCGACAACGCTAGTGGCCACAAAGAGCAAAAGTCAAGGCAACAACTGGATAACAGAAAAACATGTTATGGCAAAGAACTCAATCTATTTACACCAACTGAATAGGTGAAAAGATTTAAGTCAAGACATCTTCAGTAGGCAATCTATAAAAATAAGCAAACAGAGAGTCCCCAACGAGTCAAGAATCTATCTGCTGGTGCAGAACGGGCAAATTCTCCCCACCTGTTTGTTATTCAAAGATCCATCCTTTTGAACGAAGCTAACAGAGATTCGATGGACGCGAGACTAAGCACGAAAAAGGAGATGTATATTACAGTTTAATCGTACAGAAAACGCGAGACTACACGCGCAGGTTGCAAATTCTTCCAAAACTCCTTAAAAGCACCGCATACACTCCAAAACCCGAAGTTGTGAACGGAGAAAAGTAGGGAAAGGATACTCTCGATGCATTGCTGCGTGTTGTTGAGCTTGGCGAGCTTGCCAGCGAGTATGTCCTCGCTGAACGCGCTGTTCATGGCCGCCCTAAACAGCACGGAGAGCTCAGGTCGTCGCGCAGATCTTGAGGGCGCAGGAAGAAGAGGGACCGACGAAACCTAGATAGAAGAGGTGCTAGGCGACCACGGCGGCGATGGCGGAGGCATCGGCTGCCGAAATTTCGAGGTGCGGATGGATCAGGGAGGCTAGGGTTTGAAGAGGTAAGAACTAAAGAAGAGTGTAAGCGTGATTCAGATCGGCTGAAGCGTTTCTTCCTTGTGTGTTCCATTCTTTCACATCTAAATTAGATCGAGACACCCTTTTAAAAAGGAAATAAACAGCTTATTATTGTTTTAATCATCAAATTATTAAAACAAATAAATACAAAAGTGGTATTTTCAAAAAAAAAATGCGACAACATGACCCCGACCCTAGTGACATCCGATCGGTCTTGTAAGCTTCCACTTTCTTATACAACATATTTAGGACATGTTTGGTAGGGTTAACTTGTCAAAAATAACTCTGCTTCTGTCTTAAAAAAACAGTTATTTAAAAGTCAAAGTTATTTTATAAATCGTTTGGTATAAGAGGTTTATTCTTAATTTTGTAAAACACATTCACGACAGAGGGAAGATCTAAATCCTAAAGTACGGTGGTGAGGTTTATTTGCAAAATTAGAATGAGGCAGAGCCGGTGAAACTAGGATTTATGGTTTTTCCTCCGTAGTACAAAAAAAACTCATGTTTTATGGTTTTCAGAAAATCTACCCTTGACCAGTACAGACAATGACATGAAGAACTAGCTGCCAGAAAACCGGAGAGGATTGGAGAGACTGAAATCCTCTTCATGTTTGGTTGGGTTAGCTTGTCCAAAAATGATTGTCTCTATCTTTTTCTAAAAAAACGTTTTTTTGGAGTTAAAGTCATTTTCATAAATTGTTTGGTATAAATGGTTTATTCTTATTTTGTAAAACACATTCACGGCGTGTGGTACCCTTCATGACAGAGGAAAGATCTATGTAAAATTTAGTTCAGTGGAGGCTTATTTGCAAAAATTGGAGGGGCAAAGCCAGCCAAGCTAGGATTTATAGTTTTTACTCTAGTAAAAAAAACTCATATTTTTATGCTCTTCCGAAGATATATGGTACATAAGGCCTAGGCCATGGCCTTGATCTGGGGCTTGTATAAACCATGAAAGGTGAAGGCATGTGTTGACATGAAAGGTGAAGGCATGTGTTGTTCTATTCACTAGTGAGGGAGGAGAGATATTTATAATTCATATACTTGAAAATAGCCACTAGAGCCAGATGCCGTTGACTCATATAGTAAGGTGAGTTAATGACACAAGTGATACATTATCTTAGGTGGCAAAGCTCAGGTCTGGTTGGGACAACTTTTTTCTACAGAACTGTTCAAAGAATCTGAATTACTGGATAATCTAGTTGTCACGAGAATCTGGATATCGCAACGCGTGTGGAGGAAGATAATCTGGTCTGCACGATTTATGGTTTAGGAAACGGTGGATTTCTTCGGTCGTGACGACTCGGTGAATTCTACATTCATAATAATTTAAGGTCTCGATTGTTTCGTTTCATTTTGAGGAATTGGAATCTTACTAATAAAATAGATTATTTTTTTAGAATGTGACATTCCAGCAATTTCTAAAGTTATCGTATAAGTCTATCTCAAATTTATGAGGGTGAGAGATGGAAATTGATTCTATAGATTTACCTGCTATTTTTCCGATGTACAACTTATAACACTCTTCTACTTGATTCGCTATAATATAAATGTAGTATATAACTATCTCTTTCATATAATTTAGGATAATATACAAATATATTACATATATAAATATATAAACTTAATTAGTTTTGTCTAAATTATAATTATTAAAATGGAATTCAATTCTAACGAAACAAACAGGACCTAAGTGATTTTTATATAAACGATTCTCACAGAAGCGGGCTCATAACCAAAACTTTTGGTGGCTAGATGCTTATTCTAATGACCAGAAGCCGAAATAAATAGCGCCATAGTCATAGAGAAGACGAGAAACAAAGATGTAGCTAAGCACCCACCAGGAGTAACACAAGACGCAAGTTGTGCTTACACGGTTGTGCATCCTAACGTCTTGTTATGTTTGGTGGAGGTTGATCGCTTGTGAGAGGATTAACCGGACACGTCCCAGACAACGATTACTCCTAACAGAAACATGAACGACACAACTTATTAGGCCGCTTGTTCGAGACCTTCATGCCAGAGGACCTGATCTGATGAAACGCTCAAGCGTTTTTCCCAAAGTATATATGCACTTTTCTTGTTCTAGTGTGTAGTGGCTCCGTAAGGTCGCACTCAACAGTGTGTATATAGTCTTATATTAGTTTAGCATGACAAAAACATAGGACATGTGAAATAGTATTAGTAATGATCTCCATAAACAAAAAAGCTAGAATAAAACTGAAAGGAGACAAGCAGACTAAGACCATCGTAAGAATTGATATAATATAAATTTACTGGGATGGAGATTCAAAAATAAGTTTATGAGATGACAAGATGTAGGAAAACCGATATATTCAGTAAGTTGAAAACATAATCAAAGTTAAAAGACGCAAAGGACCTCGCGCATATGCAGTCTTATATTAGTTTAGCATGACAAAAAACATATGCCTGGTAGATAATGTGCGGATGATGTAGTTTTTGGGCTTTTGGTTGCAATAAGTGTTGAACTTATAACACATTTTTGCCATTTGAGTTTACATGCAGTTCTCATCTCACCAAGAGCTTACCACATACCAGAGCTTACATGGAAGGAATTCTTACCAGGTATGCCACGATTATGTAATGTATAAAGTTTATTGTTACATTTCCTAATATAGTCTAAACCTGAACCATTATTTGCATTTATGCTATAGGTCCTAGGTGTAACTTATGCATGTTAGATATTATGCTATGCAACTAATGAATGTTAGTGCATCATGTTTTGTTTTATTTTCTTATTAACTTTGTTGGCATTAAGTTGTATTATAATTAATTAACCAGGTCGTACATATAAGCATGAAAATAATGACTTAACACACAAAAACGAATTTGTGTGACCGTATTTTAGTTTATGTAGTGCTGTCATCTTTTAATATGTCTCTGTAAAACACCCACTTCAGGGACTCCATGGTATTGGTTTAGTTGTCGCCGACATACCTACAGTTTTTGTGGTTTTTGTGTGGGTTAGCTTGGTTTGTTTACATTGAAGTTAGATTTGTAGTCCCCTCTATTTTCAGCAATCAATTTCATAACAAAATTGTGCTTGATTATTATTTTTGTGATGATGGCCAGGATGGGAGAAGGTTCTTAAAAGTTGGCATATGATGTAGCAGCAATAAAGCTATTGACATGTGCAACTAATTGTTAGAAAAGTGTACTCATTGAAAGTATGTTTAGCTATAATTTATATATTTCTACCCTCTCGTAGATAGAGTTAGATTGCATCACATATCTTATCTTTTGTATTCCCAAATGCAAAGTTCTCTGTTGGGTAATGGAAAGAATAGATGTTGATTTGTTTGTGCCATATCCTAAGAAAACAAAAATATATGTGAGTTGTGGTGGATGCTCTGTAGTCAATGTAGTAATGCCCTGGATCAGTGTTGTTCCTTTAAAGTTTAAACTATACTTTGCTTGTGTTAAAATTTGTAAATAACTTCACACTGAGATGATGATTAATTTTGCCATTTGAATCATACCTGAATTAAGAAAAAAAACATTGTGTTGTTTAATTGCCGGAGTTATTACTTTAGCTTATTTTTAGAGTTGTCACATATCGCCATGGCCTTCATAAGGGTTGCAGTGTTCTACTTCCGGGTGTCCATGATTGGAGGGTCTCTTGGGTTGATTTTCTCAGAGACTACACAATCACTAGGCTCGAAATGAGCTTATACCTCTACGAGCTCACCTTTAATCTTTCGCCATTCCATACTGAACTTTAAATTGTGCAGTTAATAAAAAACCAGAAAAAAGAAACCATGGCAGACAAAACAAAGAAATAGATGAGTATGATCTCATGCAATTACATCGTTCATTCAAAGAAAGAGAAGCCCTTATAACAGACATCTGTTGGTGAATCTGTTACCTGTACGAACTTTATTTATCGCACATATCACACAGTTTGCTATCTCATAAAGTTGTATATTCGTTGAGCATTGGGATTAGTTAGGTTAGATCGAAGAATGTGGATGTTTGATTGAGGCGGAGAGATATGCTGGCACATGCACATATCGTGGCACCACCTTCTATCATGCATGCAAGGCCTTAAGGCGTGAGGACTCGTGCACCATGCCATCACCATCCTGGCAAGTCGCTCGGAACTTTTTGGAAGCTCATTATAAAGATTTAGATGTGTTTTAACATGTATTGCATTTAAATAGTCTTTCTATCTAATATATAGAAACCGTAGCAACGCACGAGCACCTCAGTTTTTACAAACCACTTTCATAAAAACCGGTACTTCCAACAGACACTAAGAGACCTGCAATATCGAGGCACCATAGGCGAAGTTCACATCGACCATCATAACCATTCTATTTCAAAATGCTACAAATAATGCAATAATATTTGTTCCGATCAGTCATACATTAGTTGAGATTTGAACGCACAGTATAAACGTGCAATTCACATGAAGCTGTCATGATGCCAATATAATTCATTTATTGAAGGAACGCTATCAACCAGGGCTGCATCAATGATTCCATACGAGATAAAAGAGAAGGCATATTCAATCTGGAGGCTTTCATCACTCAAGTCGAATTATGTTAGCGAAACATCTGTTCGACTCCACAGAAGCAAGCAACAATGACATAAGAGTTGTCCCTAATTGCCTCAAATCATAAAGCTCCTACAAGCCCACACGTGCTGCTGAACGTGTGGATCCTTCTTAACTCTCTATGGGAAAGTTGAAATGCGAGGATATGACGAAAAGCCAGGCAGAACTCAGCGCACGGTAACTAAAGCGGCAGAAGATCTTCACTTCTTCCTCTTCTTTGGGGGCTGGAGCGAGTCTTCATCATCATCTTCCTCCTCATCCTCGTCCTGGTCATCGTCTTCTTCATCTACACCCTCCTCATCGTCATCCCCATTGTCGTCGTCCTCGTCATCCCCGTTCTCATCATCGTCATCGTCGTCATCATCGTCGTCGCCGCCACCCTCCTGATCTTCTGGTTCTTCCTCATCTTCCTCACCATTTTCCTCAGGATCACCTCTTTGCTTCTTGGTCTCATTGCCCTTTGGGTTGTCATATCCCTCCCCTTCTGAGACGTCCTCTTCACCCTCCTCCCCAAAGTCACCATCCTCGTCCCCATCGTCACCACCATCATCATCTTCATCGCCAGCATCGACAGGTTCGAGCTCATCACTCTTCTTTCCCCTCATCTTGAAGTCTGGCACACCACAGATAGGACCCTGTACAATGATCAATATTCAGATGTCAACATTCAGAACAAAGTTAAACACTGAATAAACAGAAATTCACATAGCACAAATGGTAATTTTAATTCATATCTTGAGATCGCACTGTCACAGCATGCTTGAACACACACAAATCAAATATGCAGCAAGGTGGGGAAGAAATGACCCAAGGGAAACCAAACCAGATGTACAGATGCAAATAAAAATTAGTCACAACACAAGCAGCAGAGTAGTAGGCTACCATGATAAACTAGATATGTCAAGCAGCAAGAACATTAACTCATTCCCCGATTTTCAACTATACTCTCCAAGACATTCTGCATTTCTGCTGTAGTCTTATTGACACAAAAGAACTGAATGCTTGGCCAGGTTCCATTCTAACAGGGTGGGGTTCTAAATGCTAAACGGCAAAGCCTGGTAAGTAAGGAGGCTGGAAACATGAAAGATGACTATAATGCACTACCGCACTCTTTTAAAAAAAAACTTTTTTTGCTAAAAGGTGTTGTTTTGTGCGGATGTGAGGAGCTAGGATAGGATAGTTTGCTGCAGATCTGGCGAGGTACGGTCAACACTCAACAACCAGCATGTGGAGATACTGTATCATCCACCAGTCGACACGGTGGCTAGCTAGATCTAAGAAAGAAGGGAAAGGAAGCAACGACTTAGGATCAGATGCAACTGTTCATGCACCGGTTCTGGAGGGGCAAGCTGAAAATGGGGCCGTGTAGATGCGGGCAAGAGCTGGCTTTCAGTACACTTGGGCCTGAGACCGAGGCAGGACGCTGAGTATGACAATCTGGCCCAACCGAAACTCTCACAAACGATGGAGATGAACTCGTCGAGTTCTCTCGATAGCCAGGGACCCTGGTGAGCAAAAATAAATACGGACCGCACTGTTAAGTAACTGTGGACCAACTTGGCGGTCGCAACTCGCAGTGAAATGCAAGCGGCAAAGGACGGCGGACAGGCTTGGCGTTTAAGAAAGAAAGACCTTTTTTCTAGTCATCAGAGCAACTCCAATAGCTATATATAATTCTACTACCTCCGTTTTAAAATATTTGTCTTCAGCTAGTTTATTTTTAAACTAAACCACGACAAATAAAAAAGTACGGAGGTACAACCTAAATACTAGATTTAGCAAGTCCTCAAGTAATAAAAAAACGAAATTATTTAGAGAGCCGTTGAAGAGGAGTTTTTAGTTTAGCTATCTAAATTATTGATTTAGAGTCTTCTAGAGAACTACTGGAGTTGATCTTAAGGAAGTATTCCTACAAAACTGTGGGCAGAAAACAACTTGATGCATATTAATTTCCTAGAGAGAGTGGCCTGGACGCATAATAACATCGCTACAGTAACCAGATCACTGTGCGTTGCCTGAAACATGTTGCTTAGAAGTTAAGCCACTGAAACGGGACAGCAGCTTCTCGCCGGTTTTTCTAGATGGAAGGGAAAAGAAAAAGAAAAACCCCACGGGCTGTTGACGAGGCGGGGGAAAATATCTGGAGATCGAGTAGGAATCTTTCGGTGTCATGAGAAGCGAATATTCGGGGGCGCGGAGCGGGGGTAAGGTTGTAAATAGCAACCAAACAAGGGGGCGTTTGTATCCCGTGGGCCCCCACTCAGCACCACCCCACGGAACTCAAATCCCGGACCCCGCCTGGAAAAACCACACCCTAAACCCGCCAACACAAATCCGCATCCGAAAAGAGTCCAAAACAAAGAACAATATCTCACCCACTCAACGGCCCAAAGCAAGCAGGCAGGCAGGCCTTTGCGCCAGTAGGATAAATAAATAAATAAATAAAGCCAATTAAATATAAATAATATACAGCAGCCGAATCAGAGAACCGACTAGAACGACAAAATGAATGAACAGGGAGGGAGGGGGGGCTTGGCGGTGATTTTTTTTTTGTTACGGATGTTTACCTCGGCTGCGACGGCGAGCAGCAGCTTCTCCGCGGCGTCGCCGGCGCAGGCTTTCAGTTGCAGGGGCGCGGCGGTGTCCATCTGGACGGCTGCAGAGGAGGCCACGTGGGCGGGCACAGGGAACAAGGTCCGTCAGATGGGACTGCAGCATACCGTTGAGGAAAACTTAAAAACTGGCACTTTCCCAAGGCCGGCCAAAGCAGGCAGGCAGGCACAGTGAGATTTCTGTGCCCCCCTACCTAATTTTAGCAAAAACCCAATCTTAGATTTGCTCCGCAGGGGCGCAAGTACAACTGTCAGGCAAAGAAAAGCTCTTGGGAACTTGGGGTGCAAAACAAACAAACAAAAATATGGGATGAACAAGAGGGCGCTACTACTTTTTCAGCTCCTCTCGCGTGAGGAGAGAACCTGCAATGTTCGGTCAAGTATCTGTTCTGCTGCAAGGGAAACATTATTATCCCATAAACATGCATATGAAAAAGGTAGACACTGCAGGAGAGGAAAAACTAACAGGAAACAGCTGATTGAAACGACAGGACTAGGCGTTAACAGAGGAGGCACCGGATAGGATCATCCTCATCACCAGTAGTCAGGAAAGGGAGCAGGAACAGGGAGGTTACCTTGTTGCCGAGGAACGGGGGCCTTGGAGGCACAGATCTGGAGGTTTCAAGGAGGCTGCTAGTGCTCAACGGGCACAACTAGGCCAACCCCATGCCTGGCAACGGGAGAGGAAGAGGAAAAGAGGAGACTTTTTCACTCTGTGGAGCCCGGAGGAGGGCAGAGGCGCCGGGCAGGACGAAGGCAGGAGGGCAGGTGGTGGGCGCAGGATAGCCCGTGGCTACTGATGGCTGGAGGGGGCATATGCGTAAATCGCTTCTTGCCCCGGGTTTGAGGTGAGATTATGTGGACTGTGTACTTCAACGGTGGTTGAAAGAGAAAAAAAACTGATCTGGTTAATGGAGACGAAACAGACGGATGGGATTAATTAATCGGTCCGCGTGGTTCTGCGCTGCTGTTTTTTCCCCCTTCCCTGTGGCGTTCTCGCCTCAAACCACAAGGCGCCTTTGGCAACAGATCGGACTCAGTTTTTTTTTCACACACACAAAAAGAAAAGTAAACACAAGTCAGTTTCACAAAGAGCAATCCGTCGACACCGCTCAAGAGCCAAACGCACGTCGCTAACACGTCATTAGCGTCTCAGAGATGACGATACTCAAATCCTCTGCGTAGAGGACGGACCGACGGACACGCATTAAATACCACCGCGAGGAGTAGGTGGGAACAGATCACGGAGTACAGCAGCCGTTGGAGTTGGGAGCTGACATCGGCAGAGAAGAGTTCTCTGGTTCACAGCGTCAAATTCTGTGTGCAATCCCACATGTTTCCCCCTCAGAACCACCCCCGTTCCGGCACCGCAAAATCCCCAGATGACCCGTGCGGCGACAAAACTAACGTCAGCGTGTAGAGTCCAGTTATGTGTAAAGGACGCCTCAGCATAGCACCTACAGTTATGTGTAACACTCATCGTGTCGGCAGGAACCAACGTTCGTTGCTAGGTCCTGATAATAAAACATACTAGAAAAAAACCACTTGCTAGCATGAAACCAATCAAAACGGCAAGGGAAATGGGGCCCAAAACGGCAGCGAGCAATAGAGAAAGAGGGAGATAGAAAGGTCAAAAGATACGGTTGGCTTCAACAAAGCTTCAGCACGAGCATCAGGCTACTTGCAGCCAGGATGCTTGTGCAAAGAAAAGCTGGGGAAGATTAGCGGGGGCGACAGCAAATCGGGAATGTGATTCCTTTGTTCTCATCATCTGATGGGCTAAACAGCTTCAACAGCAATTCATGAACCTTCGAGTCCGAATCATTCGTAACAGGGGGTAGTAAAAGAAAAGCTCATACCTTTCCGGTTTGTGAGGCACCGACTGTGCTGGATAAATAGTATTATAGCTCTGCCATCCTTGTAGCACAATAAGCCAATGGCCCCGCAAGGAACCAGGCCAAACCGTGCCCATACCCATAAATAGTTCATGCAACGCAAAGCAAGTCCACTAGATTCCGATTCAGAATATTTCTGAAATGCACATAATAAGTGACAGATATTACGAGCCCCAATTATGAATCCATGATCGTAAACAGGGGAAAAAATTTATTGCAACATCAGTCCGGAAAGTGTGTAACATTGGCTGGATATGGTCATCATTACGCAAATGACCTCATAGAGATCCATTATAATTAATTTTTATAATTCTGTCTGGAGAATCTAAAAATCAGACCAAGTATATTAAGATTTTTTTGGCTCAGAGTCATTAATTAAGACTGCACTGAACAACTGATGAAAATCCTAAACCAAATGAACCTGGAGTATCAGGTCAAACATAACTCGAAATAAGCTCAATAAAAATAGGATGATGTATAAAAAATTGAGAACAATGATCGTGTGCTCAACAGAGGCTTAAGAGATATCATAATAAGAATGCAAACACATTTAGACATTGTTCGGTTATTCCCATTACACATTACACATGGATTGTATGGGATTGAAAAAAATTAAGTTTGACTTGCTTGGGATTTAAACCCGCCCAATCACACTCAATCCACATGGATTGAGAGCGAACCGAACAAGCCCTTAAGTATATGGCAACACAAGAATAGCAACATAACATATCAACAACTGTTAGGGAGACAATCAAGCTTAGAAAGCATAATCATGACAATAATTAGCTATAAAGAAATATTGACATTCGATCACAAGAGTGTAACTATCAAAACAAGTAGCTCTGTTGACAGCAAGGCAAAAACTAGAAGTGACCCCCAAAAAAAGAACAATTGTTCAGCGAGGTGCTTTTGTTGAAGTTCGGGAAAAAACTAGAAGTGACAAAAAAAGGTCAATTGTTCTGTGAGGGAAATATGGATTATGAAATCCCAGAAACTGTCAATAGTCAATGACCATTTACAACTGTTAGCTATCAACTGCGTTGACAGTTCCCTACAGAAGGTAATTGAAAATTAGAATGGTCTACCACCTGCAAAATTTTGGCAGGTTATGGTTCTACTTTCTGTAAACTAATAGTCAGAAATTTGTTGATTATATTTTTTTAACTAAAGTTGGTCAATTTGGCACTATTGCACTACTAGTATACACAAGGTAGTGACCCCTCTGCCTAGAGCCTAAGGGGGTGTTTGGTTTGAGGAATCACTCCATCCAAAATGAGGTGGTGCATCATGGGTCCATTCCTCATATTTGGTGGGATGACCTCATTCCTCATATTAGTACTAACTAACTAACTATGAGGAATGAGGTGGAAATGGATCAACTCATTCCATTCCACAAACCAAAAAAACAAGGGATGTGAAGATGATGGACTAGCTCATTCCTCAAACCAAACACCCCATAAGTAAGCCTAGGTGCGCCTAGGCGTTTTACACATTTATATATTACCATGAAAAAGAGAAGAAACTAGAGATGTATGAACCTAGCTGGACAGAAAGGACCATCAAAACAGAGCCCACCTTATCCATCCATCTCTCCTCCCAGCCACACGCACCAGTTCGCAGAACTCCATCACCGCACGACTCTTCGTCCCTTCTCCACTGCCACGCTACTGTCTCTTCCTTCTCCGTCGCGGCCAGCCTCATCCCTTCCGTCTGACTGTCGCTGCCTCTGCCGCTGCCAGCCTCCTCTCAACCATGCCTATCATATCCGCTGCATTGCAGCTGCATTTCCCATCTCCATCACCGCCCATAGACTGCCTTTGCTGCTCGACGTCCACATCTCCCTGGCACCCACCATACATGCCTCCTCCCCCGCCGCCACCCACTGTTCCAACCTTCTCCCATGCCGCTCAGCATCCGGATCTGCACATAAGGGCACCAGGGATAGCATGTCCAACCACCGTGGCCGACAGGAGCCACCTAGATAACACCTACCCCCCTAGGCTCCACGGTACCCCAACACATAGCACATAAGCGTGCCTAGGTGGCAGGGGAATGACACCTTTTGGAACAAGGAGTATACACTAACTGAATAATCTTTCTCTGTTTCAGGGTTAATGTTCAACCTATGCAATTGAAAGCGATTAAGTGAACACCAAGTTTATGCTGGATATTTTTAAGCACTGAACCAAATAAAGAATTGTCAGCAAATGCAATTTGCATCATGGCAAGGCATTTGTCTAGATTGGGGAAGGCAAGAGGAGGGATGTGATAGCAAATGGTCTGAAAGAGAGGGTATCATTAGTCCTTGAACGTAATAAGAAAATTAAATAACAGAAATGTGAAACAGAAGGTAGCCTAGTCTGGCATGGGCCATCCAGCACATTAGAAGGCAGAAGGAACCCAGGGCTCAGGACTCCCCTGCCACTGCTGACCAGATGCCGCCTCTGCGCACTAATTACCTCCAAGTGTGCTTTCAACTCTAGTGGGTGGAACTGGTACTGTGTTTTATAAATTGTGATTTGGCAAGTGATGTTTGGTTAGTTAGGAAGTGCGAAGTGTCAAATGTATTACTTGAAATATAGCAGGCAGCACTATCTATAATATCCAGAGACATGCATTGCACAACAGACCAAGACAGAATGGCAAGCGAGTGATGTAAGATCATCAGTAGCAATACTAATTCTGTTGATGAAATAAACACAATGATTTCACAATACTACTTTCATGTCGTGAAAAGAAAAAGACAGCATGGTTGCATGCACAAGGATTAAAATTTATTGATATTCATCCACTTGACAGTTTCATCTTGGCCTATTCATGGTTCACATGACGATTTAACACTCCAATGGTCAGCAACCTAGTATTCTACCAGCAGTAAGAAAAAACATCTACTAATCTAACATTTAGTGCATATTGGGTCTAATAAGAACAAAGCAAGAACAGTCTTCTTTTGAAATTCTTATTGTGCATATATGAACAGTACATCCTCACATAGGCAATCCATGAAAAAAATCAACATAAAGTGGGGTAGTTGAGAAAATGGAGACACTAAAGTAATCAGTAATACAGTTATGAAGTGTCAACTGTCAAGACATGACCATTGTCACAGTAAGGCAAAAGAAAGAGCTCCAAAATATTTTCAAAGAATGAACACTAAATTCCCAGAGATACCATATGCAAACCATCCGTCAGGTCAAATCATCTCTTTTAGGGCTAGTTTGTATACTCAAATCCCCTTGGGGATTGGAGAGGATTGAGGTGGAAATGAACTAATTTCCCTCTCAATCCCCAAGGGGATTTGTGTTTCCAAACTAGCCCTTATGGGATTGTATAACCACTTAACATTCAAGCTATTTTGCGCGGCTACTGTTAAACACTGGGAATTTTAAAAATAAACTTAGAAGTGCAACAAAGCTGCAACACATTCAAGATCTTAAATGTAGTGGTCGTCGAAACCATCCGCAGAGAAGAAATTTCCAGGTTTAAGGCAAAAGCCATAAATACCCCATAGCTCCAAACAGCCCAGGAACTGCAGTTAAAATGTCTCCAATTGTGCCCACAAAACCATTTAACACGGTTGATAAGACCAGGTAACAGCCAACTAGTCAAAATACAGATATTTTGATACATGAAACCCAGTACACATCCACAAAGTACATAATGAAGCCGCAATAGCAAAACTACATATTAGGCAATAAAACGATATGATCCTTCAAGAAAGTTCCTCCTTCAAATACTGCTACAAAGGCATCTGGTTCAAATCCAGTTGTAAAATTCAACAGCAGGAAGCCTTTCGCTACATTTTGGCACCAATATAGACTCAAAAGCCATCCGAATGCAAAACCACATGAACGAACCACGGACCACAGATGCCAAACTAAGATACAAGGAAAATAATCAGATGGCTGCAAGAACAAGATCAACAAATCACAAAGAATGCATAGAGAATGAAAGGAAATGAAGCAATAGTACCAAAGGTGGTTCATAAAACAATGTTGAGAGTTGATATACCTAGTTCTGTCAATATCCACCCTGAAAACCAGTGCCTCCGACCTGAGAACCAGGCACCTGGCCCTGCCCAGATGCCCCAGCCTGATAACCAGCAGCAGTGGCAGCTGCGGCAGCCGCTGCCGCTGCAGTGCTTGTCTGGGTAGTTGCCTGGCCAACCTGAAACCCAGGTGGCCCTTGAAAGCCAGGAGGAGCTCCACTTCCTTGATATGCAGCTGCTGCTGCTTGAACACCTGCTGCATTTGGGAAAGCGGCACCTGCTCCAAACGACGGTGTCCCAAAACCCTGAGCTCCAAAACCTGTAAGACCAACTGTGTGTGCCTGCTGCCCCCCTGCACCCAATGCAGCAGCGGCGAAGGCTGGGTTCATAGCAGCAAGCATGGCTGGACTCATCCCTAGCGCAGCTGGGTTCTGCATTGCTGCTATCATGGCAAGCATTGCATTGGGTTGAGTGAATGCCTGTTGCTGTGCACCTAATCCCAGCATAGCAGCTTGCTGTGCAAAACTCATGTCAGGAACCACAGTAGCACTATATGCTGATGCATCATATGGGCTGATGGCAACACTGGAAGGAGCAGTCATCTGGGCGGCGACCACAGATGCAGTAGTGGGATTGGAGTTAGTATTTGTATTCATTCCAGATGAGCCCTTGGTCCTCCCATCTATGGCTTTCTGCACATTGAGTGTCTTTCCATCAAAATTCTTTATTGGCTCCTCCAAAGCACGGCGAGCACTCTCCACAGACTTGTAAACAAATAATGCAAATCCCTTTGGTCTGCCAGTGTTCTTGTCAAAGCCCAACGGGCCCTCTTCAATCTCACCAAATTGTGCAAAATACTCATATAGGCGGTCCACGTCCACATCAGCATGCACATTACCAACAAATATCTTGCGTTGTATATTGTCAGTTTGTGATGATGAGGATCCAGAAGCGTTGCTCGTGGAGTTAGAGTTAGCATTGGGGTTGGCGTTGGAGATAGGGTTCTGAGACTGAGCTGGGGGTGCGGGGCCTGAGGCGGCGAGGTGACAGAAAGCAAGACGACCACCGATTTGGAGCTGAGGGCGGTTGAGGGCGCGGAGCGCAGAGCGGCGGGAGCGGAAGAGGACGAACCCGTAGCCCTTGGATCTACCAGATTGCTTGTCAGAGATGACGCGGCAGTCCTCGAGCTCGCCGAAGCGTGAGAAGGCGGAGCGGAGGTCCTCGGCGCCGGCACCCCATCCGAGACCGTGGACGAAGAGCTTCCTGCTGGCAGGGTCGGCCTCAACGGCGCGGCGGACGGCCGCCATCGTGGCGGGGCTCGCCTCCGCCGCCGTGCGGAGCAGCGCAACGAGCTGCTCCCGCGACAGCGGCTCAAGTAGCTTGACAATGTCCTCCGCGTCGTCCTCGTCGTCGCCGGCGCCCTCGTCCTCGTCCTCTTCGGCGGCGTTGGGTTCGGGCGGGTCGTCAGTGATGGGGAAGTAGATGGAGCCGCGTGGCTTGGGCTCCGAGGACGCCGGCTCGTGGCGGTGGTTGGTGGTGGCTGCCTCCACGGCGGCGGGGGACTCGGCGGGATCGGCCTTGCGCTTCTTCGGCGCCATCGATAGGCAAGCTAGGGTTTAGGCGCAAGCTGGGAGATTGGGATTTGCGACACTAGTGATTCACAAGGAAAATGGGACATTGGAAAGAGGTAGAATAAATACAGTACACACCAGACCTAAACCTTGATAACGGAGGCCTGGCGGCGCCGAAAGGCCCGTGATAATTGAGCCTTAATGTAAAGTCCTTACTGGAGGCCCAGTAGTAGCAACCCTTAAGTTTTTCCTTTTTGCAGGCTGGCCCGGCTTATTTTGGAGGGCCATATAGTGAAGCGTTCGTCGTCTAATTTCGGGCCATTCCAATTTATAATAATTTATAATCCGTTTAACTTTTTTACCTTAAATTTGATTAGCTTGTTATATTAAAAAATTCATAATTATTATTAATTTTATTGTGATATTGTTTAGCATATAATATACTTTAAATATAGCTTTGAAATTTTCATTCTTTCGCAAAAAAAAATGAGTAGGACAAGTCGGTCAAACGAATTATAATTTGGGAAGGAGGTAGTATAAAAGACAATTAAGGCCATATTTGAATCCACCTAGTTTCTTAGAAGTAATACCTAATTTATAAGATAATATAAAAGCAGAAATTAATTCCTTTATACATGTGCCCTCTTTTTGTACCATCACACGTGAACACCATATTTAAAAACAAATAAATATAAAATAAATGTCACTAAATTATGCATCATGCTGGAATTTTATTGTGTGTGCATTATTTGTGACAATATAAAAATAACATAAAAAGAAATATGTTAAAGTCCAAAGTGAAATTTGAGATCTAAAAGAAATTCTAGAATTTAGAAAAGAGAAGAAACTAAATATTATGTGGATAAAAAAAGTAAATAAAAATATATTATTCCTACACTAGGGTTTGAATTTGTATAGATGACTCAATGGTGAAACTCCTAACAAGGTTCAAATTTCTTTTGGAGATTCAAATGAAAAGGAAAAGAAAATACAAAAGTGTCGGCGTTTCGAGACCGGGGGGTCCCTAAGCCGACGAGTGAATGTCGTCGCGTGCCCCAGCCCAGATGGGTCGACGCGAGGCCGAGCGCGAAGGGGGGAAGTGAGGTGGCCGGAGACAGGCGTGAGAGAGGTGGAAATCCCGCGGCCTTCGTGTTCGTCCCGCGCCCAGGTCGGGTGCGCTTGCAGTAGGGGGTTACAAGCGTCCACGCGGGAGAGGGAGCGAGCGGCTCCAAGCGAGCGCCTGTCTCGTCCTCGTCCCCGCGCGGCCAACCCTCTCTAAGAGGGCCCTGGTCCTTCCTTTTATAGGCGTAAGTATAGGATCCAGGTGTACAATGGGGGTGTAGCAGAGTGCTACGTGTTTAGCGGAGGGGAGCTAGCGCCCTAAGTACATGCCGTTGTGGCAGCCGGAGAGATTTTGGCACCCAGCTGGTGTGGTGTCGTGGCCGTCGGAGGAGCGCTGGAGCCTGGCGGAGGGACAGCTGTCGGAGCTGTTGAGTCCTTGATGACGTCCTCTTGCTTCCATAAGGGGGCTGAGAGCCGCCGTCGTCACAGAGTATGCGGGGCGCCATCATTGCCTATCTGGCGGAGCGAGTCAGATGGGACGCCGGTCTTGTTCCCCGTGGCCCGAGTCAGCTCGAGGTAGGGTGATGATGGCGCCTCCTGTTGACGTGGCTGGTCCGCGCCCTAGGTTGGGCGATGTGGAAGCTCCTCCGAAGCCGAGGTCGAGTCTGTCTTCCGTGGCCGAGGTCGAGTCCGAGCCCCTGGTTCGGGCGAGGCGGAGACCGTCGGCTGAGGCCAGGGTGGAGTCCGAGCCCTGGGGTCGGGCGAAGCGGAGTTCGTCGTCTTCTGGGCTGAGCCCAAGTCCGAGCCCTGGGTCGGGCGGAGCGGAGTTCGCCGTCTTCTAGGGCTTAGCCCGAGTCCGAGCCCTGGGTCGGGCGGAGCAGAGTTCGCCGTCTTCCGGGGCTTAGCCCGAGTCCGAGCCCTGGGTCGGGCGGAGCGGAGTTCGCCGTCTTCCGGGGCTTAGCCCGAGTCCGAGCCCTGGGTCGGGCGGAGCGGAGTTCGCCGTCTTCCGGGGCTTAGCCCGAGTCCGAGCCCTGGGTCGGGCGGAGCGGAGTTCGCCGTCTTCCGGGGCTTAGCCCGAGTCCGAGCCCTGGGTCGGGTGGAGCGGAGTTCGCCGTCTTCTGGGGCTTAGCCCGAGTCCGAGCCCTGGGTCGGGCGGAGCGGAGCTTCCTATGGTGCCTGCGGCTGGGCCTGACTACCTGTCAGCCTCACTCTGTCAAGTGGCACCGCAGTCGGAGCGGCGCAAGCGGCGCTGTCTTTCTGTCAGGCCGGTTAGTGGAGCGGCGAAGTGACGGCGGTCACTTCGGCTCTGCTGGCTGAGGGGCGCGCGTCAGGATAAAGGTGTCAGGCCACCTTTGCATTAAATGCTCCTGGGATTTGGTCGGTCGGTGCGGCGATTTGGTCAGGGTTGCTTCTTGGCAAAGACAGGGCCTCGGGCGAGCCGGAAATATGTTTGCCGCTGGAGGGGGGCCTCGGGCGAGACGGAGATCCTCCGGGGTCGGCTGCCCTTGTCCGAGGCTAGGCTCGGGCGAGGCGCGATCGAGTCCCTCGAATGGACTGATCCCTGACTTAATCGCACCCATCAGGCCTTTGCAGCTTTATGCTGATGGGGGTTACCAGCTGAGAATTAGGAGCCTTGAGGGTACCCCTAATTATGGTCCCCGACAGTAGCCCCCGAGCCTCGAAGGGAGTGTTAGCACTCGCTTGGAGGCTTTCGTCGCACTTTTTTACAAGGGGACCAGCCTTTCTCGGTTGCGTTTTGTTCCGGTGGGTGCGCGCGAGCGCACTCGCCGGGTGTAGCCCCCGAGGCCTCGGAGGAGTGGTTTGACTCCTCCTGTAATACTCAAATTGTAAGAAAGTGTAAAAAGGAGAAAGAGTTTTCCCTTACATATATGTGTTACCTATATTCATCATTTAATGTGAAAATCACATTTAAACAAATAAATAATTAACAAAAGACACTCAAATAATACATGCATCATGCTGGTGTTTTATTGGTTTGTGCATTTGTCTATAGTGGTAATGATAATAAGAATACATAAAAGAAGAGAATTAGTTCTAACCCAATTTGCACTCTAGAATTGAGAAAGGAAGAAAAGAAATACTATATAATACAAAAAAAGGGTATAAATACAAACTTTATCCATAGGGGTAAGATCAAAATCTGCCTTTAAGTGAGTACAAAATTCACATGTATATTTGGAGTTTAAATTGGAAATTTAAAATAAAAGGGGAAAGTTAAACCAGAAAAAGGATAAAGGAGAACTTCATCCGCGGGCCAACTTTCATCAATTCGGCCCATCAGGAAAACTCCTCCGCGTGGCCCGACTCACTGTCTGTTCCAGGCGCTGACCACACGGGCCCAGGGTCCAGTCTCACGCCACGCTCGCTCCTCTCTCCTTTCCACTGGCGTGCGGGCCCGCCTTGTCATCCGCCCGTACGTATTGTTGCATGTTCTTCCTCTCTGGCGCAACAACCCCAGCGCGCGTTGCGCGAAATAGCCGCGGGGGCCTCACCGGTTTGCGTCGTGATCTGCGGATCCATCACCCCAGCACCGCGCACCTATATAAGACCCTTGTAGTTCCACCGTCATAGCCTTGGATCCACCTCGGTAGGCAGCAGAGTGAAAGGGGGCGGAGCAAGGGAGATTCGCCTTCACCGTCGACAGCTGCGCGCGCCCCTCTGCGTGTCCGCCACCACTCTCGGTGAGCTCTCCCTCCGTGCTTCGCTTGATTTCCCAATACGTATAGGGTAGTGGATTTGGCTCGTACATGCTAATACCCGGGGCCCTGTGTCGCCTGCAATGGTGTCACCGCGGCGCGCCGTGGACCTAGCCTTGCACTCGACGATGGTAGAAATTGGTACGGGAATTGAGCTCATAACGTCATTAGTTGGGCGGGGAGCGAGTGAATTAGAAAATGGTGGCCAGGTTGGCCGGATTTGCAACTCCGGCGGACTTGCCGCTGCGCGATGGGCCACATTGTCGTGCGATGGCTCGGTTGGGGAAGACGGGTCCGTGGCCGTCGGATCGTTGACGGACGGTCCCGATTAGGTCCAGCGTATCCCTTCGCTCGAAATAAATCCACACCGTTGATCTCGCGTCGTGCGGCAGGATCTAGATCTAGGGTTAATTAAATCCAGACCTTCGATTCTGAATCCAAGGGCCATCTCAGCATACTGGTTCAGACAGCCCCAAATCTAATCTGCACCGTCCGTTTTGGATCGGGCGGCTAGTAAACCCCGATACCCCTTCGGCCATGCTATTATGCAAAAGAAACCCTATAGATCCCTATATTCAACCCGCGGTCCACTGGGTTGTTCCCTGTGTCTTAAGAATCTTACCCCGAGCCCCCCTGGACTTCTATGAATTTGACGCCCAATCCAGAGCAGTTTAAAATTGAATAAATAAATTGGAAAATAGGTTTTTAATATGAAAATAATTACTAGAACTTGATAAATCAATAGAAAATCCATACTTAGTCCAAATTGAGCCATTCAACTTCCTAAAATTTTGTAATATTATTCTCTATCACCTAGAGTCTCTGTTTTGTCATGAAAATAGTTACAAAAATAATTTCTCACTTAATCCTATTTTAAGCACATGAAACCTTCGGAAATTCATATCTTAAAATCCATAACTCCAAAAATTACGATTTCTGTTCCTAGGATTTTATTTTAATGTGTAGATTATTGCTGTGTATTTTGTATATATGTTTGGTGTAATGTTAATTTCTCTATATGCACTGTGCTTGTTTGTATTGTGGCGAGTAGAAGAGCCCGTGACTGAGGATCCTGGTGAGCAGCAGGTTGAAGTAGCTGAGCAGGAGCTCATTGAAGGCAAGTTGTGCCCTTGACCACTTTTTACCCAATAATGTTCTTCAATATCATTTATCCATGCATAGGTTAATTTTGATGGGACCCAATAGGTCACCCTAGATTGTTTATCTCATTACCTTGTTTACCCCTGAATCACTTGGGTAGTTTGTGCTATTGCTTTACATGGTTTTGGGATAATCATTTATTATATCTATGTTCCAATTCTTTTGTTATTCTATTTATGTTCATGTTAAGATCATTAATGTTAATTGGAACATAGAGCTTAACTTGAGAACCACGTGGCACCACAAGGGTTTAATGGGACGCCCTTGGCTGACTAATTAGGAAAGCTAGTGGAAGACTACCTTACCCGAAAGGGGCAAGGGCAGTAGGGGAGTGGTCAGTGTAGGGAGGTCCTTGGTTGATTTTGCTGCGATGGCGGTCAGACAAGAACCCTGCATTGGAGCTTCCTATAAACTGTAGCGGGTTTTCGGAAGCTAGTGGAACTTTGTAAAGGCCTCATAGTGTTGCCCTGCCGCGCTTCCTAGGTAGAGGTGTATGGGATTCGCGACCCCTTGGCAGATGGGTAACATGACTTGTGGGTAAAGGGTACAACCTCTGCAGAGTGTAAAAACTGGTATACTAGCCGAGCTCACAGTCATGAGCAGCTCAGGACTCTCTGATGATTAAATTATGGAACTTAAATTCAATTTTGTCATTTGCATATGCATGGGTTTATTATTAATCTTGTTCTATTATTTATTAAGGTTTGGTATTTACTTACATCTAGTAATTGCTAATAAAAGTTTGACCAACATTAAAAGCAATGCTCAGCTTTAACCATTCTCTTTGATAAGCCTTACACTCCATGAGCTCTCACCTTTGGTGGGTTCATGTCACATTATTCCCCACGACTTGTTGAGCGATGAACGTATGTGAGCTCACTCTTGATGTCTCACACCCCCCCCCACAGGAGAAGAGCAGGTGGTTCAGGAGGAGCCACAAGGCGAGGAGTACGATCTGATCTAGGTGGCGTTTCTCAGTTGACATTGGCGCCAATGATCCTTAGTTCGTTTCATGTTTATTCTTTTATTTTGTAATAAGTCTTCCGCTATGTAATAAATACTCTGATGTTTTATGACATTTATCTCTATGCACTCTGTTATTATATATGTTGTCTTCTTGGCGCATGTATGAGATGCACCTGGCTTTGTTCCTTAAAGTCGGGTGTGACAGAAGTGGTATCAGAGGAAATGTTGACTGTAGGACAAAACCTAGATAGAAATGGACAACCCTTACCTACTTACCTTCTTCTGATTCATTCTATACTTACCTTACTCTGATTCTCTCTATACTTATCTTGATCCTGTCTCACCTTCTACTGTTCTACTCTGATTATTCTTATCTTTTCTACTTAAAGACAAGATGGATTTCACACTTTGGAATCCTACAACTATGAGCTTTTTCAGAGATAGAGAACCTAAGACGAAATTAAAATTATTTTCTCTATTAAAAATGTTGGTTGATTGTTCTGATGATCAATGTCTGATTTGCTTCTTTGATTGATTGAAATAGTATAGACGGGCATCTTAGCATGTACCATCATAAGGTAATGTATTAGCTTTAGTGGATAACACACTAATCTACTTAGCTAATAAATCCCCCGCAGTAACATTCCTCGTAATTACTCACCTTATCTACAATTCTTCCTTTCTTACCTTGTATTTCTAACCCAGATGGGCTACCCCTATAGTGTTAGAAGAGAGCACTATACACGTGATCTTTGGTATGTCATGGTTAAGAAAGGCAAAGGCAGTATATACACTGTGCTAAGGGAACCTTAGAACTCACCAGTCCAAAGGAGAAAGATTGAAGTTGGAATTGTAGTAACTACCGCCACCAGACTAGCGGCATTTTTAGTAGATGGGAAGTTTGTTGGTGACAACATCCGTGAGGTTAAGGATGTTCCGGATGTCTTTCCAGAGGAGTTACCAGGGATGCCACCGGATACGGAAGTTGAGTTTGTCATTGATCCCTTACCTGGGTTGTCCCTACTTTTAAACGGCCATACAGGATGTCCGTAGAAGAACTAAAGGAACTTAAGAAACAGTTAACAGAGTTGCAAGAGGCTGGGTACATTCGTCCGAGTCCCTCAACTTGGGGAGCACTGGTTCTATTTGTACAGAAGAAAGATGGATCACAAAGGATGTGTATGGATTATAGATCTCTTAACGATGTCACTGTGAAGAATAAGTGTCCATTACCCTGCATTGAGGATTTATTTGATCGGATGAGAGGTGCAAGGGTATTCTCGAAGATTGATTTCCGATCAGGTTATCATCAAATGAAGATTAGGCCATCGAATATCCCCAAGACAGATTTCTCGACCCGAGATGGTTTATATGAGTTCACTGTTATGTCATTTGGACTAACTAATGCACCAGCCTATTTTATGGATCTAAAGGATAAGGTGTTCATGATCTGGTCAGATTCGTCGTGGTTTTGATCGATGATATTTTTATTTATTCCAAGAGTGATAGTGATCATGAGGAACATCTGAGATTGGTGCTACAGAAGCTACAAGATAATCAACTCTACGCCAAGTACAGTAAATGCGAGTTATGGATTGACGAGGTGTCATTTCTTGGTCATATTATTTCTAATGGAGGAATATCAGTGGATCCTGCTAAGGTTAAGGAGATAATGGAGTGGAGAGTACCCACCACAGTTACTGAGATTCGGAGTTTCTTGGGACTTGCAGGATATTATCGGAGATTTATTGAAGGATTTTCTAAGATTGCTAAGCCTATGACCTCGCTTCTGGAGAGGGGCCGAGAATTTAAGTGGGACGAGAAGTGCCAAGACAGCTTTGATCAATTGAAGAAGAGAATAATGTCGCCACCAGTATTGGTTATGCCAGACCTACAGAAAGGATTTGATATTTATTGTGATGCCTGTGGCTAAGGCTTTGGATGTGTGCTTATGCAAGAAGGACATATGATTGCCTACGCGTATTGTCAATTGCGGAAATATGAGTTGAACTACCCCACTCGTGACTTAGAACTGGCAGCCGTTGTGCATGCGCTTAAGATTTGGAGACATTATATTATGGGAACCAAGTGTCAAGTATACACACATCATAAGAGTTTGAAGTATATATTCACTCAGAAGGATCTCAACCTTAGGCAACGCCGTTGGTTGGAGCTTATTAAGGATTATGATTTGGAGATTCACTATCACCCGGGCAAGGCAAATTTGGTTGTAGATGCCTTGAGTCAAAAGGAGCATGTTCATTCAGCTGTTGTTGCCCAGCTACTCGATGAGATTGTTGAGGATTTTAGGAGACTTAACCTGGGGATAGTTGCTCACACTGAAGGAGTTACTATTGATGTGGAACCTACCTTGGAGCAAGAAATCCGCAGAAGGACAAATTGGTGATGCTAAGATACAAGAGATTAGGGATCTGATTACTGAAGGTCGAGGTCCGGAATTTACGGAAGATGAGCAAGGCACTGTATGGTTCAAGGACAGGATATGCGTTCCTGGTATTAAAAGCCTTCGAGAGACTATTTTAAAGGAGGCCCATGATTCGGAATATTCTATTCATCCTGGTAGTACTAAGATGTATCAGGATTTGAAGCGGAAGTATTGGTGGTATGGATTGAAAATAGATGTGGCTGCACATGTGGCTATGTGCGATGTATGTCAAAGAGTTAAGGCTGAACACCAGAGGCCAGCTGGACTACTGCACCCACTGAAGATACCCGAGTGGAAATAGGAAGAGATTGGTATGGATTTTATTACTGGATTGCCTCGCACCCAGAAAGGATATGATGCTATATGGGTGATTGTGGATAGATTGACTAAAGTAGCTCACTTCGTTCCTGTCAAGACTACTTATAAGTGATCTCAATTTGCTGAGTTATATATGGCTTGGATAGTGTGTTTACATGGAGTACCAAAGAAGATCGTTTTGGATAGAGGATCTGAAAGGGAAATGTGCCCTTGGGCCATTTCTAAGTATTTTGGTGGTTTAAGTGCCCAACACAAGTGCTTAAGTGTAAAAAGGTGGACAAAGTACAAATCAAGGATAAAGGTATGTTTCTCAGACTTAGTACATTGTTTTATGGACTAATGTATTGTGTCTAAGTGCTGGAAACAGGTAAAATCCAATTGGAAATGTCTTGGCTCGAGCAGCCAAGAATCTGCTGAGTCTGGGAGCACCGGACTGTCCGGTGGTGCACCGGACAGTGTCCGGTGCGCCAGGCTGGCTCGAGCGAACTGGCCGCTCTCGGGAATTCACCGGCGACGTACGACTAAAATTCACCGGACTGTCCGGTGAGCCAACGGTCGGCCGGACCAACGGTCGGCCGCGCAATCTGCGCGGGACACGTGGCCGAGCCAACGGCTAGAAGATGGCACCGGACTGTCCGGTGTGCACCGGACATGTCCGGTGCGCCAACGGCTCCAAGTCTGCCAACGGTCGGCTTCGCTATTTAAGGAAGGAAATCGGGCACCGGACAGTGTCCGGTGTGCACCGGACTGTCCGGTGCCCCCGATGACAGAAGGCAAGAATGGCTTTCCAGATTTGTGCTCAACGGCTCCTAGCTGCATTGGGGCTATAAAAGAGACCCCTAGGCGCATGTAGGAGTACACCAAGCATCCTTTGAGCATCATTGATCACTCACACTTCATTCTTGCGCACTTGTTCGACATTCTAGTGATTTGAGCTCCGTTCTAGTGTGCTAGTCTCTTGAGCTCAAGTCTGGGTTTTGCGTGTGCGTATTCGCTGTGATCTTTGTGTCGTGTGTGAGTTGCTAATACCTCCCTTGCTCTGTGATTCTTCGTGAACATCTTGTGTAAGGGCGAGAGGCTCCAAGTTGTGGAGATTCCTCGCAAACGAGATATTGAAAGGCAAAGCAAAACACCGTGGTATTCAAGTTGGTCTTTGGCCGCTTGAGAGGGGTTGATTGCAACCCTCGTCCGTTGGGACGCCACAACGTGGAGTAGGCAAGTGTTGGTCTTGGCCGAACCACGGGATAAACCACTGTGTCATCTCTGTGTTTGATCTCTTGTGGTATTGTGTTTTGTTGAGACTCCTCTCTAGCCACTTGGCGATTATTGTGCTAACACTTAACAAGTTTTTGTGGCTATAAGTTTAAGTTTCACAGGATCACCTATTCACCCCCCCTCTAGGTGCTATCAATTGGTATCAGAGGCGTTCTCTTCACAAAGGGACTAACCGCCCGAAGAGATGGATCCTAAAGGGAAGGGAATCGTGATCAACGACAAGGAGAAGGAGTCCTTCGTCAACGAGCCAAGGGATGACAAGTCCAACGACTCGGGCTCGGGCCACAGACGCAAAGATGGGAAGAAGAAGAAGACAAGACGCATCAAGGAGATCGTCTACTACGACAGCGATGAGTCTACTTCCTCCCAAAAGGACGACGACCACAACGAATACGAGAGAAAGAAACCGGTCAATTCGAACTTTTCTTTTGATTACTCTCGTATTCCTCAAAGTACTAATGCTCATTTATTATCTATTCCACTTGGTAAACCTCCTCATTTTGATGGAGAGGACTACGGATTTTGGAGTCACAAAATGCGTAGTCACTTGTTCTCTCTCCATCCTAGCATATGGGAGATTGTAGAAAGTGGAATGCACTTTGATAGTACGGATAGTCCCATGTTTATTAATGAACAGATTCATAAAAATGCACAAGCTACTACTGTGTTGCTAGCCTCTTTGTGCAGGGACGAGTACCATAAGGTGAGCGGCTTGGACAATGCCAAGCAGATCTGGGACACCCTCAAGATCTCTCATGAGGGGAATGATGTCACCTTGCTCACCAAAATGAAGTTGGTGGAGGGCGAGCTTGGACGGTTCGCGATGATAAGGGGCGAGGAGCCGACACAAACATACAATCGACTCAAGACCCTCATCAACAAAATAAGGAGCTACGGGAGCACGCGATGGACGGACCACGACGTCGTCCGCCTAATGCTAAGGTCATTTACCATTCTTGATCCTCATTTGGTAAACAATATACGTGAAAATCCCAGGTACACCAAGATGTCGCCCGAAGAAGTTCTTGGGAAATTCGTTAGCGGGCGAATGATGATCAAGGAGGCGAGGTATGTGGACGACGCCTTGTGAAAGGGAATTAGGCTTACACCTAGTTCCTAAATAATTTTGGTGGTTGAATTGCCCAACACAAATATTGGACTGACTAGTTTGCTCTAGTGTATAAGTTATACAGGTGCAAAAGGTTCACATCTAGCCAATAAAAAGACCAAGTGTTGGATTCAACAAAGGAGCAATAAGGCAACCGAGGGCACCTCTGGCTGGAGGCACCGGACTGTCCGGTGTGCACCGGACAGTGTCCGGTGCGCCCGTAGACTTCGTTTTCTACCCTTCGCCAGAGGACTTCGACTTCAACCCTTCGCTCTCGGGAATTCACGGAGGCCGGCGCGCTATAATTCACCGGACTGTCCGGTGTGCACCGGACATGTCCGGTGCGCCAACGAACCGCGGCCTCCGGAACTCGCCAGCCTCGGGTTCGCGCGGCAGTCGCTCCGCTAAAATTCACCGGACTGTCCGGTGTGCACCGGACTGTCCGGTGAACCACGGAGCAACGGCTACTTCCGCGCCAACGGTCACCTGCAAGCGCATTTAATGCGCGCTCTGCGCGCGCAGTCGGCAGGCGCGCCCATACCGTTGCACCGGACATTGAATAGTTCATGTCCGGTGTACACCGGACACCCAGGCGGGTCCACAAGTCAGAAGCTCCAACGGCTAGAATCCAACGGCAGTGATGACGTGGCAGGGGCACCGGACTGTCCGGTGTGCACCGGACTGTCCGGTGCGCCATCGAACAGACGCCTCCAGCCAACGGTCAAGTTTGGTGGTTGGGGCTATAAATACCCCAACCACCCCACATTCATTGCCATCCAAGTTTTCCACTTCTCAACCACTTACAAGAGCTAGGCATTCAATTCTAGACACATTCAAAGAGATCAAATCCTCTCCAATTCCACACAAAACCCTAGTGACTAGAGAGAGTGATTTGCCGTGTTCATTTGAGCTCTTGCGCTTGGATTGCTTCTTTTCTTTCTCACTTGTTCTTGAGATCACAACTCCATTGTAATCAAGGCAAGAGGCACCAATTGTGTGGTGGCCCTTGCGGGGAAGTTTTGTTCCCGGCTTTGATTTGAGAAGAGAAGCTCACTCGGTCCGAGGGATCGTTTGAGAGAGGGAAGGGTTGAAAGAGACCCGGCCTTTGTGGCCTCCTCAACGGGGAGTAGGTTTGAGAGAACCGAACCTCGGTAAAACAAATCCGTGTGTCACACTTCATTATTTGCTTGCGATTTGTTTTGCGCCCTCTCCCGCGGACTCGTTTATATTTCTAACGCTAACCCGGCTTGTAGTTGTGTTTATATTTATAAATTTCAGTTTCGCCCTATTCACCCCCCCCCCTCTAGGCGACTATCAATTGGTATCGGAGCCCGGTGCTTCATTAGAGCCTAACCGCTCGAAGTGATGTCGGGAGATCACGCCAAGAAGGAAATGGAGACCGGCGAAAAGCCCACTACAAGCTACGGGAGCACTTCATCGGAAGAGTCCCGCACCAAAAGGAGGGAGAAGAAGAAGAGCTCCTCCAACAAAGGGAAGGAGAAGAAATCCTCTTCTCACCACAAAGAGAAGAAGGAAAAATCTTCTTCCCACAAGCCACATCGGAAAGGCGACAAGCACAAGAGGATGAGGAAGGTGGTCTACTACGAGACCGACACTTCATCAACTTCTACCTCCGACTCCGATGCGCCCTCCGTCACTTCTAAGCGCCAAGAGCGCAAGAAGTATAGTAAGATCCCCCTACGCTACCCTCGCATTTCCAAACATACACCTTTACTTTCCGTCCCATTAGGCAAACCACCAACTTTTGATGGTGAAGATTACGCTAGGTGGAGCGATTTAATGCGATTTCATCTAATCTCGCTCCACAAAAGTATATGGGATGTTGTTGAGTTTGGTGCACAGGTACCGTCGGTAGGGGATGAGAACTATGATGAGGATGAGGTGGCCCAAATCGAGCACTTCAACTCTCAAGCAACGACGATACTCCTCGCCTCTTTAAGCAAAGAGGAGTATAACAAAGTACAAGGGTTGAAGAGCGCCAAGGAGATTTGGGATGTACTCAAAACCGCGCACGAGGGAGACGAGCTCACCAAGATCACCAAGAGGGAAACGATCGAGGGGGAGCTCGGTCGGTTCCGGCTTCACAAAGGGGAGGAGCCACAACACATGTACAACCGGCTCAAGACTTTGGTGAACCAAGTGCGCAACCTCGGGAGCAAGAAGTGGGATGACCACGAAGTGGTAAATGTTATTTTAAGATCTCTCATTTTTCTTAATCCCACTCAAGTTCAATTGATTCGTGGTAATCCTAGATATACTAAAATGACCCCCGAGGAAGTTATCGGGCATTTTGTAAGTTTTGAGTGCATGATAGAAGGCTCGAGGAAAATCAACGAGCTTGGCGACTCATCCGAAGCCCAACCCGTTGCATTCAAGGCAACGGAGGAGAAGAAGGAGGAGGCTACACCAAGTCGACAACCAATCGACGCCTCCAAGCTCGACAATGAGGAAATGGCGCTCGTCATCAAGAGCTTCCGCCAAATCCTCAAACAAAGGAGGGGGAAAGACTACAAGTCCCGCTCCAAGAAGGTTTGCTACAAGTGTGGTAAGCCCGGTCATTTTATTGCTAAATGTCCTATATCTAGTGACAGTGACCGAGGCGACGACAAGAAGGGGAGAAGAAAGGAAAAGAAAAGATACTACAAGAAAAAGGGCGGCGATGCCCATGTTTGTCGGGAATGGGATTCCGACGAAAGCTCAAGCGACTCCTCCGACGACGAGGACGCCGCCAACATCGCCGTCACCAAGGGACTCCTCTTCCCCAACGTCGGCCACAAGTGCCTCATGGCAAAGGACGGCAAAAAGAAGAAGGTTAAATCCAACTCCTCCACTAAATATGAATCTTCTAGTGATGATAATGCTAGTGATGAGGAGGATAATTTGCGTTCCCTTTTTGCCAACCTCAACATAGCTCAAAAAGAAAAATTAAATGAATTAGTTAGTGCTATTCATGAAAAGGATGACCTTTTGGACTCCCAAGAGGATTGTCTAATTAAAGAAAACAAGAAACATGTTAAGGTTAAAAAGGCTTATGCTCTAGAGGTAGAAAAATGTGAAAAATTATCTAGTGAGCTAAGCACTTGCCGTGAGATGATTGACAACCTTAGAAATGAAAATACTAGTTTAAATGCTAAGGTTGATTCTCATGTTTGTAATGTTTCAATTCCCAATCTAGAGATAATAATGATGATTTGCTTGCTAGGATTGAAGAATTAAACATTTCCCTTGCTAGCCTTAGATTAGAGAATGAAAGTTTGATTGCTAAGGCTAAAGATTTTGATGTTTGCAAAGTTACCATTGCCAATCTTAGAGATAAAAATGATATTCTTCATGCTAAGATTGTTGAACTTAATTCTTGCAAACCATCTACATCTATTGTTGAGCATGTATCGATTTGTACTAGATGTAGAAATGTTGATATTGATGCTATTCATGATCATATGGCTTTAATTAAACAACAAAATGATCATATAGCAAAACTAGATGCTAAAATTGCCGAGCATAACTTAGAAAATGAAAAATTTAAATTTGCTAGAAGTATGCTCTATAATGGGAGACGCCCTAGCATCAAGGATGGCATTGGCTTCCAAAGGGGAGACAATGTCAAACTTAATGCCCCTCCTAAAAATTTGTCTAACTTTGTTAAGGGCAAAGCTCCCATGCCTCAGGATAACGAGGGTTACATTTTGTACCCTGCCGGTTATCCTGAGAGCAAAATTAGGAGAATTCACTCTAGGAAGTCTCACTCTGGCCCCAATCATGCTTTCATGTATAAGGGTGAGACATCTAGTTCTAGGCAACCAACCCGTGCCAAGTTGCCTAAGAAGAAAATTCCTAATGCATCAAATGAACATAGCATTTCATTTAAGACTTTTGATGCATCATATGTTTTGACTAACAAATCCGGCAAGGTCGTTGCCAAGTTTGTTGGGGGCAAACACAAGGGCTCCAAGGCTTGTGTTTGGGTACCCAAAGTTCTTGTATCTAATGCCAAAGGACCCAAAACAGTTTGGGTACCTAAAGTCAAGAACTAAATTTGTTTTGTAGGTTTATGCATCCGGGGGCTCAAGTTGGATACTCGACAGCGGGTGCACAAACCACATGACCGGGGAGAAAAGGATGTTCTCCTCATATGAGAAAAACAAAGATCCCCAACGAGCTATCACATTCGGGGATGGAAATCAAGGGTTGGTCAAAGGTTTGGGTAAAATTGCTATTTCACCTGACCATTCCATTTCCAATGTTTTTCTTGTTGATTCATTAGATTACAACTTGCTTTCTGTTTCCCAATTATGTCAAATGGGCTACAACTGTCTTTTTACTGATATAGGTGTCACTGTCTTTAGAAGAAGTGATGATTCAATGGCATTTAAGGGTGTGTTAGAGGGTCAGCTATACTTAGTGGATTTTAATAGAGCTGAACTCGACACATGCTTAATTGCTAAGACTAACATGGGTTGGCTCTGGCATCGCCGACTAGCCCATGTTGGGATGAAGAATCTTCACAAGCTTCTAAAGGGAGAGCACATTTTAGGATTAACAAATGTTCATTTTGAGAAAGACAGGATTTGTAGCGCATGCCAGGCGGGGAAGCAAGTTGGAGTCCATCACCCACACAAGAACATCATGACGACCGACAGGCCGCTTGAGCTACTCCACATGGATCTATTCGGCCCGATTGCTTACATAAGCATCGGCGGGAGTAAGTATTGTCTTGTTATTGTGGATGATTATTCTCGCTTCACTTGGGTATTCTTTTTACAGGAAAAATCTCAAACCCAAGAGACCTTAAAGGGATTCTTGAGACGAGCTCAAAATGAGTTCGGCTTAAGGATCAAGAAAATAAGAAGCGACAACGGGACGGAGTTCAAGAACTCTCAAATTGAAGGCTTCCTTGAGGAGGAGGGCATCAAGCATGAGTTCTCCTCTCCCTACACGCCACAACAAAATGGTGTAGTGGAGAGGAAGAATCGAACTCTATTGGACATGGCAAGAACCATGCTTGATGAGTACAAGACACCGGACCGGTTTTGGGCCGAAGCGGTCAACACCGCCTGCTACGCCATCAACCGGTTATATCTTCACCGAATCCTCAAGAAGACATCATATGAACTCCTAACCGGTAAAAAGCCCAACATTTCATATTTTAGAGTTTTTGGTAGCAAATGCTTCATTCTTATTAAAAGAGGTAGAAAATCTAAATTTGCTCCTAAAACTGTAGAAGGCTTTTTACTTGGTTATGACTCAAACACAAGGGCATATAGGGTCTTTAACAAGTCCACTGGACTAGTTGAAGTCTCTTGTGACGTTGTGTTTGATGAAACTAACGGCTCTCAAGTAGAGCAAGTTGATCTTGATGAGATAGGTGAAGAACAGGCTCCATGCATCGCGCTAAGGAACATGTCCATCGGGGATGTGTGTCCTAAGGAATCCGAAGAGCCTCCAAGTACACAAGATCAACCATCCTCCTCCATGCAAGCATCTCCACCAACTCAAAATAAGGATGAGGCTCAAAATGATGAAGAGCAAAATCAAGAAGACGAGCCACCTCAAGATGATAGCAATGATCAAGGGGGAGATACAAATGATCAAGAAAAGGAGGATGAGGAAGAACCAAGACCGCCACACCCAAGAGTCCACCAAGCAATCCAACGAGATCACCCCGTCGACACCATCCTCGGCGACATTCATAAGGGGGTAACTACTCGATCTCGGGTTGCTCATTTTTGTGAACATTACTCTTTTGTTTCTTCTATTGAGCCACACAGGGTAGAGGAAGCTCTCCAAGATTCGGATTGGGTGGTGGCAATGCAAGAGGAGCTCAACAATTTCACGAGGAATGAGGTCTGGCATTTAGTTCCACGTCCTAACCAAAATGTTGTAGGAACCAAATGGGTCTTCCGCAACAAGCAAGATGAACATGGTGTGGTGACAAGGAACAAAGCTCGACTCGTAGCCAAAGGGTATTCACAAGTCGAAGGTTTGGATTTCGGTGAAACCTATGCACCCGTAGCTAGGCTTGAGTCAATTCGCATATTATTGGCCTATGCTACTTACCATGGCTTTAAGCTCTATCAAATGGACGTGAAAAGTGCCTTCCTCAATGGACCGATCAAGGAAGAGGTCTATGTTGAGCAACCTCCCGGCTTTGAAGACAGTGAGTATCCTAATCATGTCTATAGGCTCTCTAAGGCGCTTTATGGGCTCAAGCAAGCCCCAAGAGCATGGTATGAATGCCTTAGAGATTTCCTTATTGCTAATGGCTTCAAAGTCGGCAAGGCCGATCCTACACTCTTTACTAAAACTCTTGAAAATGACTTGTTTGTATGCCAAATTTATGTTGATGATATTATATTTGGGTCTACTAACGAGTCTACATGTGAAGAGTTTAGTAGGATCATGACACAGAAATTCGAGATGTCGATGATGGGGGAGTTGAAGTATTTTCTAGGATTCCAAGTCAAGCAACTCCAAGAGGGCACCTTCATTAGCCAAACGAAGTACACTCAAGACATTCTTGCTAAGTTTGGGATGAAGGATGCCAAACCCATCAAGACACCCATGGGAACTAATGGGCATCTCGACCTCGACACGGGAGGTAAGTCCGTGGATCAAAAGGTATACCGGTCGATGATTGGTTCATTGCTTTATTTATGTGCATCTCGACCGGACATTATGCTTTCCGTTTGCATGTGTGCAAGATTCCAATCCGACCCTAAGGAATCCCACCTTACGGCCGTAAAACGAATCTTGAGATATTTGGCTTATACCCCTAAGTTTGGGCTTTGGTACCCTCGGGGATCCACATTTGATTTACTTGGTTATTCGGATGCCGATTGGGCGGGGTGCAAAATCAATAGGAAGAGCACATCGGGGACTTGCCAGTTCTTGGGAAGATCCTTGGTGTCTTGGGCTTCAAAGAAGCAAAATTCGGTCGCTCTTTCCACCGCCGAAGCCGAGTACATTGCCGCAGGACATTGTTGCGCGCAATTGCTTTGGATGAGGCAAACCCTGCGGGACTATGGTTACAAATTAACCAAAGTCCCTTTGCTATGTGATAATGAGAGTGCAATTAAAATGGCCGACAATCCCGTCGAGCATAGCCGCACTAAGCACATAGCCATTCGGTATCATTTTCTTAGGGATCACCAACAAAAGGGGGATATCGAGATTTCTTACATTAATACTAAAGATCAATTAGCCAATATCTTTACCAAGCCACTTGATGAACAATCTTTTACCAGACTTAGGCATGAGCTCAATATTCTTGATTCTAGAAATTTCTTTTGCTAAGCTTGCACACATAGCTCATTTGAATACCTTTGATCATATCTCTTCTATATGCTATGACTAATGTGTTTTCAAGTCTATTTCAAACCAAGTCATAGGTATATTGAAAGGGAATTGGAGTCTTCGGCGAAGACAAAGGCTTCCACTCCGTAACTCATGCTTCGCCATCACTCCGAGCAACTCTCTATTTCTTGGGGAGAAATGAGCATCAAAGAAAAGGATTTCATCCTTGGGGGAGAGAGTAAAAGCTCAAAAGCAAAAGGACCGGACTTCATCTTTGGTATAATCTTAACTCGTTACTTATGACCAAAGGGGAAGAAATTACTTCGAGGGCTCTAATGATTCCGTTTTTGACGATTCATGCCAAAAAGGGGGAGAAATGAGCCCAAAGCAAAAGGACCGCACCACCACCACCAAATTCAAAAACTTAGTGCTTTCCAAAAGTCTTTATCATTTGATATCCTATTGTGTTCAAAAGGGGGAGAAAGTAGTATTTCAAAAATTGGTATATCAAAACCCTCTTGAACACTAAGAGGTGGATCTCTTTTAGGGGGAGTTTTGTTTAGTCAAAGGAAAAGCATTTGAAATAGGGGAAGACAATTTCAAATCTTGAAAATGCTTTGCAAACTCTTATTCATTTACCTTTGACTATTTGCAAAAGATCTTTGAAATGGATTTACAAAAAGAATTTGCAAAAACAAAACATGTGGTGCAAACGTGGTCCAAAATGTTATATAAGAAAGAAACATTCCTTGCATATCTTGTAAGTAGTTATATTGGCTCAATTCCAAGTAACCTTTGCACTTACATTATGTAAACTAGTTCAATTATGCACTTCTATATTTGCTTTGGTTTGTGTTGGCATCAATCACCAAAAAGGGGGAGATTGAAAGGGAATTAGGCTTACACCTAGTTCCTAAATAATTTTGGTGGTTGAATTGCCCAACACAAATATTGGACTGACTAGTTTGCTCTAGTGTATAAGTTATACAGGTGCAAAAGGTTCACATCTAGCCAATAAAAAGACCAAGTGTTGGATTCAACAAAGGAGCAATAAGGCAACCGAGGGCACCTCTGGCTGGAGGCACCGGACTGTCCGGTGTGCACCGGACAGTGTCCGGTGCGCCCGTAGACTTCGTTTTCTACCCTTCGCCAGAGGACTTCGACTTCAACCCTTCGCTCTCGGGAATTCACGGAGGCCGGCGCGCTATAATTCACCGGACTGTCCGGTGTGCACCGGACATGTCCGGTGCGCCAACGAACCGCGGCCTCCGGAACTCGCCAGCCTCGGGTTCGCGCGGCAGTCGCTCCGCTAAAATTCACCGGACTGTCCGGTGTGCACCGGACTGTCCGGTGAACCACGGAGCAACGGCTACTTCCGCGCCAACGGTCACCTGCAAGCGCATTTAATGCGCGCTCTGCGCGCGCAGTCGGCAGGCGCGCCCATACCGTTGCACCGGACATTGAATAGTTCATGTCCGGTGTACACCGGACACCCAGGCGGGTCCACAAGTCAGAAGCTCCAACGGCTAGAATCCAACGGCAGTGATGACGTGGCAGGGGCACCGGACTGTCCGGTGTGCACCGGACTGTCCGGTGCGCCATCGAACAGACGCCTCCAGCCAACGGTCAAGTTTGGTGGTTGGGGCTATAAATACCCCAACCACCCCACATTCATTGCCATCCAAGTTTTCCACTTCTCAACCACTTACAAGAGCTAGGCATTCAATTCTAGACACATTCAAAGAGATCAAATCCTCTCCAATTCCACACAAAACCCTAGTGACTAGAGAGAGTGATTTGTCGTGTTCATTTGAGCTCTTGCGCTTGGATTGCTTCTTTTCTTTCTCACTTGTTCTTGAGATCACAACTCCATTGTAATCAAGGCAAGAGGCACCAATTGTGTGGTGGCCCTTGCGGGGAAGTTTTGTTCCCGGCTTTGATTTGAGAAGAGAAGCTCACTCGGTCCGAGGGATCGTTTGAGAGAGGGAAGGGTTGAAAGAGACCCGGCCTTTGTGGCCTCCTCAACGGGGAGTAGGTTTGAGAGAACCGAACCTCGGTAAAACAAATCCGTGTGTCACACTTCATTATTTGCTTGCGATTTGTTTTGCGCCCTCTCCCGCGGACTCGTTTATATTTCTAACGCTAACCCGGCTTGTAGTTGTGTTTATATTTATAAATTTCAGTTTCGCCCTATTCACCCCCCCTCTAGGCGACTATCACCTTGAATGGTCCGATCAACGAGCCGCAACCCCTTGCTCTCAAGGCAACACGAAGCAAGGAGGCGCTACCTAGCAAGGTGGCACAGATTGAGGCAGCCGGACTTAATGATGAAGAGATGGCTCTCATCATCAAAAGATTCAAGACGGTGCTTAAAGGTCGCAAGGGACAGCCAAGCAAGACCAAAGCCAAGGGGAAGCGCTCATGCTTCAAATGCGGTAAGCTTGGTCATTTTATTGCTAACTGTCCCGACAATGATAGTGATCAGGATCAAGGGAACAAGAGGGAGAAAAAGAAGAACTATAAGAAGGCAAAGGGCGAGGCTCATCTTGGCAAGGAGTGGGATTCGGACTGCTCTTCGTCCGACTCCGACAATGAAGGACTCGCCGCCACCGCCTTCAACAAGTCATCCCTCTTCCCCAACGAGCGACACACTTGCCTCATGGCAAGGGAGAAGAAAGTAAGCACTCATAATACTAGTACTTATGCTTCTTCAAGTGAGGATGAGTCTAGTGATGATGATGAGATAGATTACTCATGCTTATTCAAGGGATTAGATAGAACCAAGGTAGACAAAATTAATGAATTGATTGATGCCTTGAATGATAGGAATATACTTTTAGAAAAGCAAGAGGATTTGTTGTATGAAGAACATGATAAATTTGTAGAAGCTCAGAAATCTCTTGCTCTAGAAATTAAGAGAAATGAAATGCTCTCTAGTGAACTATCTTCTTGTCATGAAACTATTGCTAAGTTAAAGAGTTTTAATGATGATTTAAATGCTAGACTAGAAGTAGCTAGTAAATCTAATTCTTGTGTAGAAATTGTTGAAACTTGTAATAGGTGTAAAGATTTTGACATTGATGCTTGTAGTGATCATTTAGTTTCAATTTCCAAATTAAATGATGAATTAGCTAGTCTTAATGCCCAACTTAAGACTAGCAAGAATGAATTTGACAAGCTAAAATTTGCAAGGGATGCCTACACGATTGGTAGACACCCCTCAATTAAGGATGGACTTGGCTACAAGAGGGAAGCCAAGAACTTGACAAGCCATAAGGCTCCCATCTCCACCAAGGAGAAAGGAAAGGCCCCTATGGCTAGTAGTGTGCAAAAGAACCATGCCTTTATGTACTGTGATAAAAGACAACCTAGAAATGCTTATAGGAGTTGTAATGAATATAATGCCTTTGATTCTCATGCAATGTTTGCTTCTAGTTCTTCTTATGTGCATGATAGAAATGTTGGTAGGAGAAATGATAATATGCCTAGGAGAAATGTCGTGAATGTTACTAGGAAAGTTAATGAACCTTCTACAATATATCATGCTTTAAATGCTTCTTTTGCTATTTGTAGAAAGGATAGGAAGATAGTTGCTAGAAAATTAGGGGCAAGATGCAAGGGAGACAAAACTTGCATTTGGGTCCCTAAGGATATTTGTGCTAACCTTGCAGGACCCAACATGAGTTGGGTACCTAAGACCCAAGCCTAAATTTGTCTTGCAGGTTTATGCATCCGGGGGTTCAAGCTGGATTATTGACAGCGGATGCACAAACCATATGACGGGGGAGAAGAAGATGTTCACCTCCTACGTCAAGAATAAAGATTCCCAAGATTCAATAATATTCGGTGATGGGAATCAAGGCAAGGTAAAAGGGTTAGGTAAAATTGCAATCTCAAATGAGCACTCTATCTCTAATGTGTTTTTAGTAGAGTCTCTTGGATATAATTTGCTATCTGTTAGTCAATTATGCAATATGGGATATAACTGTTTGTTTACAAATGTAGATGTGTCTGTCTTTAGAAGATGTGATGGTTCACTAGCTTTTAAGGGTATTCTAGACGGCAAGCTTTACTTAGTTGATTTTGCAAAAGAAGAGGCCGGTCTAGATGCATGCTTAATTGTTAAGACTAGCATGGGCTGGCTGTGGCATCGCCGCTTAGCACATGTGGGGATGAAGAATCTTCACAAGCTTCTAAAGGGAGAACACGTGATAGGTTTGACTAACATACAATTCGAAAAAGACAGACCTTGTGCAGCTTGTCAGGCAGGTAAATAGGTGGGAGGAGCACATCACAGCAAGAATGTGATGACCACATCAAGACCCCTGGAGCTGCTACATATGGACCTCTTCGGACCTGTCGCCTATCTAAGCATAGGAGGAAGTAAGTATGGTTTAGTTATTGTTGATGACTTTTCCCGCTTCACTTGGGTGTTCTTTTTGCAGGATAAGTCTGAAACCCAAGGGACCCTCAAGCGCTTCCTCAGGAGAGCTCAAAATGAGTTTGAGCTCAAGGTGAAGAAGATAAGGAGCGACAACGGGTCCGAGTTCAAGAACCTTCAAGTGGAGGAGTTCCTTGAGGAGGAAGGGATCAAGCACGAGTTCTCCGCTCCCTACACACCACAGCAAAATGGTGTGGTAGAGAGGAAGAACAGGACGCTAATCGATATGGCGAGGACGATGCTTGGAGAATTCAAGACCCCCGAGCGTTTTTGGTCGGAAGCCGTCAACACGGCTTGCCACGCCATCAACAGGGTCTACCTTCACCACCTCTTCAAGAAGACGTCGTATGAGCTTCTATCCGGTAACAAACCCAATGTATCTTACTTTCGTGTATTTGGGAGCAAATGCTACATTCTAGTGAAGAAGGGTAGAAATTCTAAGTTTGCTCCCAAAGCCGTAGAAGGGTTTTTGTTAGGTTATGACTCAAATACAAAGGCGTATAGAGTCTTCAACAAATCATCGGGATTGGTTGAAGTCTCTAGCGACGTTGTATTTGATGAGACTAATGGCTCTCCAAGAGAGCAAGCTGTTGATCTTGATGATGTAGATGAAGAAGATGTTCCGACGGCCGCTATACGAACCATGGCGATTGGTGATATACGACCACAGGAACAAAAGGAGCAAGATCAACCTTCTTCCTCAACTTTGGTGCATCCCCCAACTCAAGACGATGAACAGGTTCATCAACGAGAGGCGTGTGATCAAGGGGGAGCACAAGACGATCATGTGATGGAGGAAGAAGCGCAACCGGCACCACCAACCCAAGTTCGAGCGATGATTCAAAGGGATCATCCCGTCGACCAAATTCTGGGTGATATTAGCAAGGGAGTAACTACTCGATCTCGATTAGTTAATTTTTATGAGCATTACTCCTTTGTCTCTTCTATTGAGCCTTTCAGGGTAGAAGAGGCCTTGCTAGATCCGGACTGGGTGTTGGCCATGCAGGAGGAACTCAATAACTTCAAGCGCAATGAAGTTTGGACACTGGTGCCTCGTCCCAAGCAAAATGTTGTGGGAACCAAGTGGGTGTTCCGCAATAAACAGGACGAGCACGAGGTGGTGACAAGGAACAAGGCTCGACTTGTGGCAAAAGGTTATGCCCAAGTCGCAGGTTTGGACTTTGAGGAGACTTTTGCTCCTGTGGCTAGGCTAGAGTCAATTCGCATCTTGCTAGCATATGCCGCTCACCATTCTTTCAGGTTGTACCAAATGGATGTGAAGAGCGCTTTCCTCAACGGGCCGATCAAGGAGGAGGTGTACGTAGAGCAACCCCCTGGCTTCGAGGATGAACGGTACCCCGACCACGTGTGTAAGCTCTCTAAGGCGCTCTATGGACTTAAGCAAGCCCCAAGAGCATGGTATGAATGCCTTAGAGACTTTCTAATTGTTAATGCTTTCAAGGTTGGGAAAGCCGATCCAACTCTTTTTACTAAGACATGTGATGGTGATTTGTTTGTGTGCCAAATTTATGTCGATGACATAATATTTGGTTCTACTAACCAAAAGTCTTGTGAAGAGTTTAGCAGGGTGATGACGCAGAAATTCGAGATGTCGATGATGGGCGAGTTGAACTACTTCCTTGGGTTCCAAGTGAAGCAACTCAAAGACGGCACCTTCATCTCCCAAACGAAGTACACGCAAGATCTGCTAAAGCGGTTTGGGATGAAGGACGCCAAGCCCGCAAAGACTCCGATGGGGACCGACGGACACACCGACCTCAACAAAGGAGGTAAGTCCGTTGATCAAAAAGCATACCGGTCAATGATAGGGTCTTTACTTTATTTATGTGCTAGTAGACCGGATATTATGCTTAGCGTATGCATGTGTGCTAGATTTCAATCCGATCCTAAGGAGTGTCACTTAGTGGCGGTGAAGCGAATTCTTAGATATTTGGTTGCTACGCCCTGCTTCGGGCTCTGGTATCCAAAGGGGTCTACCTTTGACTTGGTTGGATACTCAGATTCCGACTATGCTGGATGTAAGGTCGATAGGAAGAGTACATCAGGGACGTGCCAATTCTTAGGAAGGTCCCTGGTGTCGTGGAACTCTAAGAAACAAACCTCCGTTGCCCTATCCACCGCTGAGGCCGAGTATGTTGCCGCAGGACAGTGTTGCGCGCAGCTACTTTGGATGAGGCAAACCCTTCGGGACTTTGGCTACAATCTGAGCAAAGTCCCACTCCTATGTGACAATGAGAGTGCTATCCGCATGGCGGAAAATCCTGTTGAACACAGCCGCACAAAGCACATTGACATCCGGCATCACTTTTTGAGAGACCACCAGCAAAAGGGGGATATCGAAGTGTTTCATGTTAGCACCGAGAACCAGCTAGCCGATATCTTTACCAAGCCTCTAGATGAGAAGACCTTTTGCAGGCTGCGTAGTGAGCTCAATATCTTAGATTCGCGGAACTTGGATTGAAGTGTAGCATACATATGTTTATGCTTTTGATCATGATTCTGCATTTTGTTGCTTATTGTGGTGCTCAAGTTGTACAAACACTCCCTGGACCTCACAAGTCCTGTTTGCAAGTGATGCACATATTTAGGGGGAGCTGTGCTACAACTTGACCCTTTGAGACTAACCATGTACTTGAGTTTGGTTGTTTTAGTCTCCAAGGATAATTAAAAGGGAAAAAGGTGGACTTGGAGAAGGCAAGACTTCCACTGCACTCCGATGAAAAGAGTAACTCTTCCAAGTTCATCTTTATACTCTTATTGCCTATTTGCTCTTAGTTGAAGATTTTGGTGAGGCAATGGGGTTAATGGGCCAAGATTGATCCCGTTTTGGTGCTTGATGCCAAAGGGGGAGAAAATAAAGGCCAAAGCGATAAATGGATCAGCTACCACTTGAGAGATTTTGAAAACAGTAGAATAGAGCTTTTGGTTTGTCAAACCTCTTTTGTTGTCTCTCGTGTCAAAAGTTGGCTTCTTGTGGGGAGAAGTATTGATTATGGGAAAAAGGGGAGTTTTTGAAATCTTGAATTAATTTCTCTTGGAATGACTCTCTTTATGTCTTAACATGTGTATTTGACTTAGAGATAGAAATTTGAGTTGGATTTGCAAAAACAAACCAAGTGGTGGCATAGAGTGATCCATATATGTCAAAGTGAAACAAAACAATTTTGAGTTCTAATTTGATTTGATTTTGTACTTGTTCTACTTGCTTTATATTGTGTTGGCATAAATCACCAAAAAGGGGGAGATTGAAAGGGAAATGTGCCCTTGGGCCATTTCTAAGTATTTTGGTGGTTTAAGTGCCCAACACAAGTGCTTAAGTGTAAAAAGGTGGACAAAGTACAAATCAAGGATAAAGGTATGTTTCTCAGACTTAGTACATTGTTTTATGGACTAATGTATTGTGTCTAAGTGCTGGAAACAGGTAAAATCCAATTGGAAATGTCTTGGCTCGAGCAGCCAAGAATCTGCTGAGTCTGGGAGCACCGGACTGTCCGGTGGTGCACCGGACAGTGTCCGGTGCGCCAGGCTGGCTCGAGCGAACTAGCCGCTGTCGGGAATTCACCGGCGACGTACGGCTAAAATTCACCGGACTGTCCGGTGTGCACCGGACTGTCCGGTGAGCCAACGGTCGGCCGGGCCAACGGTCGGCCGCGCAATCTGCGCGGGACACGTGGCCGAGCCAACGACTAGAAGATGGCACCGGACTGTCCGGTGTGCACCGGACATGTCCGGTGCGCCAACGGCTCCAAGTCTGCCAACGGTCGGCTTCGCTATTTAAGGAAGGAAATCGGGCACCGAACAGTGTCCGGTGTGCACCGGACTGTCCGGTGCCCCCGATGACAGAAGGCAAGAATGGCTTTCCAGATTTGTGCTCAACGGCTCCTAGCTGCATTGGGGCTATAAAAGAGACCCCTAGGCGCATGTAGGAGTACACCAAGCATCCTTTGAGCATCATTGATCACTCACACTTCATTCTTGCGCACTTGTTCGACATTCTAGTGATTTGAGCTCCGTTCTAGTGTGCTAGTCTCTTGAGCTCAAGTCTGGGTTTTGCGTGTGCGTATTCGCTGTGATCTTTGTGTCGTGTGTGAGTCGCTAATCCCTCCCTTGCTCTGTGATTCTTCGTGAACATCCTGTGTAAGGGCGAGAGGCTCCAAGTTGTGGAGATTCCTCGCAAACGGGATATTGAAAGGCAAAGCAAAACACCGTGGTATTCAAGTTGGTCTTTGGACCGCTTGAGAGGGGTTGATTGCAACCCTCGTCCGTTGGGACGCCACAACGTGGAGTAGGCAAGTGTTGGTCTTGGCCGAACCACGGGATAAACCACTGTGTCATCTCTGTGTTTGATCTCTTGTGGTATTGTGTTTTGTTGAGACTCCTCTCTAGCCACTTGGCGATTATTGTGCTAACACTTAACAAGTTTTTGTGGCTATAAGTTTAAGTTTCACAGGATCACCTATTCACCCCCCTCTAGGTGCTATCAGGATCACAGTTTACCTCCAGACTTTGGAAAAGTTTTCATGAGAATTTGGATACTAATTTGAAGTTTAGTTTGGCCTACCATCCTCAAACTGAAAGGACTAATCAAGAATTGGAGGATATGTTGAGAGCTTGTGCCCTTTAGCATGGTAGTAGTTGGGACAAGAGTCTACCTTATGCTGAGTTCTCATATAATAATAGTTACCAGGCCAGTCTGAAGATGTCACCTTTTGAAGCTTTATATGGGAGGAAGTGCAGGACTCCTCTATATTGGGATCAGACTGGAGAAAGACAGTTCTTTGGGCCTGAACTGATTCAAGAAGCAGAAGAACAAGTCCGTATAATTCGAGAGAATTTGAGGGTAGCTCAAACCAGACAAAAGAGCTATGCTGATAATAGAAGGAGACCACTGGAATTTGAAGAAGGAGATTATGTGTATCTCAAGGTGTCACCACTTCGAGGAATGAGGAGATTCAAAGTTAAGGGTAAATTGTCCCCTCGCTACATTGGACCATTCTTGATCTTTAGAAGAGTTGGGGAGATGGCATACCAACTCGAGTTACCTGCTACTCTATCGGATGTGCATAACGTGTTCCACGTATCTCAGCTCAAGAAGTGTCTCCGTGTCCCTGAGGAACAGTTACCAATGGAAGAGCTCAGTGTTTAGGGTGATTTGACTTACACGGAGTACCCGATCAAGATTTTGGATACTTTGACTCGAGTTACGAGAAATAAGGTGATAAAGATGTGCAAAGTGCAATGGAGCCACCACGGTGAAGATGAAGCAACTTGGGAAAGAGAAGAAGAGCTTCGGATAGATTTTCCCCACCTTTTCCCTAGATCTTCTTAAATCTCGAGGACGAGATTATTTTAAGGGGGGTAGGATTTGTAATACTCAAATTGTAAGAAAGTGTAAAAAGGAGAAAGAGTTTTCCCTTACATATATGTGTTACCTATATTCATCATTTAATGTGAAAATCACATTTAAACAAATAAATAATTAACAAAAGACACTCAAATAATACATGCATCATGCTGGTGTTTTATTGGTTTGTGCATTTGTCTACAGTGGTAATGATAATAAGAATACATAAAAGAAGAGAATTAGTTCTAACCCAATTTGCACTCTAGAATTGAGAAAGGAAGAAAAGAAATACTATATAATACAAAAAAGGGTATAAATACAAACTTTATCCATAGGGGTAAGATCAAAATCTGCCTTTAAGTGAGTACAAAATTCACATGTATATTTGGAGTTTAAATTGGAAATTTAAAATAAAAGGGGAAAGTTAAACCAGAAAAAGGATAAAGGAGAACTTCATCCGCGGGCCAACTTTCATCAATTCGGCCCATCAGGAAAACTCCTCCGCGTGGCCCGACTCACTGTCTGTTCCAGGCGCTGACCACACGGGCCCAGGGTCCAGTCTCACGCCACGCTCGCTCCTCTCTCCTTTCCACTGGCGTGCGGGCCCGCCTTGTCATCCGCCCGTACGTATTGTTGCATGTTCTTCCTCTCTGGCGCAACAACCCCAGCGCGCGTTGCGCGAAATAGCCGCGGGGGCCTCACCGGTTTGCGCCGTGATCTGCGGATCCATCACCCCAGCACCGCGCACATATATAAGACCCTTGTAGTTCCATCGTCATAGCCTTGGATCCACCTCGGTAGCCAGCAGAGTGAAAGGGGGCGGAGCAAGGGAGATTCGCCTTCGCCGTCGACAGCTGCGCGCGCCCCTCTGCGTGTCCGCCACCACTCTCGGTGAGCTCTCCCTCCGTGCTTCGCTTGATTTCCCAATACGTATAGGGTAGTGGATTTGGCTCGTACATGCTAATACCCGGAGCCCTGTGTCGCCTGCAATGGTGTCACCGCGGCGCACCGTGGACCTAGCCTTGCACTCGACGATGGTAGAAATTGGTACGAGAATTGAGCTCATAACGTCATTAGTTGGGCGGGGAGCGAGTGAATTAGAAAATGGTGGCCAGGTTGGCCAGATTTGCAACTCCGGCGGACTTGCCGCTGCGCGATGGGCCACATTGCCGTGCGATGGCTCGGTTGGGGAAGACGGGTCCGTGGCCGTCGGATCGTTGACGGACGGTCCCGATTAGGTCCAGCGTATCCCTTCGCTCGGAATAAATCCACACCGTTGATCTCGCGTCGTGCGGCAGGATCTAGATCTAGGGTTAATTAAATCCAGGCCTTCGATTCTGAATCCAAGGGCCATCTCAGCATATTGGTTCAGACAGCCCCAAATCTAATCTGCACCGTCCGTTTTGGATCGGGCGGCTAGTAAACCCCGATACCCCTTCGGCCATGCTATTATGCAAAAGAAACCCCATAGATCCCTATATTCAACCCGCGGTCCACTGGGCTGTTCCCTGTGTCTTAAGAATCTTACCCCGAGCCCCCCTGGACTTCTATGAATTTGACGCCCAATCCAGAGCAGTTTAAAATTGAATAAATAAATTGGAAAATAGGTTTTTAATATGAAAATAATTACTAGAACTTGATAAATCAATAGAAAATCCATACTTAGTCCAAATTGAGCCATTCAACTTCCTAAAATTTTGTAATATTATTCTCTATCACCTAGAGTCTCTGTTTTGTCATGAAAACAGTTACAAAAATAATTTCTCACTTAATCCTATTTTAAGCACATGAAACCTTCGGAAATTCATATCTTAAAATCCATAACTCCAAAAAATACGATTTCTGTTCCTAGGATTTTATTTTAATGTGTAGATTATTGCCGTGTATTTTGTATATATGTTTGGTGTAATGTTAATTTCTCTATATGCACTGTGCTTGTTTGTATTGTGGCGAGTAGAAGAGCCCGTGACCGAGGATCCTGGTGAGCAGCAGGTTGAAGTAGCTGAGCAGGAGCTCATTGAAGGCAAGTTGTGCCCTTGACCACTTTTTACCCAATAATGTTCTTTAATATCATTTATCCATGCATAGGTTAATTTTGATGGGACCCAATAGGTCACCCTAGATTGTTTATCTCATTACCTTGTTTACCCCTAAATCACTTGGGTAGTTTGTGCTATTGCTTTACATGGTTTTGGGATAATCATTTATTATATCTATGTTCCAATTCTTTTGTTATTCTATTTATGTTCATGTTAAGATCATTAATGTTAATTGGAACATAGAGCTTAACTTGAGAACCACGTGCCACCACAAGGGTTTAATGGGACGCCCTTGGCTGACTAATTAGGAAAGCTAGTGGAAGACTACCTTACCCGAAAGGGGCAAGGGCAGTAGGGGAGTGGTCAGTGTAGGGAGGTCCTTGGTTGATTTTGCTGCGATGGCGGTCAGACAAGAACCCTGCATTGGAGCTTCCTATAAACTGTAGCGGGTTTTCGGAAGCTAGTGGAACTTTGTAAAGGCCTCGTAGTGTTGCCCTGCCGCGCTTCCTAGGTAGAGGTGTATGGGATTCACGACCCCTTGGCAGATGGGTAACATGACTTGTGGGTAAAGGGTACAACCTCTGCAGAGTGTAAAAACTGGTATACTAGCCGAGCTCACGGTCATGAGCAGCTCAGGACTCTCTGATGATTAAATTATGGAACTTAAATTCAATTTTATCATTTGCATATGCATGGGTTTATTATTAATTTTGTTCTATTATTTATTAAGGTTTGGTATTTACTTACATCTAGTAATTGCTAATAAAAGTTTGACCAACATTAAAAGCAATGCTCAGCTTTAACCATTCTCTTTGATAAGCCTTACACTCCATGAGCTCTCACCTTTGGTGGGTTCATGTCACATTATTCCCCACGACTTGTTGAGCGATGAACGTATGTGAGCTCACTCTTGCTGTCTCACACCCCCCCACAGGAGAAGAGCAGGTGGTTCAGGAGGAGCCACAAGGCGAGGAGTACGATCTGATCTAGGTGGCGTTTCTCAGTTGACATTGGCGCCAACGATCCTTAGTTCGTTTCATGTTTATTCTTTTATTTTGTAATAAGTCTTCCGCTATGTAATAAATACTCTGATGTTTTATGACATTTATCTCTATACACTCTGTTATTATATATGTTGTCTTCTTGGCACATGTATGAGATGCACCTGGCTTTGTTCCTTAAAGCCGGGTGTGACACCTCCGAGGTCTTAATGCCTCGCGTAATGCTTCGGCTGGTCTGGTCGTTCCCTCATGCGAGCTGGCCGTAGCCCGGGTGTACGGTCGGGTCCCAAGTTCTCGGGCTGGTATGTTGACGCTGTCAACGGTTCGGCCAGAGCCGGGTTTGCGAGAGTAGCCTCCGAGCCTCCGCACAGGGCGAGAGGGCGATCAGGGATAGACTCGACTTTTTTTACATACGCCCCTGCGTCGCCTTTTCGCAAGGAGGAGGGGGGGGGGAAAGCGCCATGTTGCCCTCGGTGGGCGCCGAACATGGTGTCTCCGGTGAGCTGCAGGCGGGTAATCCGAGTGGACGTCCGTGCCCCATTCGTTAGGGGTCAGCTAGAGGCCCAGAGGCACGCACAAAAGTACCTGCGGGTGATCTGCCGGACCCGGTCCCCTGGCGACGGGGTCCGAGGGCTCGATGTCTCCCTCCGATGGGATTCCATTACAAGATCGTTCCCGCTGGTCTCGGAAATGTCCTAGGGTACCTCAGGAGCGCAACCCGAGCCTTGGTTATGTATCGAACATACCCATGGTCATCCCTCGCTCTATGTCTGAGGCGGCTGTGAACCCTTCGGGGGCCAGCCTTCGAACCCCTGATCAGTAGTGGGCGCGGAGCCCGAGTAGCCTGAGGCGGCCGTTGAACCCTTCCGAGGGGCCGGCCTTCGAACCTCTGACCAGTAGTGGGTGTGGAGCCCACGCGCTCTGAGGCGGCTGTTGAACCCTTCCGAGGGGCCAGCCTTCGAACCTATGATCAGTAGGGAGGCTCGGAGCCTGGTTCCTTCACGGGGAAGGATCCTTTTCGGGGTATCCTCCTTTCCCGGTCCTTGTTGCAAGAGAGAGAAAGAGGAAAAAAGGAAAAGGATACGAAATCGAACGACGCGGCGTACCTTTTCTGACGTGGTCATTATGGCGAAGGCGAAGCGTCGCCCGCTTCTCCTGCCAGAGGCGCCGCCTGTCCCGCCGCGGAGTTAATGCGACGGGGCGAGTGGTTTGCGAGGCGGTCGTTGCGCATGCGCGAGCCGTTCGAGGAACGGAACACGGGTGTGTTGTCTTCACGTCGTGAGAGAGGGTTATCTCGTCGCCCCTGGATGGGACGTAGGTTTGGCTGACAACGTGATCGCAGCTCCTGCCCGCCTGCCACCGCCATTACTGCCGGCCCATTTTTGGCCGCATTGACCGTCGCGCCAGGCTGGCGCTGCTGGGTCGTGCGCTGGGTCGCCTCGAGTCGCGGTATTGGTTCCGCAGTCGAGGAGGCATGGTGGTGGCGCAGGTGGCGGTGCAGCTGCATGCACGAAGCATTCGGCGCGCCGGTTGCATGACGCGTGGGCCTGGGCCTCCATGCCGGGCGTGTTGGGAGTCGGAGAAGTGCGCCCACTTGGCGCGGTTGCATGCCGCCTGCATGGCTGCCCGCCCTTTCGCCTGCTGGTCTGGGCAAAAGTGGAGGGCCGCTTGTAACCGCTGGGCGGTTGTACGCACCGCGCACGACGGTTTGGCTTCTTCTGCTCTGAGCCGGCTTGCATGACGTGTGGGACCTAGCCCCCGCGCCATAGGGGAGGTCCTTGGAGTGTGTTGGAGAAGACTCAGCCCACGACGGCTGGGAACACAAGTAGGGAGAGTCGCCTTTAAAAGGAGGGTGACCCCCTTGGAAGGCGACCATGTCTTCACGCTCCCTTATGCATCGTGTCTTTCCACCTCCAAGCCCCCGGATGGGGGATACCCGCCGTCTTTCCGCCTCGTCGTTGGAGGAACGCAACTCTGTGGGAATTGGTACCTTTCAGCCATCGTTCGGCTTCAAGGATTTTCATCAGCTAGCCCGGCTGTACCCCTACGCCGGCGGTCACCCGAGACGGTGACTACCAGCCCCTGGGTGGGGAGAAGCAAGTCGGGCTGCGATCTTGGTCCCACCCTCAGCTTCAAGGATGTTCATCATCCTCGCTGGGGTGGAGGCCGGGCTGAGCCGGAGCTCTACCTCCCGCGCGGGTTCGTGGGTCGGCCTCTCCTTCGGCGTTCGAGGGAGAGGGCGCTCACTGGCCCTGCGGGCGGGTCGGACTTCGACAACGCGGGGCCGATCGACGGCGGGCGTCGTCAGCCTCAGCGCGTCGGGCTCGTCGGCTTGGCTCTCGGTGCCCCCTCCCGCCGAAAGGCGGCTGCCGCGCCGTGTGCACGGGAGGACCGCCCAAGATATCGCGCGCTGCCAAGGCGGCGTTCGTGTTCTGGGGCGGTCCTGCCTTTGCACCGGTACGGCGCCTCCGCGCGGAGGTCGGTGCCCCACTCGTCCGGGAGGATCTGAGTGGGGATCTGCCGGAGGGCTGATGGCCCCTGTCGTCGGTGCCGAGGTGGAGGCGGCTCGAGAAGTCCCCGTTGTCGACGGGATCACCGCCACCATCCGCGCTTCGGGCCTCTGGCTCTTTGTACTTGTCCTCGCCCCTCGAGCGTTGGCGTGGGCGAGGGCAAGATTGCAGCAGCATCCGCCCTGAGGCCCTCGCTGCTGCAATTTGGCCGCCCAGAGCGGGGGTCGTCGTCGTTGCTGCCGGAGCGGGCGACGGCGAGCCGCCCGTCGTTCTTCTGTTGCTCCGCAGGCCCCCCTCCATCGAGTGGGGTTGTTCGTACCTGCGGAGGTGGAACCGGAGTTCCGTTTGTAATGGCACTTTGAATGCCAGTGTTTTTGTTCATTGTGGCTGTCGAGGCCTGAACATGTGTGTAATTTCGGCACGGGGCCGTGTTTTTTCCTCATTTTCGAGCACTAAGACTCGCCTGTTGGTTGTCTGAACCGCTTCACCAAGCGTGAGTCGCCCCGTGTAAAGGTGACGAGTGAGGTATCCGTATCCCGGAGGCGTAGGAGTCCCTCGGCTCAGTCAGCCTTGTTGCCCGAGGCTTCTCTTGCTCAGTTAAAGGAACCCCTCGGCCGCTCTTCGATGAGCCGAGGCCAGGGGTAGCAGTGTCAGCGCGAACAGAGGCAGAGTTGGCTCGAAAAGAAGACCTAGTCGGCCGGAGCCTGGCCGGGTCGTCCGTTAGCGGGACCGACGCCGGAATTGACCAGCCGAGGCCTCGGGTCGGGCTGACGTCCTCGGAGGACAGCTGGCCGAGGCCCCGGGGTGACCGGCCGAGCCGCCTGCTCGGGCCGGATTCCCGGAGAAGACCCTGGCGGCGATGGCCCGGGCGTGGCGATGACGTCGTCCTTCAGAGTGGAGATCTTCGGACCGCGTCGCCGTCCGAGGCTAGGTTGGACCTCATCGAAGGTGTTGTCGACGCCGAGGGTGCTACTGCTCCCTTCAAGCGTCAAGATCCGAGCCTGCAGGATCGGATTGTCGTGTAGCGTGTGTTTCCTGCAGCCGCCGAGGCCAAAACACACCCTCGCCGTGTTGTAAAGCTGCGTCCCTTTTCCTCTTGTTTCGAGTACCCGGACTTTTTTGTCGGTAACAGAATTGTTTGTGCGAGCGAGAGCTGCTTCTCACGGAAGGTGACGAGTGAGGTATCCGTATCCCGGAGGCGTAGGAGTCCCTCGGCTCGGTCGGCATTGCCGCTTACGCACACTCTTACTCGTCCATGGGGTTCTGTCACCGACACAGTCGAGAAGGCTCGAAGAATCGCTCCGGCAGAAGAGCTTCTGAACGTGAAGACTTGTTCGGTCCGCGGAATCACTTATCTGAACGTGAGTTACTTATCGCAGAAGGTGATGAGTGAGGTATCCGTATCCCGGAGGCGTAGGAGTCCCTCGGCTCGGTCAGCCTTGGCTGCTTACGTGTACTCCGTCGTTTTCAGGATCCACTTTCGAAGTAGTCAAAAAGCACGAAAGACATTCTGGCAGAAGGGATCTTTTTTCGAGGAAAAAATTCGACGCAGAGGGGGTTCCCCCTTTTTAGCCCCCGAGGGAGGGTCGGGCTTTGCCGAGGCGAGGCCAACCCTTCCTTGATGACTAAACTTTGCGTGGGAGCGAGGTATGTGAACAACTTGAAAACATCATAAGGGTAGAAGCGACGTAGCTGTTGGATGTTCCAAGCGTTGCTGTAGACCTCGCCTTGACTATTGGCCAGCTTGTACGTTCCGGGCTTCAGAACTTTGGCGATGATGAACGGCCCCTCCCAGGGGGGCGTGAGCTTGTGCCGCCCTCGGGCGTCTTGTCGTAGCTGAAGCACCAGGTCGCCCACCTGGAGGTCTCGGGACCGGACCCCTCGGGTGTGGTAGCGTCGCATGGACTGCTGGTACCGCGCCGAGTGTAGTAAGGCCCTGTCCCGAGCCTCTTCAGCTGGTCCAGCGAGTCTTCTCGACTAGCTTGGTTGCTTTGGCTGGCATAGGCCCTTGTCCTCGGGAGCCGTACTCCAGGTCTGTGGGCAAGACGGCCTCGGCCTCGTAGACCAGAAAGAACGTCGTGAAGCCCGTGGCTCGGCTCGGTGTTGTCCTCAGGCTCCAGACCACCGAGGGGAGTTCCTTCATCCATCGCTTGCCGAACTTGTTGAGATCGTTGTAGATCCGAGGCTTGAGCCCTTGTAGAATCATGCCGTTGGCACGCTCTACTTGCCCATTTGACATGGGGTGAGCTACGGCGGCCCAGTCCACCCAGATGTGGTGATCCTCGCAGAAGTCCAGGAACTTTCTGCCGGTGAACTGGGTGCCGTTGTCGGTGATGATAGAGTTCGGGACCCCAAAACGATGGATGATGTTGGTGAAGAACGCCACCGCCTGCTCGGACCTGATGTTGTTTAGGGGTCGGACCTCGATCCACTTGGAGAATTTGTCGATGGCGACCAACAGGTGCGTGTAGCCCCCGGGTGCCTTCTGCAAGGGGCCGACGAGGTCCAGACCCCACACAGCAAAAGGCCAGGTGATGGGTATCGTCTGCAGAGCCTGAGCGGGCAGGTGGGTCTGCCTTGCGTAGAACTGACACCCTTCGCAGGTGCGGACAATTCTAGTGGCGTCGGCCACCGCCGTCGACCAGTAGAAACCTTGTCGGAAAGCATTCCCGACAAGGGCTCGAGGCGTTGCGTGATGGCCGCAAGCCCCCGAGTGTATCTCTCGCAGGAGTTCCTGACCTTCGGCGATGGAGATGCATCACTGGAGGATGCCAGAGGGGCTGCGGTGGTAGAGCTCCTTCTCATCTCCCAGCAAGACGAACGACTTGGCGCGCCGCGCCACCCGCCGAGCTTCGGCCCGGTCGGAGGGTAGCTCTCCTCGGTGGAGATATTGCAGGTACGGGGTCTGCCAGTTTTGATCAAGCGTGACCCCGCTTTGCTCCCCCTCGACGCGCAGCGTCTCGCCCTCGGGGGCCGAACCGAGGGTGCCTCGGGCCGAGCCGAGGGTGCCTCGGGCCGAGGGTACCTCGGGTTGGGCCGAGGGTGCCTCAGGCTCGGGCGTGTCGTCGATCTTGACGGAGGGTTGATGCAGGTCTCGGGAGAAGACGTCCGGGGGAACTGTTGTTCGCCCCGAGGCTATTTTAGCCAGCTCGTCCGCAGTCTCGTTGTAGCACCGGGCGATGTGGTTGAGCTCGAGCCCGTAGAACTTGTCTTCCAGGCGCCAAACTTCATCGCAATAGGCCTCCATCTTCGGGTCGCGGCAGTGGGAGTTCTTCATGACTTGGTCGATGACGAGCTACGAGTCACCGCGAGCGTCGAGGCGTCGGACCCCTAGCTCGATGGCGATCTGCAATCCGTTGACCAGAGCCTCGTACTCAGCCACATTGTTGGATGCCAGGAAATGGAGGCGTAGCACGTAGCGTAGGTGCTTCCCAAGGGGCGAGATGAAGAGTAGGCCTACACCGGCTCCTGTCTTCATCAGCGACCCGTCGAAGAACATGGTCCAGAGCTCCGGTTGGATCGGAGCTGTCGGTAGCTGGGTGTCGACCCATTCGGCCATGAAGTCTGCCAGGACCTGGGACTTGATGGCCTTCCGAGGGGCGAACGAGATTGTCTCACTGAAAGGGAATTAGGCTTACACCTAGTCCCTAATTAATTTTGGTGGTTGAATTGACCAACACAAACAATTGGACTAACTAGTTTGCTCTAGTGTATAAGTTATACAGGTGTAAAAGGTTCACATCAAGCCAATTAAAAAGACCAAAGTTGGGTTCAAAATAGAGAGCTAAAGGCATCCCAAAAGGCTCCCTGGTCTGGCGCACCGGACTGTCCGGTGGCGCACCGGACAGTGTCCGGTGCACCAGGGAACTTCACACAGAACTCCTCAGCCTCGGGAATTTTCAGAAGCCGGCGCACTATAATTCACCGGACTGTCCGGTGTACACCGGACAGTGTCCGGTGCTCCAAGAGGATGCAGCTTCGGAACTTGGCAGCCTCGGGAATTCGCGGCGGTTGCTCCGCTATAATTCACCGGACATGTTCGGTGTACATCGGACTGTCCGGTGCAACTACGGGGCAACGGCTACTTCGCGCCAATGGTCGCCTGCGACAGCAATTAATGCGCGCCAGGGCGCGCAGGCGTCAGGCACGCCCATGCTGGCGCACCGGACACTCTACAGTACATGTCCGGTGCGCCACCGGACATCCAGGCGGGCCCAGAAGTCAGAACTCCAACGGTCAAATTGCAACGGCTTTGGTGACGTGGCTGGCGCACCGGACTGTCCGGTGCACCATACGACAGACAGCCTCCACCAACGGTCATGATTGGTGGTTGGGGCTATAAATACCCCAACCACCCCACCATTCATTGCATCCAAGTTTTTCAGCTTCCAACCACTATACAAGAGCTAGCATTCATTACAAAGCACACCAAAAGAGATCAAATCCTCTCCCAACTCCTCACAAAGCCTTAGTGACTAGAGAGAGTGATTTGTAGTGTTCATTTGAGCTCTTGCGCTTGGATCGCTTCTTTTCTTTGACATTCTTTCTTGTGATCAAACACTCACTTGTAATTGAGGCAAGAGACACCAATTGTGTGGTGGTCCTTGTGGGAAGTTTTGATTCCCAAGTGATTTGAGAAGAGAAGCTCACTCGGTCCGAGGGACCGTTTGAGAGAGGGAAGGGTTGAAAGAGACCCGGCCTTTGTGGCCTCCTCAACGGGGAGTAGGTTTGCGAGAACCGAACCTCGGTAAAACAAATCATTGTGTCACACTCCTTATTTGCTTGTGAATTGTTTTGCACCCTCTCTCGCGGACTCAATTTTATTTCTAACGCTAACCCGGCTTGAAGTTGTGTTTATATTTGTAAATTTTAGTTTCGCCCTATTCACCCCCCCTCTAGGCGACTATCAATTGGTATCAGAGCCCGGTGCTTCATTAAGAGCCTAACCGCTCGAAGTGATGCCGGGAGATCACGCCAAGAAGGAGATGGAGACCGGCGAAAAGCCCACTACAAGCCACGGGAGCACTTCATCGGAAGAGTCCTGCACCAAGAGGAAGGAGAAGAAAGACTTCTCCAAAGGAAAGGAGAAGAAGAAGGACTCCTCCAAAGGGAAGGAGAAGAAATCTTCTTCACACAAAGAGAAGAAGGAGAAGTCTTCCTCCCACAAGCCGCAACGGAGTGGGGACAAGAAAAAGAGGATGAGGAAAGTGGTCTACTACGAGACCGATTCTTCATCGGCATCCACCTCCGGCTCTGACGCGGCGTCCGTCACTTCTAAACGCCAAGAGCGTAAGAAGTATAGTAAGATTCCCCTAAGCTACCCTCGCATTTCTAAACATACACCTTTACTTTCCGTCCCATTAGGCAAACCACCAACTTTTGATGGTGAAGATTACGCTAGGTGGAGTGATTTAATGTGATTTCATCTAACCTCACTCCACAAAAGTATATGGGATGTTGTTGAGTTTGGTGCACAGGTACCATCCGTAGGGGATGAAAACTTTGATGAGGATGAAGTAGCCCAAATCGAGCACTTCAACTCCCAAGCCACAACCATACTCCTCGGCTCTCTAAGTAGAGAGGAATATAACAAAGTGCAAGGGTTGAAGAATGCGAAGGAGATTTGGGATCTACTCAAGACCGCGCACGAGGGTGATGAACTCACCAAAATCACCAAGCGGGAAACGATCGAGGGGGAGCTCGGTCGCTTCCGTCTTCGCCCAGGGGAGGAGCCACAAGATATGTACAACCGGCTCAAAACCTTGGTGAACCAAGTGCGCAACCTCGGGAGCAAGAAATGGGATGACCACGAGGTGGTTAAGGTTATTCTTAGATCACTCATCTTCCTTAACCCCACTCAAGTTCAATTAATTCGTGGTAATCCTTGATACACACTAATGACTCCCGAGGAAGTTATCGGGAATTTTGTGAGCTTTGAATGTATGATCAAGGGCTCAAAGAAGATCAACGAGCTTGATGATCCCTCCACGTCCGAAGCACAACCGGTGGCTTTCAAGGCGACGGAGGAGAAGAAGGAGGAGTCTACACCAAGTAGACAACCAATGGACGCTTCAAAGCTCGACAACGAGGAGATGGCTTTGATCATCAAAAGCTTTCGCCAAATCCTCAAGCAACGGAAGGGGAAGGATTACAAATCCCGTTCCAAGAAGGTTTGCTATAAGTGTGGTAAGTCCGGTCACTTTATTGCTAAATGTTCATTATCAAGTGACAGTGACAGGGATAACGACAAGAAGGGCAAGAGGAGAGAAAAGAAGAGGTACCACAAGAAGAGGGGCGGCGATGCCCATGTGTGCCGCGAGTGGGACTCCGACGAGAGCTCCACCGACTCCTCCGACGACGAGGACGCCGCCAACATCGCCGTCACCAAGGGACTCCTCTTCCCCAACGTCGGCCACAAGTGCCTCATGGCAAAGGACGGCAAAAAGAAGAAGGTTAAATCTAAATCCTCCACTAGATATGAGTCCTCTAGTGATGATAATGCTAGTGATGAGGAAGATAATTTGCGTACCCTTTTTGCCAACCTTAATATGGAACAAAAGGAAAAATTAAATGAATTAATTAGTGCTATTCATGAAAAGGATGACCTTTTGGATTCTCAAGAGGACTTCCTAATTAAGGAAAATAAGAAACATGTTAAGGTTAAAAATGCTTATGCTCTAGAAATTGAGAAATGTGAAAAATTATCTAGTGAGCTAAGCACTTGCCATGAGACAATAGACAACCTTAGAAATGAAAATGCTAATTTGTTAGCTAAGGTTGATTCCCATGTTTGTAATGTTTCAATTACCAATTCTAGAAATAATGATGATGATTTACTTGCTAGGATTGAAGAATTGAACATTTCTCTTGCTAGCCTTAGGATTGAAAATGAAAAATTGCTTGCTAAGGCTAAAGATTTTGATGTTTGCAATGCTACTATTTCCGACCTTAGAACTAAGAATGACATGTTACATGCTAAGGTTGTAGAATTAAAATCTTGCAAACCCTCTACATCTACCGTTGAGCATGTATCTATATGTACTAGATGTAGAGATGTTGATATTAATGCTATTCATGATCACATGTCTTTAATTAAACAACAAAATGATCATATAGCAAAATTAGATGCTAAAATTGCTGAGCATAACTTAGAAAATGAAAAATTTAAATTTGCTAAAAGTATGCTCTATAGTGGGAGACGCCCTGGCATCAAGGATGGCATTGGCTTCCAAAGGGGAGACAATGCAAACTTAATGCCCCTCCTAAAAGATTGTCTAATTTTGTAAAAGGCAAGGCTCCCATGCCTCAGGATAACGAGGGCTACATTTTATACCCTGCTGGCTATCCTGAGGACAAAATTAGGAGAATTCATTCTAGGAAGTCTCACTCTGGCCCTAACCATGCTTTTATGTATAAGGGTGAGACATCTAGCTCTAGGCAATCAACCCGTGCTAAGTTGCCTAAAAGGAAAACTCCTAGTGCATCAAATGAACATAGTCTTTCATTTAAAACTTTTGATGCATCTTATGTTTTGACTAACAAATCCGACAAAGTAGTTGCCAAATATGTTGGGGGCAAGCACAAGGGGTCAAAGACTTGTGTTTGGGTACCCAAAGTTCTTGTATCTAATGCCAAAGGACCCAAAACCATTTGGGTACCTAAAATCAAGAACTAAAATTGTTTTGTAGGTTTATGCATCCGGGGGCTCAAGTTGGATACTCGACAGCGGGTGCACAAACCATATGACAGGGGAGAAGAAGATGTTCTCCTCCTACGAGAAAAACAAAGATCCCCAACGAGCTATCACATTCGGGGATGGAAATCAAGGTTTGTTCAAAGGTCTTGGTAAAATAGCTATATCTCCTGACCATTCTATTTCCAATGTTTTTCTTGTAGATTCATTAGATTACAATTTGCTTTCTGTATCTCAATTATGCAAAATGGGCTACAACTGTCTTTTCACTGACGTAGGTGTCACTGTCTTTAGAAGAAGTGATGATTCAATAGCATTTAAGGGAGTGTTAGAGGGTCAGCTATACTTGGTAGATTTTGATAGAGCTGAACTCTACACTTGCTTAATTGCTAAGACTAACATGGGCTGGCTCTGGCATCGCCGACTAGCACATGTTGGGATGAAGAATCTTCACAAGCTTCTAAAGGGAGAACACATTTTAGGATTAACCAATGTTAATTTTGAGAAAGACAGGGTTTGTAGCGCATGCCAAGCAGGAAAGCAAGTTGGAGCCCATCATCCACACAAGAACATCATGACGACCGACAGGCCACTTGAGCTACTCCACATGGATCTATTCGGCCCGATTGCTTACATAAGCATCGGCGGGAGTAAGTATTGTCTTGTAATAGTGGATGATTATTCTCGCTTCACTTGGGTATTCTTTTTGCAGGAAAAATCTCAAACCCAAGAGACCTTAAAGGGATTCTTGAGACGGGCTCAAAATGAGTTCGTCTTAAGGATTAAGAAAATAAGGAGCGACAACGGGACGGAGTTCAAGAACTCACAAATTGAAGGCTTCCTTGAGGAGGAGGGCATCAAGCATGAGTTCTCTTCTCCCTACACCCCTCAACAAAATGGTGTAGTGGAGAGGAAGAATCGAACTCTATTGGACATGGCTAGAACCATGCTTGATGAGTACAAGACTTCGGATCGGTTTTGGGCGGAGGCGGTCAACACAGCTTGCTACGCCATCAACCGGTTGTATCTACACCGAATCCTCAAGAAGACATCCTATGAACTCCTAACCGGTAAAAAGCCCAATATTTCATATTTTAGAGTCTTTGGTAGCAAATGCTTTATTCTTGTTAAAAGAGGTAGAAAATCCAAATTTGCTCCTAAGACTGTAGAAGGCTTTTTATTGGGATATGATTCAAACACAAGGGCATATAGAGTCTTTAACAAGTCCACTGGACAAGTTGAAGTTTCTTGTGACGTTGTGTTTGATGAGACTAACGGCTCTCAAGTAGAGCAAGTTGATCTTGATGAGATAGGTAATGAAGAGGCTCCATGCATCGCGCTAAGGAACATGTCCATTGGGAATGTGTGTCCTAAGGAATCCGAAGAGCCTCCAAATGCACAAGATCAACCATCCTCCTCCACGCAAGCATCTCCACCAACTCAAATTGAGGATGAAGCTCAAGTTGATGAAGTAGAAGATCAAGCAAATGAGCCACCTCAAGATGATGGCAATGATCAAGGGGGAGATGTAAATGATCAAGACAAGGAGGTTGAAGAACCAAGGCCGCCACACCCAAGAGTCCACCAAGCAATCCAACGAGATCACCCCGTCGACACCATCCTCGGCGACATTTATAAGGGGGTAACCACTAGATCTCGGGTTGCACATTTTTGTGAGCATTACTCTTTTGTTTCCTCTATTGAGCCACACAGGGTAGAGGAAGCACTTCAAGATTCGGATTGGGTGGTGGCGATGCAAGAGGAGCTCAACAACTTCACTAGGAATGAGGTATGACATTTGGTTCCACGTCCTAGTCAAAATGTTGTAGGAACCAAATGGGTCTTCCGCAACAAGCAAGATGAGCATGGTGTGGTGACAAGGAACAAAGCTCGACTCATGACCAAAGGATACTCCCAAGTCGAAGGTTTGGATTTTGGTGAAACCTATGCACCCGTAGCTAGGCTTGAGTCAATTCGTATATTATTGGCCTACGCTACTTACCATGGCTTTAAGCTTTATCAAATGGACGTAAAAAGTGCCTTCCTCAATGGACCAATCAAGGAAGAGGTCTATGTTGAGCAACCTCCCGGCTTTGAAGATAGTGAGTACCCTAACCATGTTTATAAACTCTCTAAGGCACTTTATGGGCTCAAGCAAGCCCCAAGAGCATGGTATGAATGCCTTAGAGATTTCCTTATTGCTAATGGCTTCAAAGTCGGAAAGGCCGATCCTACGCTCTTTACCAAAACACTTGAGAATGATTTGTTTGTATGCCAAATTTATGTTGATGATATTATATTTGGGTCTACTAACGAATCTACATGTGAAGAGTTTAGTAGGATCATGACACAAAAGTTCGAGATGTCTATGATGGGGGAGTTGAAGTACTTCTTGGGATTTCAAGTGAAGCAACTCCAAGAGGGCACCTTCATTAGCCAAACGAAGTACACTCAAGTCATTCTCAACAAGTTTGGGATGAAGGATGCCAAACCCATCAAGACACCCATGGGAACTAATGGGCATCTCGACTTCGACACAGAAGGTAAGTCCGTGGATCAAAAGGTATATCAGTCGATGATAGGTTCTTTACTCTATTTATGTGCATCTCGACCGGATATCATGCTTTCCGTATGCATGTGTGCAAGATTCCAAGCCGATCCTAAGGAAGCTCACCTTACGGCCGTAAAACGAATCTTGAGATATTTGGCTTATACACCTAAGTTTGGGCTTTGGTATCCTAGGGGATCCACATTTGATTTGATTGGTTATTCGGATGCCGATTGGGCGGGGTGTAAAATCAATAGAAAGAGCACATCGGGGACTTGCCAGTTCTTGGGAAGATCCTTGGTGTCTTGGGCTTCAAAGAAGCAAAATCCGGTCGCTCTTTCCACCGCCGAAGCCGAGTACATTGCCGCAAGCCATTGTTGCGCGCAATTGCTTTGGATGAGGCAAACCCTGCGGGACTACGGTTACAAATTGACCAAAGTCCCTTTGCTATGTGATAATGAGAGTGCAATCAAAATGGCGGATAATCCCGTCGAGCATAGCCGCACTAAACACATAGCCATTCAGTATCACTTTTTAAGGGATCACCAACAAAAGGGAGATATCGAGATTTCTTACATTAACACTAAAGATCAATTAGCCGATATCTTTACCAAGCCACTTGATGAACAAACTTTTAACAAACTTAGGCATGAGCTAAATATTCTTGATTCTAGGAACTTCTTCTGTTAATTGGCACACATAGCTCATTTATATACCTTTGATCTTGTCTCTTTCATATGCTATGACTAATATGTTTTTCAAGTCTATTTCAAACCAAGTCATAGGAATATTGAAAGGGAATTGGAGTCTTCGGCGAAGACAAAGGCTTCCACTCCGTAACTCATCCTTCGCCATCACTCCACTCTCCATTCTTGGGGGAGAAAGCATGAGCACAAAGCAAAAGGACTCCGTCTTTGGTATAATCTTAACTCATTTATTTATGACCAAAGGAGGAGAGAGTAGTTTTAGGGCTCTAATGATTCCGTTTTTGGCGATTCATGCCAAAGGGGGAGAAAGTATGAGCCCAAAGCAAAAGGACCGCACCAACACCAATTTCAAAAAACTTAGTTTTTCAAAGAGTATTTTCAATTGGTATCCTATTATGTTCAAAAGGGGGAGAAAGTAGTATTTCAAAAATTGTATATCAAAACCCTCTTGAACACTAAGAGGAGGATCTCATTTAGGGGGAGTTTTGGTTAGTCAAAGAAAAAGCATTTGGATCAGGGGGAGAAAATCTCAAAACTTGAAAATGCTTTGCAAAATCTTATTCATTTACCTTTGACTATTTGCAAAAAGAACTTTGAAAAGGATTTACAAAATAGTTTGCAAAAACAAAACATGTGGTGCAAGCGTGGTCCAAAATGTTAAGAATGAAGAAACAATCCATGCATATCTTGTAAGTATGTACATTGGCTCAATTCCAGGCAACCTTTGCACTTACATTATGCAAACTAGTTCAATTATGCACTTCTATATTTGCTTTGGTTTGTGTTGGCATCAATCACCAAAAAGGGGGAGATTGAAAGGGAATTAGGCTTACACCTAGTCCCTAATTAATTTTGGTGGTTGAATTGACCAACACAAACAATTGGACTAACTAGTTTGCTCTAGTGTATAAGTTATACAGGTGTTAAAGGTTCACATCAAGCCAATTAAAAAGACCAAAGTTGGGTTCAAAATAGAGAGCTAAAGGCATCCCGAAAGGCTCCCTGGTCTGGCGCACCGGACTGTCCGGTGGCGCACCGGACAGTGTCCGGTGCACCAGGGAACTTCACACAGAACTCCTCAGCCTCGGGAATTTTTAGAAGCCGGCGCACTATAATTCACCGGACTGTCCGGTGTACACCGGACAGTGTCCGGTGCTCCAAGAGGACGCGGCTTCGGAACTTGGCAGCCTCGAGAATTCGCGGCGGTTGCTCCGCTATAATTCACCGGACATGTCCGGTGTACATCGGACTGTCCGGTGCAACTACGGGGCAACGGCTACTTCGCGCCAACGGTCGCCTGCGACAGCAATTAATGTGCGCCAGGGCGCGCAGGCGTCAGGCACGCCCATGCTGGCGCACCGGACACTCTACAGTACATGTCCGGTGCGCCACTGGACATCCAGGCGGGCCCAGAAGTCAGAACTCCAATGGTCAAATTGCAACGGCTTTGGTGACGTGGCTGGCGCACCGGACTGTCCGGTGCACCATACGACAGACAGCCTCCACCAACGGTCATGATTGGTGGTTGGGGCTATAAATACCCCAACCACCCCACCATTCATTGCATCCAAGTTTTTCAGCTTCCAACCACTATACAAGAGCTAGCATTCATTACAAAGCACACCAAAAGAGATCAAATCCTCTCCCAACTCCTCACAAAGCCTTAGTGACTAGAGAGAGTGATTTGTAGTGTTCATTTGAGCTCTTGCGCTTGGATCGCTTCTTTTCTTTGACATTCTTTCTTGTGATCAAACACTCACTTGTAATTGAGGCAAGAGACACCAATTGTGTGGTGGTCCTTGCGGGAAGTTTTGATTCCCAAGTGATTTGAGAAGAGAAGCTCACTCGGTCCGAGGGACCGTTTGAGAGAGGGAAGGGTTGAAAGAGACCCAGCCTTTGTGGCCTCCTCAACGGGGAGTAGGTTTGCGAGAACCGAACCTCGGTAAAACAAATCATTGTGTCACACTCCTTATTTGCTTGTGAATTGTTTTGCACCCTCTCTCGCGGACTCAATTTTATTTCTAACGCTAACCCGGCTTGAAGTTGTATTTATATTTGTAAATTTCAGTTTCGCCCTATTCACCCCCCCTCTAGGCGACTATCACTCACCCATGATTTCCACCGCCCACTTTGCAGTCCTACCCGAGGCCTCCCGGCACTGGATGATCTCCCCCAGGGGGAAGGATGACACCACAGTTACCGGATGAGACTCGAAGTAGTGTCGCAACTTCCGTCGTGTCAGGATCACCGCGTACAGCAGCTTCTGAACTTGTGGGTAGCGGATCTTGGTTTCGGACAGTACCTCGCTGACGAAGTAGACTGGCCTCTGAACGGGCAATGCATGCTCTTCTTCTTGCCTCTCGACCACAATCGTGGCGCTAACCACCTGAGTGGTCGCGGCGACGTAGACCAAGAGGGCTTCTCCGGCAGCTGGGGGCACCAAGATAGGCGCCTTCGTGAGGAGCGCCTTCAGGTTCCCGAGGGCTTCCTCGGCCTCAGGGGTCCAAGTGAAGCACTCGGCCTTCCTTAAGAGGCGGTACAGAGGTAGACCTCTTTCGCCGAGGTGTGAGATGAAGCGGCTCAGAGCCGCGAGACATCCCATGACCCTCTGTACGCCTTTCAAGTCCTTGATGGGCCCCATGCTGGTGATGGCCGCGATCTTCTCCGGGTTGGCTTCAATGCCCCGCTCGGAGACGATGAACCCCAAGAGCATGCCTCGGGGCACCCCGAAGACACACTTTTCGGGATTGAGCTTGACGCCTTTTGCCTTGAGACATCGGAACGTCACTTCAAGGTCGAAAAGGAGGTCGGAGGCTTTCCTCGTCTTGACTACGATGTCATCGACGTAGGCCTCGACCATGCGGCCAATGTGTTCGCCGAACACATGGTTCATGCACCGCTGGTACGTCGCGCCCGCATTCCTCAAGCCGAACGGCATGGTGACATAGCAGTACATGCCGAAGGGTGTGATGAAAGAAGTCGCGAGCTGGTCGGACTCTTTCATCCTGATTTGGTGATACCCTGAGTAGGCATCGAGGAAAGACAGGGTTTCGCACCCAGCAGTGGAATCCACTATTTGATCGATGCGAGGCAGAGGGTAGGGAACCTTCGGACATGCTTTGTTTAGACCAGTGTAGTCTACACACATCCGCCATTTCCCCCCTTTCTTTCTCACAAGCACAGGGTTGGCAAGCCATTCGGGATGGAATACCTCTTTGATGAACCCTGCCGCCATTAGCTTGTGGATCTCCTCGCCTATGGCCCTGCGCTTCTCCTCGTCGAATCGGCGCAGAGGCTGCTTGACGGGTTGGGCTCCGGCTCGGATGTCCAGCGAGTGCTCGGCGACATCCCTCGGTATGTCGGGCATGTCCGAGGGACTCCACGCGAAGACGTCGGCGTTCGCGCGGAGAAAGTCGACGAGCACTGCTTCCTATTTGGGATCGAGCCCGGAGCCGATCCGGATCTGCTTGGAGGCGTCGCCGCTGAGGTCGAGGGGGACGACCTTAACCGTCTCTGCTGGCTCAAAGTTACCGGCATGACGCTTCACGTCTGGCACCTCCTTAGAGAGGCTCTCCAGGTCGGCGATGAGGGCCTCGGACTCGGCGAGGGCCTCGGCGTACTCCACGCACTCCACGTCGCATTCGAACGCGTGTTTGTACGTGGGCCCGACGATGATGACCCCGTTGGGGCCCGACATCTTGAGCTTCAGGTATGTGTAGTTGGGGACGGCCATGAAATTCATGTAGCATGGCCTCCCCAGTACCGCGTGGTAGGTTCCTCGGAACCCGACCACCTCGAACGTCAGGGTCTCCCTTCGGGAGTTGGAGGGTGTTCCGAAGCAGACGGGAAGGTCGAGTTGTCCGAGGGGCTGGACGCGCTTCCCGGGAATGATCCCATGGAAGGGCGCAGCGCCTGCCCGGACGGAGGACAGATCGACACGCAGGAGCCCGAGGGTCTCGGCGTAGATGATGTTGAGGCTGCTGCCTCCGTCCATGAGGACCTTGGTGAGCCTGACGTCGCCGATGACGGGGTCGACGACGAGCGGGTATTTTCCCGGGCTCGGCACATGGTCGGGGTGGTCGGCTTGGTCGAAGGTGGTGGGCTTGTCGGACCAGTCTAGGTAGACTGGCGCCACCACCTTCACCGAACAGACCTCCCGGCGCTCTTGCTTGCGGTGCCGAGCCGAGGCATTCGCCGCTTGCCCACCGTAGATCATGAAGCAGTCGCGGACCTCGGGGAACTCTCCTGCTTGGTGATCTTCCTTCTTATCGTCGTCGTGGGCCCTGCCACCCTCCGCGGGTGGCCCGACCCTGTGGAAGTGGCGCCGAAGCATGACGCACTCCTCAAGGGTGTGCTTGACGGGCCCCTAGTGATAGGGGCACGGCTCCTTGAGCATCTTGTCGAAGAGGTTGGCACCTCCGGGGGGTTTCCGAGGGTTCTTGTACTTGGCGGCGGCGACAAGGTCCGCGTCGGCGGCGTCGCGTTTCGCTTGCGACTTCTTCTTGCCCTTCTTCTTGGCGCCGCGCTGAATTGACGCCTCGGGGGCATCTTCCGATGGGCGGCCCTGGGGCTGCTTGTCCTTCTGGAAGATAGCCTCGACCGCCTCCTGGCCGGAGGTGAACTTGGTGGCGATGTCCATCAGCTCGCTCGCCCTGGTGGGGGTCTTGCGACCCAGCTTGCTCACCAGGTCGCGGCAGGTGGTGCCAGCGAGGAATGCGCCGATGACATCCGAGTCGGTGATGTTGGGCAGCTCGGTGCGCTGCTTCGATAATCACCGGATGTAGTCCCGGAGAGACTCTCCCGGCTGCTGTCGGCAGCTTCGGAGGTCCCAGGAATTCCCGGTGCGCACGTACGTGCCCTAGAAATTGCCGACGAAAGCTTGGACTAAGTCGTCCCAGTTGGAGATCTACCCCGGAGGCAGGTGCTCCAACCAGGCGCGGGCGGTGTCAGAGAGAAACAAGGGGAGGTTACGGATGATGAGGTTGTCATCGTCCGTTCCACCCAGTTGGCAGGCCAGACGGTAGTCCGCGAGCCACAGTTCCGGTCTCGTCTCCCCCGAGTACTTTGTGATAGTAGTCGGGGGTCGGAACCGGGTCGGGAATGGCGCCCGTCTTATGGCCCGGCTGAAGGCCTGCGGACCGGGTGGTTCGGGCGAGGGGCTCCGATCCTCCCCGCTGTCGTAGCGTCCCCGCTGTCGTATGGCCCGGCTGAAGGCCTGCGGAACCGGGTGGTCGGCGCACCCTCTCGTCGCGGTGGGCCCGACGGTCGCGGTGATGGTGCTCGTTGCCGAGGCGACCCGGGGCCGTAGGTGCTGTATTGCGCGTGCGCCCGGTGTAGACCGAGGCTTCCCGCATGAATCGGGAAGTCGTGGCATGAGGTTCCGAGGGGTACCCCTGCCTTCGGGAGGCGGAGCTCTCGGCCCGTCGGACCGCGGCGCCTTCCAGGAGATTCTTGAGCTCTCCCTGGATTCGCCGCCCCTCGGTGGTTGATGGCTCCGGCATCGCGCGGAGGAGCATTGCTGCTGCAGCCAGGTTCTGGCCGACCCCACTAGATGCGGGTGGCGGCCTGACCCTGACATCGTCGGCGACGCGGTGCTGGAAGCCCTGGGGTAGATGACGTATTTCTCCGGTTGGAGGTTGGGCCGCCCATGCCTGCCCGACGTTCCGGCGGATCGGCTCAAGCGCTCCTGCTCCCTCGTCGAGCCTGGCCTGCACCCCGCGGATTTGCTCGAGCTGTGGGTCATGGCCCCCCGCCTGAACGGGGACCACAGCTAGCTCCCGTGGGATGTCAATGCGAGGCACCGGCCTAGGGAGATCACCGTCCTCCGGCATGCCGAGATGGTTGCCTTCGGAGGGACCCCCTAGATCGACGTGGAAACATTCGCGGCTTGGGCCGCAGTCCTCGTCACCGAGGCTACGGCTACCGTCGGAACAGTCGGAAAGGCAGTAGTCGCATGCGGTCATGAAGTCCCGCATGGCACTAGGGTTGCCAAGTCTAGAGAAATCCCAACAGAAGCTGGGCTCGTCGTCTTCCTCGGACCCAGAGGGCCCGTAGGTCGAGACGTCCGTCAGCCGGTCCCAAAGTGACCGCATACGAAACCCTAGAGGGTTTGGACTCGCCTCTACGAGCGCGCCCACCAAAGCGAAGCCGCTAGGCGGGTCGAGGCTGAATCCGAAAGACGTGGGTTGGGAATCGGTCGGTACCTCTTGGTCGACGGGCGGTGATGAAGTCACGTCGGGGATTGACTGCACCGTCGTCTCAGGTACGAGGGTGACGTCCAGCAAGCCTTTCGCGAGCGCGCTGGCGTCGTCCGCTTGCTCGGGACTGGCGTGTCGCCGGGAGACAGCGCTCGTCTTCGTCTCAAGCGCAAGGTCGATGCCCGGTGCGCCCCCCGTTGGGGTGCTGGCACTATCGACTCGCTCGACAGCCGACGAGGCGCTGCCTCCTGCTTGGCCTTGGTTGCCCCGCCTTCCCCTCCGTCGGCGGGGAAGAGGGCGGGGTGAGCTCGAAGGTTGTTCTTCCACCACGCGGGGAAGACGTCGTCGATTCCGCCGTCGGCGGGCGGGCTGTCGGCCGCCATTGTCGCTGTCGCCCGGCGGTGGAATGAGTATCATGTTGTAGCTGCCGTCGAGGGACATGAACTCAAGGCTCCCGAAACGGAGCACCGTCCCGGGTTGGAGAGGTTGCTGGAGACTGCCCATCTGGAGCTTGATGGGAAGCTGTTTGTCAACACGCAACAGGCCCCTACCTGGCGCGCCAACTGTCGGCGTTTCGAGACCGGGGGGTCCCTAAGCCGACGAGTGAATGTCGCCGCGTGCCCCAGCCCAGATGGGTCGACGCGAGGCCGAGCGGGAAGGGGGGAAGTGAGGTGGCCGGAGACAGGTGTGAGAGAGGTGGAAATCCCGCGGCCTTCGTGTTCGTCCCGCGCCCAGGTCGGGTGCGCTTGCAGTAGGGGGTTACAAGCATCCACGCGGGAGAGGGAGCGAGCGGCTCCAAGCGAGCGCCTGTCTCGTCCTCGTCCCCGCACGGCCAACCCTCTCTAAGAGGGCCCTGGTCCTTCCTTTTATAGGCGTAAGGATAGGATCCAGGTGTACAATGGGGGGTGTAGCAGAGTGCTACGTGTTTAGCGGAGGGGAGCTAGCGCCCTAAGTACATGCCGTTGTGGCAGCCGGAGAGATTTTGGCACCCAGCTGGTGTGGTGTCGTGGCCGTCGGAGGAGCGCTGGAGCCTGGCGAAGGGACAGCTGTCGGAGCTGTTGAGTCCTTGCTGATGTCCTCTTGCTTCCGTAAGGGGGCTGAGAGCCACCGTCGTCACAGAGTATGCGGGGCGCCATCATTGCCTATCTGGCGAAGCGAGTCAGATGGGACGCCGGTCTTGTTCCCCGTGGCCCGAGTCAGCTCGGGGTAGGGTGATGATGGCGCCTTCTGTTGACGTGGCTGGTCCGCGCCCTAGGTTGGGCGATGTGGAAGCTCCTCCGAAGCCAAGGTCGAGTCTGTCTTTCGTGGCCGAGGTCGAGTCCGAGCCCCTGGTTCGGGCGAGGCGGAGACCGTCGGCTGAGGCCAGGGTGGAGTCCGAGCCCTGGGGTCGGGCGAAGCGGAGTTCGTCGTCTTCTGGGGCTGAGCCCAAGTCCGAGCCCTGGGTCGGGCGAAGCGGAGTTCGCCGTCTTCCGGGGCTTAGCCCGAGTCCGAGCCCTGGGTCAGGCGGAGCGGAGTTTGCCGTCTTCCGGGGCTTAGCCCGAGTCCGAGCCCTGGGTCGGGCGGAGCGGAGTTCACCGTCTTCCGGGGCTTAGCCTGAGTCCGAGCCCTGGGTCGGGCGGAGCGGAGTTCGCCGTCTTCCGGGGCTTAGCCCGAGTCCGAGCCCTGGGTCGGGCGGAGCGGAGCTTCCTATGGTGCCTGCGGCCGGGCCTGACTGCCTGTCAGCCTCACTCTGTCAAGTGGCACCACAGTCGAAGCGGCGCAGGCGGCGCTGTCTTTCTGTCAGACCGGTCAGTGGAGCGACGAAGTGACGGCGGTCACTTCGGCTCTGCTGGCTGAGGGGCGCGCGTCAGGATAAAGGTGTCAGGCCACCTTTGCATTAAATGCTCCTGGGATTTGGTCGGTCGGTGCGGCGATTTGGTCAGGGTTGCTTCTTGGCAAAGACAGGGCCTCGGGCGAGCCGGAAATATGTTTGCCGCTGGAGGGGGGCCTCGGGCGAGACGGAGATCCTCCGGGGTCGGCTGCCCTTGTCCGAGGCTAGGCTCGGGCGAGGCGCAATCGAGTCCCTCGAATGGACTGATCCCTGACTTAATCGCACCCATCAGGCCTTTGCAGCTTTATGCTGATGGGGGTTACCAGCTGAGAATTAGGAGCCTTGAGGGTACCCCTAATTATGGTCCCCGACAAAAAGAAAAAGGGAAAACAGTAACCGGGCTGCCTCTGCTCAATTCGGCCCATTAGGGTTCGCACCCGTGCAGCCCAGCCTAAGGATCGGCGTCGACACTGGGGACCCACTGGTCAGCCACGCTATCGCGTCACACATCCTCACCCATTCGCTGACTGGCGGGACCCCTATGTCAGCCCTGTGCCTATCTCTTGCATACCGGATGCCTCTCACTGTCACGCAGGCCGACCTCGTCAATATATCCCCCTCCCAACTGTCTGACCGAGCTCGACGGGTGGCCACGCCATTCTCGCGGGGTGGTTGCGGTGCCACGACCTTCCGCGCGTCTATAAGGAAGGAGCGGTCCTCCCTGCTCCGTCTTTTCCTCACTCCACCTTCCTACCCTCGCGACACCTCAATTTGGCCGCGGAGAGCACGGCGCCGGAGAGACAAGATCTGCACCGTCATTGAATTCGCGCGCTAGTATTCGCTCGGGACCCTCTAGTGGACTGGGGAGTGTCGCCCGGTGCTTGCTACGGGGATTGCGACCAGATACACCGTGGTGCTCAAGTGGAACTTCCCCAATTTCTCGTCGGTGTTGACCAGCGGAGGCCGCGTGTGAATCATCTAGGCTCCTTAGTGATGTTTTGGTAATTAATGACAACAATTTGTGGACTAACGGTTCTTGGAGAAATAAGAATGCAGGTTGGACCACATAGAACAGAAAATCTTGGAGACTTATAAGCATTGGTTGTGGATCAAGTGAAGGCAAAGGTATAATATAGGTTTTTGTTTTTGCCGGTCTCCAGGAGTTTAGAGAAGATATTTGACCGGATTAGTAGGCTAGATGGTCGTACTATTAAGAGGGGTCAATGACTTTGGTCTGTGTAAAACTTAGTGCCTCATAGAGCATCTAGTGGTTGCATTTGCATGTGGACTAACAGAGTTTCCAGTTTCGAGAGTTAAAAATCTTTTTTGAAAGCGTGTTTGAAAAATTGCTAAGTCATGGGGTTGGCGGACCGTCCGCGATCTATCCAGTGGGGTCCAAAGTATGTTCACTTCGGGCTGGTCATGTATATTTGTATTGCGGACCGTCCGGGCCTTGAGGCCGGACCGTCCGCCGTCTTGACCAGAGAGATTTGCTCTCTGCACAGTCCCTGTATTATTATGTGGATTGTCCGGCCAGAGTCGGCGGGCCGTCCGCAGGTGCCAATTAGTTTGGGCAGGGACTGTGTGTTTTTGGGCACTTGTACTACGAACTGTCCGGGACCTAAGCCTAGACAGTACTGACTCTCAGGTTGCGGACCGTCCGGCCTTGTATGGTGGACAGTCCGCGTGTGTTAACTCTTCATGGTCAGAGCACTGGTGCTCCAAGTTGCCAGGTCTCGGACGGTCCGGCCAAGGTTGGCGAACTGTCCGGACCTCGCTTTTCTGACAGCTCTGACAGATTTCAGACGAGAAAACTAGTCGTTACTTGTACGGCGGACCGTCTGGTCTAAGGGCGCGGACCGTCCGCGTGTGCGTAGAAATTGTGCTAGTTGCACATAACAGTTAGAATTTTGAGGTGGGCTATAAATAGAAGGGGAGCTCGTGTGTGATGGCTCTCTTGGCCATTCCTTGCATGCATTAGGCTCATTTGTGATCCTCCCACTCATTCTCTCACACTCCTTGCTTGAGATTGCATTCTAGTGGGAGATTGAGAGTTCCTAGTGCATTTGCATCCATTGGTGATTCTTGAGGCACTAGGTGGTACACCGGGCAAGCGTCATCGACTTGTTACTCTTGGAGATTGCCGCCGCCTAGACGGCTCGGGTGTTGTCTCCGTTGAGCTCTCCAAGAAGACTGTGGAGGAGCCGCGGTGTTGATTGTGAGGGGTTCGCGCCTACCTCATCGGAGCGGCAAAGGCGACGCTAGTGGAAAAGAGGTATTGAGTGATTTCTTGTCCACTTGGCTCAAAGATCAAGTCGTGTCTTGATAGAGGAGCAAGTGAGAGCTTGAAGTCCACCTCAACGTGGATTAGAGGTGATCGGCAAATCACCGATACCACGAGATAAAATCTGGTGTCTTTCTCTTCTCGCATTACTTACTACCATGCAAGTAATTAGTATTTCGCATATTGTCTTACTTGTATACAATTACCATAGTTGTTTCTCGTAGATTGCTTACTTGTTGTCACTAGAGAATTTATACCTCTTGTCATATTGATTAAATTTCTCTAGTTTTTTATTTTAGTCAAAATCGTCTATTCACCCCCCCTCTAGCCGGTGTCCTGGATCCTACAAGTGGTATCGGAGCCGATGACTCCATTGTTTGTGGATCTAATCATCCCGAAGTTGGACAAAATGACTAGTAACAATAATGTGCACATTGGGAAGCCACCGCATTTCGATGGGAATAACTATGACTATTGGAAAATAAGAATGTCAATGCATCTTAGAGCAATGGGTGGAAAATTTTGGCCAATTGTGAAGGATGGGTTTGTTGTGTTGAAACAAGATGAACCATCAGCTAGTGGCAATGAAAACATTCTTACAAATGATCAAGCCATGAATGTATTTTATGATGCTCTTGACATAAATGAGTTCAACCGTATCAAGAATCTCACGACTGCTCATGAGATTTGGATTAAGCTAATGGAAATTCATGAAGGAACTACAATTGTGAAGAGTGCAAAGCTATATGTGTGCAAAGGAAAATTTGAGCAATTCATTATGAAAGAAGATGAAAGTGTATCCGATATGTTCAACCGATTAAATGAGATAGTGAATGAGCTCAAGGGACTTGGTTTTTATGTACCAGATGTGGATTTCACTCATAAGTTCCTTAGATCTCTTCCAGAGAGGTATGAGACTATTGTGACCATGTTAGTAAGAAGTGATCTATCTACAACTTCTCCAACCGAAGTATTGGGAGAAATTCTTACTCAAGATATATTCAAGAAATCTCAAGCCGATGCTATAAGTTTGGCAAAGAAAGTGAATAATGAATCAATCGCTCTCAAAGCTAAAGATTCTAAGGCAATTGAAAAAGAAGATGATGATGATGAAGAAAATGAAAGTGAGAGTGATGGAGATATGGCTCTATTTGTAAAGAAATTCAACAAATTCATGAAGAAGAAGATGGCTCAACCTAGAAGAGGCCAAACATCAAGAAGAAATGCTTTCAATGATAGAAAGTGTTTTGAGTGTGGGGAACCCAGTCACATCGCCATGAATTGCCCCAACAAGAAGAAGAAGGGCAAAAATAGAGATGATAAAAAGAAGAAGAAATTCTATAACAAGAAGAAAGATGACAAAACCTACATAGTTGAATGGGATTCGGATGATAGCTCGGATGACGACGATGATGATGACACCTCATCCAAGCTTAATGTCGGAATCGCCATCAAGGAAACCCCTTCACTTTTCTCATCCCCTCATTGTCTCATGGCAAAGGGAGATGCTAAGGTAAAAATCATCACCGATTTAAATGATATAGATGTTGATGATGTTGATGATGATGGCTATTCATATGATGATCTTGTTAGAATGTTAGGTGAGGCCGATGACTACATGCACAAAGAAAAAGAAAAGTTCAAGACCTTGAAGGAATTGTATAAAAACCTCCAAGTGTCTTTTGAGGAGCTCAAGACATCTCACAACGATCTAGAAGAGAATTGTGAGAAGCTTGCGGAAGCTTAAAACTCATCTATTGTGCATGAAGTTGTGGTGGTCACCGAGGATGTTGGAGTCGCTTGTGACTTACTTGATAGTCCTACAAGTGAACCACAACCTACTAACTCTATTTGTGATAAATGCAAAATTTCTCTTATAAATGATAATATTGCTCGTGATGAATCACAAATCATTATTGAGAATGAAGTATTAGTAGATAGAGTGAATGCTCCAATCCATGATCTAGAGAAGGCATATGGTGGAAAGGCTAAATTGGATTTCATATTGGGAAGTCAACGGTGCTCACTTAACCGTGAGGGTCTTGGATATGTTCTCAAGAAAGGAAAGAATGCTTTTGTAAAGCAAAATACATTGTTTGTGAAAGAATGTGACAAAGTGTGTCACAAATGTCACAAGAAGGGACATATCAAGAAGGATTGTCCTAAGCTAAAGAATGTATCCTCCACTTGTTTTGAGCATTGTTATGTTCTTTCTCATAATGCAAAAGGTGTTCATGCTAAATTTGTTGGTACTTCAATTGTTGGCAATAAGAAGAAAGCTATTTGGGTGTCAAAGGCCTTGGTCACTAACATCCAAGACCCAAGCAAATTTGGGTACCTAAAAGAAATTGATATCCTTTTGTAGGTGAACTACAAGGCGGGAGGGAATCATTGGGTGTTGGATAGTGGATGCACTCAACACATGACCGGAGATATGAAAATGTTCACCCAAACGAGTGAGGAAGATTGCTCAAGTTTCGATAACATCGCATTTGGAGATAATCGCAAAGGAAAGGTTAAAGGTTTGGGTAAAATTGCTATTTCGAATGATCATTCCATATCAAATGTGCTCTTGGTTGAGTCTTTGAATTTTAATTTACTATCCGTAGCTCAATTATGTGATTTAGGATTTAGTTGCAATTTCGCCATTGATGATGTTATTATCTCTAGTGTTGATGGTAGCAATCTTAAGTTTAAAGGGTTTATATATGAAAATCTTTATCTTGTTTATTTTTTATCAAGTGAGGCAAAGCTCACAACTTGTTTATTCTCAAAGGCCACACTAGGTTGGTTATGACATAGAAGACTTGGTCATATTGGAATGAAGCAACTCAATCGTTTAACCAAACATGGCTTAGTTCGTGGCTTGAAAGATGTGAAATTTGAGAAGAACAAATTGTGTAGCTCTTGTCAAGCCGAGAAGCAAGTGGCAAATACTCATCCAAATAAGAGTCAAATGTCTACTCATCGGCCTTTGGAATTACTTCACATGAATTTATTTGGACCAACATCTTTTGTGAGTATTGGCGGAAATTCCTATTGCCTTATGAGGAGCCACGGTGTCGATTGTGAGGGGTTCGCGCCTACCTCGCTGGAGCGGCAAAGGCGGCGCTAGTGGAAAAAAGGTATTGAGTGATTTCTTGTCCACTTGGCTCAAAGATCAAGCCGTGTCTTGATAGAGGAGCAAGTGAGAGCTTGAAGTCCACCTCAACGTGGATTAGGGGTGATCGGCAAATCTCTGATACCACGTGATAAAATCTAGTGTCTTTCTCTTCTCGCATTACTTACTACCGTGCAAGTAATTAGTATTTCGCATATTGTCTTACTTGTATACAATTACCATAGTTGTTTCTCATAGATTGTTTACTTGTTGTCACTAGAGAATTTATACCTCTTGTCATATTGATTAAATTTCTCTAGTGTTTTTTATTTTAGTCAAAACCGTCTATTCACCCCCTCTAGCCGGTGTCCTAGATCCTACACCGCGCCCGCCATTGTCGCTGCCTGACCACGACCTTGCCGTGACGGGGGTAAGTTAGCCATAGCCCAGTTCGCCTTCTTGTCCGCATCACGTAGCTAGTCGCAATTGTGGTATGGGCACCGGAAAATGGGGTTGGGGCATAGACGATGAGCTTCGTCGTTGTTTGGCGGGGCGACGCTGCCGGGTTGACAGCCTGGTTAGAGGAGGCATCTGGGACCGTCGATCCGGGTGTGACATTAGAAGCTGAAAGGTCTCAAACAAATTAGTTTTTAATTTAGTTGCTAAAACTAGTTTCTCAGTTTCTCAATAAACAAGAAGCCGTTTCCCCCGGTTAAAACAAGTTTTTAAGAAACTAGGTGAATCCAAACACTTTTCCCTAGTTTTTTTTCTTTCTAAAAACCAGTTTCTGAAAACACAGTTTAAGAGACTATATAATATAACATAGAGCCCTATATCATAAATATAGCTAAGAAATAATATATATAGAGAGAGTCATGTAAAGACGGGATCTTCACGAAAAACACATCCTTTGATTTTTTTTCATTTAATAGGGTTGTACATGCCTTAGAGAGACCACGTCACATTAAGATGTGCTTACATCTGCAGCTACAAATAAGAACACTATTCCTCGCAAAAAAGAAGGAAGAAAAACTCTCATTCATTTATGTCATTGAACTAAAAGCAGTTACCCCGACCAAACTGAATGAAAAAATCGTGCAAGCACCTCGTCAAAAAAGCACAAGGAAATTATTATACTTCTGAGAACTGTTCACCCAAGGGTTAGTTTTCCCCTTCAATCCCAATGACATGAGTAATGGGTGTATCCAAACAACGATATCACAAACTAAGAGTTCTCAAACAACAAACTCTTTTTAAAATCCTGAATTCCTTTTTTCAAACAACAACCTAAACCATGAGCAAATTGTCTGATGTCATATTCTACATCGGATAATCTCTATAGAAATTGTGGGATTTTTGCCGATTTCATAATCTAACATGCATCCGCTGACGGTCGAATTCGGATTTATCAGTATTCGCATGGATAATAGAAGTTCTTCTATATATCCTCAAAGCTCGAATTTGAATTTAATCAGAAAATTGTCCATAGCACATTCACCACAAATTGCCTGCTCCATTCTCCTGCATAAATTATTGGATCTAGTGGAGCATGGTACATCACAAATAGGTTGGCAGCTTGCCAGCTTCAGAGAAAGAAAGAAAAAAAAAGAGAGGAGAGGGTGCAGTGGGTTACTGGCGCTGCATAGTGTGCTTGCTGACAGCAGATAAGTGTTCCAACTCGAAATGCCCTATTCCTTCGTCCAGTGAGCAGCTCTGCAGATGCACGCCTTCGTACCCATGATAGTCTCTTTTAGGCTCTCTCTTTTTTTAGCTATGCAAATGGACAGTAAAGTAATGCCGCGCAGCCTATCCTATCCAGCTATCTGAGTCGAGCTTGCGTCTCCTTCTCCTCCATGCTGCTGAGTAGATGTAGATTGCGTGCCCGACTGACGATGCCACCCATCGCAACGGCACTGCAGGCCGGATTCAGAGTTTGAGACATTTTTAGCTTCGCGTCAGGCTGAATGAACAGACCTTTAAAGGCCGGGGAGCAAGTGAGCGATTTCGCTCGCCAGATGGACGGTTTCTCTAGAAATAACTTAATTGTACTGTAGGTAGCGATACGGCACTAGCAAATTCTGAAGATTTCCATGGCCTGCCGTCTGAAGAAAGCGTGTGCCACAACACGTATTGCTCATGCCGCCCACCCGCCTGTCGAGAAAGAAACGCGCGACCACCACCAGACGCATTTTGTTTCTGAACGAGTTCAGTTCACTTGACAAGACGTGACGCCTCACAATGGGCCTCTGCAACAACTGCAGGCTCGCTGTGAAAACAGCATTAGGGCATCAGAGGATCGTCCCATGGTACAAGCCAATAGTCAAGTCGTCGTGTTCTCTGCTTATACTAATCCTGCACAAATGGAAGGTCATGGTATCAAGTTGCAGCAAAGCCATCGCTCGCCGTCAGTCTACGCCACATGCATCTACTCACCGATCAATACTAGGTTTCGTGTGCTACTTTCCACTGCCATTTGCAAATGCAGTCTAAAATAACGTAGGAGGTTTGCATGGCAACTTTCCAGAGTATCTTGTCCCTCCTGTCAGAAGAAACCTGAAAGGTAGCCAACCACCCAAGCCCAGACAGGTTTGGTCCCACTCCCACCAGGTCGTTCAACGCAGCATCAGATGCTGTCAAGCCAAATTCTTATTATTCCGCTTCTCCAATCTATCTACCGCTGCCTGCCGAAAGGCGGTAGCCAACCGGAGAATCCTCGACGGCGAAGAAACCTGAAAAATTGCATGTTCCTTTTCCTTTCTTCCTCTTCAGATCAGCACAGAGGAGAGAGGGCGAAAGACTGAAATCAGGCAGCAGCTGCAGCCTGCAAGTGGTGTACCCAGCTTGTCACCAGAAACATTTCCTGAAATCGCACTCGCACAGGAGGACATGATGAAC